>NC_139354.1:3877901-4372901 GCF_055883805.1 Amblyomma maculatum
ATGATGTTTATCTATGCGTGGCATAACTTACCTTATGTGCCATGTACTCAGTGTATGTATGAAATGTGTGTGCAGAAAGTGTCCGCTGTGACTGTTATGTCAAGAATAATTTCACTGTTTTGATTGTACGTCTCAATAATTTCAAATAATTAATTCAACGTGATTGTGTACAGCACTAAATTTCATCATTAAATTATATATATATAATTCGATAGCTTATGTTAAATATATTTGCACCGAACTATCTGTAACTAATTAACTATAATTATATAGCCAATGGTTTATGAAGAGCTTTCCTATAAAACCAAGTCATATATACTTGCGCGGCTCACGACGAGTATAAGTGAATTTGATTAACTATTTGCTGGTGTTATTTACTGACTGTGATTAAAAACGGAACTTTACGCTACGGCACTGACACCTACACCTTAGGATAACTTATGCTTAGCATAATTGCAAGTATATTTGTATATTAAACTTTGCGCTGTAACATGAAGTTATATATCGTTGAATAGCTCATAAGGAGTATGAATGTACCACAATGAGGCCTAATCTTATTTTTTTACCATTATTAGTTAGCTGAGATCGTTGAAAGGTCTCGACGTGTAGGATATTAAACGCTAAACAAAGCAAAAACTACGCAAAACATGGAGTTAACCCAGTCTAACAGAAGTGAAACAGTATAGCATTCAATGCTGCGCATTCACAGCAGGTAAGGAGGCCTAATTTTCCTGGGAATTTTCCGACATGTATGAAGATATATTTTATTACAAAATATTTATCGTTGACATAAGAAAAGAGGGAGACAAAGACGTTACGAGCACTCGTGATCTCTTCTCTGTCCCTCCTATTGTCTGCTCTAAATCTTTTGTAATAATGTGAGACCAACTGACCCACCTACCATTCCTTCCATTCATTTCTTCATTAGAAAACGTTGCACTGCCTATGTCTACACCAACCGAACAATGCGTCCGATGTGCCAGCTTCATCGCTCACACGTCTCATTTGTGGTGCATTCTTTGTCTGTCCTTATGACTGCGCAGCATGTTTTGCAGAGGGTCGCTAAATGGCCCACCACTCAACACTCATTAAGTAAAAAAGTTATAGTGGCTTAGTTATATAGCTAAATGTAAGTTCTACACGAAAAATGTAGAAATGATCTCACATTATATAGACTGCATAAGGTCTATTATAGACTTAGCTAAATATAGTCAAGCTTAACTGGATTTTCAAACGTATACCTAATTATAGTCAGTGTGCGTTCACACAGCAGCATATTGCAGAAATGGGGCCTTGAAGCAGTCCTTCCAGATCGAAAATTGGGCATTACACCCGAACCTCGCCGCAAAGTGAACAAAAATCAGCTGTCATCAAACGTTCATAAAACCGCGTCATTCAGCCTCTCATCATCAATTTGTCTATGATAAATGTGATACTGAAAACTGCGTAGCCTATGTCCGCCGATAAATAATTTGCACAGCACATCTCCCTAGAGACCAATGTTGAGCGAATCCGTACAATGGCATCCTAATTTTTCTTTGAAACCTCGTTTCTCTACTTCATCTTCAAACACACGACATGACTTAAAACACGCTAATTAACTGCTTTTGACGTTGGGCATGGAAGACAGATAAGCGGATAAAAAGCAATTACTTGTAGTATTTTTCACCCACATTGTTTCCATAATTGAAAACGCCTCCCTCGTATGCCGCAGAGTCATGAGGAAGTTTGCCGTTGAAGGCGGCCTCCTCACTTCAAGGATACATAGCAATTCCTGTGATTTCGATTCAACACCGTCGATATTTCCCACAGTGATGTGGAAGCTGCAAAACAGTAAATGTTGCAGTTTGTGACAAGGCGCTTAAAGTTGAAGTAGCTGATCCCTGGAAAATGGTAGGAAGGCGCTTTTTTTTTACGCTTCCTTTACCAAATCATTTAGCCTTGGTGGCATTTTTTCAACCTTTGCACGGTAGCTCATTGAGGTTGGACTCCGGGTATTTGCAATGAAGGAGTTCACTGAAAACCTGGCGTGCAAAGTGTCTTTCCCAAGGAATGTCTATGACCGTACTTGTCGAAAATGATTGACTTCAGCGTTCAGTGGAGCTTCTTTCGTTCGATGGAAGTTCTTTCAATGTTTTGTCCGAATCTCTTTTCACATACTAGACGTGATAAACATCTGGACGCCCAGTGTACGTAGGCAGCGATTTCGACATACAGTGGTTTTCCCCAGAAGTTGCCAGTTTCACCGATGTGAATACTTCAATAAAGGCTTTTGTGCTTAGCTAGTTATATTATTCTTTACTAAGCCTAACAAGTCCAGGTATGCTTATGAAGACCATAATTGCGTCGATGTGTGTTCAGACGTGTACACACTTTATTTCATTTCCTGCTCTTCAACACGTTTATTTACTGTAATTAGGCATTGACCGAAATGCTCAAGGTCATGTTTCTCACGAATGTAATGACCACTCGTGGATACTAAGTATAAAATGTATAGCGAAGCTGCCTTGGTTGTTCCTATGGCAACGCTCGCGATTACGCGGACGGTACCTGTCAATCGGCGAATGCCACCGTGCTATGCTAGAAGTGTTTTCAGCGCTTGGACGCGCCGCCACATCCTGCTGCCTCAATCTGTTGGCGCCGGATGGAGGTTTTAGCACTATGGAGTGTTTTAAACGCCACGATGCGGTCTATTCTCGTGGCGGCGTCTTTAATGCAGATTTGCGCACCTTTGTAGCTGTTTCCTTGAGACGAACAGCAACAGCGCCGCTCAAAAGCTTAGGGGTAAATGATGGGGTAGACGCTCTCATGGGTGCATCACGCGTTAACTTGATGAGCTGGCACCAAATAAATACATAATATATATAACAATATATTTAACAAATCAAAACATCATTAACAGACATCATACAAGTCGAATGAAGTCAGAACCCCTTTTTGTCTATTTTGAGGCAGGGGAATGCGTGATAATTACGAACCATCATCTTAAACGAAATTTTGTCACTTATTATTCAGACCAACAAATGAACTGAACCTCAGAAAGTTGTTTTCTAGCCGTTAATAGTTGTGAACCTTACGCTTGCTGGTGCGTTTGAAGTGCCGAAGTCAAATATCACTATATGTGCTCGAGAACGTTATAGCTACATCAGTTCCCGCGGCTTAGGCTCTCTTTTCTTTTTTTCTCCACAGAGACCCTAGGCGGAATTCAAAGACATGCATATCGGCCAGGAGGTGTCCTCCCAGATGTCCTGCCAACTCTCGCTTCGAACTGTGCATCTCCGACTGCGTGCCGAAGTGCGGAAAACTGAGGCCAAGAAAATGCGTTACTCGTTGCAACAAAGGGGGCTGCGTTTGCAGGCGAGGCTTCTCCGAGCATGTGCGTAACGACAGAAAAGTATGTGTGCCCACCAGAATGTGTCCGAGGGCGCATTAGATGCTGTCGGTAAAGATTCAATGAACTAAAATATTTGAATGCAAAATTTCAGTTAAGATAGCAGGTGCGCCCCGTTACAGTGTCGTTTGGAAAGTAAGACGCAAGAAGCTGCCACCGACTCTCTACTAATTTTCATTCACAAGAAACAAAACCGAGACAGAAAGTAGCGCACAAAAATACAAGTGCCCAGGAGCTCCTGCATGGCTTCAGAAAAGACGTAGTTTGGGAAATATTAAACTTGATGCTTTGCATAAATAAATCGTTTCCTCTGAGACGAAAACCTTGAATGCTTTCAAATATACTGTATACAACTCGGCGGCCGGAGGACTGTAACGTAACAGCTTAACTATAGTGGGCAACATAGTCACAAGAGCAGTGGTTCAAAAAATTACAGGGCTGCACTAAAAATCTGTTTAGCTGCAGTAACACGAACACATTTCTCTTAGTGCTGCCAATTATATTGCTGCATCTTCATTTTTTTATGTCTGTCGTTTGTAACTCGTTTCGGGTTTCATGTTTGGTCCCCTAGTGGGAGCAGCAACGAGATTGATGTGCTGTTTTGTGCCAACCTTGCTAAATATCCCACGCGTCTGTAACGTGGGAGGTTTATTGTCTTCGATTTCGTTTTAATTTTGCTTGCGAAGATTTCGAAACGCCTCAGTTGTTATCCAAAACATATACTCGAGAGCACTTCACTGAAAATTTGGCTTTCGTATTGAAAATCCCGAAGGCTCAAATTTGTACCAATTTCTAGTTTCCTGCAAACATGTTGTGAAGTGTTTTTGGACCATAAAACCTGCAGCACAATGAGCAATTTCACTCTCAATCATAAAACTTGTTAAGCCAATCATAGTGAGTTAGTTACGGGCCTAAACCCTCCGTACTATACACATACCCGTTTTAGTGCGCTTTGATGAAATATTTACATAAAAAACAAGGTGATCCGCAATATATATTGTCCCCCATTTTGGCTATCGGCAAATAAACGCAAGTAGCCTAAGAATTTTTGTTATTGTCCCAAAGGTCCCATTGCCGACAATCACGATTGACAACACAATGGTTGAACTCGAAATCCCATTTACATGTGGCGAACTATTGGTTGCACTAGACCGCGGCAAATCGAAATCAGACCCCGGACACGACGGTGTAACATGGCAGGAGCTCAGAAACCTTAGCGACGGAGCCCAAGATCAGTTCTTAACTATCATAAACGATCCAAGAGAATTCGGACGGTGCCAGATGAACTCAAACTATCATTATCTGCCCCATACCGAAATAAGAGAAGGACCACAAACAACCAGAGAGCCTACAGCCAATAGCTCTCACGTCAACAATCTGCAAACTGACTGAGCGAATGATAGCCACAGAATACAGCATTCCATCGAATACTTACAGCCTGGGTTTCATCCGGCTCAGGCAGGATTCCGACCGAATATGGGTACGCATGATTGCCTTTTGCTGCTCCGCAGGGTAATCAGCCGCAGGACTCGCAAACAGACACCAGATTACATCGTCGCGGTTGATATGCGCAAAGCATTCAACAATGTAAAACAGCAGGTAATCCTACAAGAATTAGGAAAGAGATGTCAAGCCAAAAACCATACAATTAGATATGCAGCCTCCTTCAAAACAGACCTATTAGTCTTCATGGCAAAGCTTCAGATGGAGCCTTAGAACCTATTACTTGAATAGAGGGGAGGGGTTCAGGGCTCTATCCTCGGCCCTTTGCTATCTAACTTGGTCATGACCCGCGTAGCAGAAGCTCCCGAGAGAAACACTTCGGCCATCTTCACCATCTACGCAGATGATGTCACCATATGGACAGAAGCAGCGGATTACCTAAATGAAGAGAGCATGCAGACCGAGCTGCAAGCAGCAATCTTCAGTTTTACTCACAGCTTAGAATCATTGGGACTACAGCTGTCGCCTAAAAAGACACAACTTATTAGCATAGATGGAAACAATGCCACGAACACCAAAATAAGATTACACTGCATATTGAAGAACACAACATCACGTCTGCAAATGGGCAGACAAAAATCTTTGGGGCACACATTTCTTGATGCAACAGTCCTCGTAAATGGATTCGTACGTTACAGCGTAACTGGACTGCAATGTTGCATATAATTCGCGGGATTTCAAACAAGTACGGTGGAGCCCGGCAAACATAGTGGCAAACGCTGTCTAGAGCGATTGCTGTCGGCGGGATTCTGTACGGGGCACCCGTGTATGAGAAGTTTTCCGATCGCGACCTGAAAGACATCGAAAAGCTACACAGGGCCACTCTACGCATCGTTACTGGGCTTCCTAAGAACACGAGGAATGAGGAACTGCTTAAGCTGGTCAGCACACCACCAATACGAGACATTATCAGAGAAGCAAAAATACGAATGCGATCCCGACTAGAAAAAACTCTATACGGCACTTTCGACCACTAAAGTGCGACGAGGCGAAAGTCATTAAGCGCGCTAATCTCAGCCCTCCACTACGGCACCTCTATCTCTCTCTCTCTCTCTCTCTCTCTCTCTCTCTCTCTCTTCTTTCAAACCCACCTTCCTTCCTTCCTTTACGGCGTGGGCGTCGCCAGGGTGGTGCAGTGGTAAGACGCCAGACTACTGTGCTAGACTAGCCGGGTTCGAACCCGACCTCGGCGGCTGCGTTTCGATGGAGGCGAAACGAAGAGGCGTCCGTGTGCTGTGCGATGACAGCGCACGTTAAAGATCCCCAAGTGGCCGAAATTACTCCGTAGCCCTCCACTACGGCGCCTCTTCCTCTCTTTTCACTTTCACTTTTCACTGTCACTTTCCCTTTTCACTAATTCACTTTTCACTGTCACATCTTAACCGCGCCGTAATTACGGCGCGGTTAAGATGTCCACAGAAAACAAGTGAGACAGTTACCGCGCCTTTGCCTTCCAATAAATCAATAAATCAGTTTTACGGCGTGGTATATGTGTCCGCAGAGAACTGACAGATACTGCGCCTTTTCTATCCTGTAAATCGTTTTTTAACGCCGCTGATTCCTGCCGTACTAAAGCCTCCTATCTGGGTCTGTTTCTGTTTGCTCTGTGGTGCGGCAATCGAGGAAGCGACAAATAAAAGGCGCCGCACGGATGCCTGGGTCGTTGTTGTTGTGTTGTTGTGGCTGTAGGAAGAAAGAAAAGAAAATGCACGGGCCTGCTACTGGCTCTGTAGCTAAGCCACCTCCGCTGCCTCGTGCGGACAGGAGAGAAAAATAGACAAGAACGAAAAAAGAAGAGGGAGAGAAAGACGCGCGCCGCAACAACAGCCGTCGTCTGCCACCACCGAAGCGGTGGCGGTGACGGCCTGCAACAGATAAAAATCAGTGGCTGGCTAGCCCCCGCCGCAAGCGGCGTTGACCTACCGTCCCAGCCCCGTACGGCCAGGAACTGCCACCCTTCACCACCTCCTACCGCCTGGATCGGAAGCCTGGCGAGGCGAGCTTCGTATATGCATAGATCGCCTGGTGACGTCATGACCTGTCGTGACGGTACATCACGCGCCTCTTGTCGGACACAACCAGGGTCGGTGGGAGAGGGATGAAGGGTGGCTGTTCCGGGCTGGTTGGTTGGTTGGTTGTACAACTTTTAGTTCCATCGGAAACGGGGAGTCATGCGCCCGTGGATTAGAGGCTGGCAGGTAGCCCTTGGCTTGTTGCGGCCTCTTCCGCCAGATGGACGGTGCGGTGCTGGATCGCAGGGTCCGCGCTTCGCAGCAGGGTATCCCAGGCTTCTCTACTTGTAATATTTTGCCCTATCCTTGGAGATTTTGGGCAGACTGGTAGGTCGACGACTAGCCTGGCACCAAATTTTTTTTATCTGTTGTAGGCCGTCATTGCACCCGCCGCCGCTTGGCTGGAGGACGACGGCTGTTGCGACGCACATCTTTCTCGCCCTCTTCTTTTATTGCGAAAGCAATAGATGTCAGCGCATGTGCCCCGCCGGGGTGGTGCAGTGGTAAGACGCCCGACTACTGTGCCGGAGTACCCGGGTTCGAACCCGACCTCGGCGGCTGCGTTTCGATGGAGGCGAAACGGAGGCGTCGTGTGCTGTGCGATGTCAGCGCACGTTAAAGATCCCCAGGTGGTCGAAATTACTCCGTAGCCCTCCACTACGGCTCTCCTTTCTCTCTTTCACCTTTCACTCCCACCTTCCTCCCTTCCCTTACGGCGCGGTTGCGGTGTCCACAGAAAACAAGTGAGACAGTTACCACGCCTTTCCTTTCCAATAAATAAATAAATCAGTAAATCAGTCAGCGCATGTTAAAGATCCCCATGTGGTCGAAATTATTCCGTAGCCCTCCACTACGGGTCCTCTTTCTCTCTTTCCACTTTCACTCCCACCTTCCTCCCTTACCTTACGGCGCGATTGAGGTTTCCACAGAAAACAAGTGAGACAGTTACCGTGCCTTTCCCTTCCTATCTAACAATCAGTACGCCAGGTTTCGAGCCTTCAGCGGAGCGTGGTCCGGTAGTTACGCTTTGCACCACGTGACTACTGACGTCATACCAGCGCGGGGGCTGGGACCAACGGACAGGTAGGTCACCGCCGCTTGCGCGGGGACTAGCCTGCCACCGAATTTTTATCTGTTGTAGGCCGTCATTGCACCCTCCACCGCTTCGGGGGTGGACAACGGCTGTTGTTGCGGCGCGCATCTTTCTCTCCCTCTTCCTTTTCTTTCTTCTCTATTTTCTCTTCTGTCTGCACGAGGCAGCGGAGGTGGCTCAGCTACAGAGCCAGTAGCAGGCCCGTGCATTTTTTTTTCCTTCTTCCTACAGCCACAACAACAACAACTTCAGCGTAGCGTGGCTCGTAGCCACGCCGGGCGTTTCGCACTTCTTCCACTAGGTACGCTGTAGTCTAACAGGTGTTGTGACATCATACGCAAGGCGAAGATGGTTTACCAAGTCGGCTCTTCAGCGTAGCATGGCTCGTAGCCACGCCGGGCGTTTCGCGCTTCTCCAGCGTTATCTAGATGGCGCTGGCTTCTCCCACTATACTCCGTTTCATACATCAGGTGCAACGCAGCGAAAGCTACGCAAGTAGTCAGCAAGAAAAAAAAAACAGGAGGCGTATCACTACGCGCTCGTTCTGTAGGCGAGTGGTTCCTGCCGAAACGGGCTTTATTCCGAGCATACACGTTTGCAATAACATGCTTCGCATGCTTAGACATCTTCACAGTGCGGATCTTATAGAAAAAATGCGCACCAAAGAACCATTTTCTCGAAAAGAGATGCGCAGCGCGGAGGGCACAGCCAGCGCCATCTGGTGGCACAGCTGGCAAGGTTGCGGGGCAGCAAAACGCGGCACGAACAAAAACGACATAAAAAAAACATACAAATTAGCCGAATCCGACCTTTTCTACCTAAAAAAGGTGCTTTTTATGAAGTTGATGGTAAATGTAAAATGTATTAAGCTTGCAGACAAAGCAACTATTATTTTCTCTTGTCAAGAGCAGGCACTATTTTTCATCGCGGATGCGGAGAGCGCTAACAAGAGCTGTAGCTTTGGTAGTGTTGCACTTGAGGTATGAAACGGAGTATAGGTGCGCTGTGGTCTAACAAGTGGTAGGTTGTAAGGCTCCTAGGAGCCTTAGTAGGGTGCCTCGATGCACGCGCCCTCGCGGCGGATAGGGGCGCGCGCATCGAGGCACCCTGACAGGTGATGTCGTCTTTCATTGGAGACACTTCGCCTCTCTTGCTTTCACAATCTCCTAGTCTTTATACTACAGCCACTGTGATTTTTTTCTTGCCGTTGCCAGATGGGGAGGGGGATTGACACCCGCAAGTGCCATGCCCCAGAGTCACACATAACTCATCAGCCCATTGTCATTCATTCAACACCTCCGGCAAGGTGGTCAAGTGGGGTTTGGGAGAGCTTTTTAGTTCGAGGTAAGGACCCTACCCGGACAAGGGGGCCGCCGCGCGATGCCCTCCCCCTCCCAAAAAAAAAGTGAATGGCATCTTACGCGAAGACGACCTACAGCGCCATCGTGGCATTGAGCCAAGGAGGCGGACCTTCATGACAACGCAACGAGTGCCATTAAGGACGACCATTCCCTGTAATATGGTCATAGTGACACAGAGAGTGTTCCACCCTTAACTGAGAAGATCACAGACGGCCCGCACCAAATTTTCGAGAACCTCCGCTCGCCAAGAATGCGACGTTCCCGCTGCAGGCAGAACCAGACCTCCTTCCGTACATTTGCAGTTAGTTCATGGAGGCCCGGAATTCCGCTTTTGTAGGCGGCCGCGCAGCGTACCAGCCATACTTGGTACGCACATTCCACGAGCAGGAGGACGAACTGGTTAACGGCTATGCCTGGCATCGGATTCAGGTATTGCACAGTCTGGTACGGTATGCCCGGAACTTGGAAGATATTATCTTTACGACGGAGAAGCGCTTCAGGAAGAAGACACTGCGAGAGTATGTGCACAGTGTCCTTTCTACTACCACAAGTCGGACAAGTTGGTCGCAAGCTGGCCCGTGTAAACGCTGGAGCCTTGATGGGGAGGACTCCCCTGGCGAAGCGATACATAAAAGACGCTCTGCTTGCTTCCAAAAAATCCGCTGTAATATACCGCCAGCTGGGCCTAACATTGACAAGGTCGTACTGGCGGAGGTGAGGAGGGAGACTGTCTCTATTTTCTCTTCTATCCGCACGAGGCAGTGGAGGTGGCTCAGCTACAGAACCAGTAGCAGGCCCGTGTATTTTCGTTCTTCCTTCAGTCGCAACAACTACCGTTTCGGTGGTGGACGACGGCTGTTGCGACGCGCGTCTTTCTTTTTCTTCCTTCTCTATTTTCTCTTCTGTCCGCACGAGGCAGTGGCGGTGGATCAGCTACAGAGCCAGTAGCAGGCCCGTGCATTTTCTTTTCCTTCTTCCTACGGTCGCAACAACAACAACAACATAACCAGCATTTCATTCAACGTATCAGAGTTCACCGGTGTTCTACAATTCGTTTATAGGAAAGGAAAGGCGCAGTACTTGCCACTCGCGGATTCCCGCTATTATCCTCACTGTTGACAAGCGGAATTATGAAGAGCGTTTCATGATCCGGGGCGTGGAGCAGTTGGTAGAACGCTGGACTTGGGATCCAAGGAATGGAGTTTCGATTGCCGGTGGAGGCAAGGTTTATTAATGTATTTTAACTCTCGCTCTCGAAGGCGTGACACCTCTGCTGACAACTTTCTGGTGACAACCTTCTGTCGACAACGATGAGTCATTAAAGGCTTTCTCCTTAAAACACGACGCAAGGGAAGCAGTTCATATGGCATGGGACAACCGTATCAACACAGCTCCGAGGCCCCTTGGGGCAGACGCTTCACCAGAGGCACCAGTAATCGCGCTAAGGCCACAACTACCTATTAGTAGGCGGAACGTGGTGGCTAGGCACCTTTTACAACAGAGAACGGTCCTCACAAGACCGCTGAACACAGTAGACATCTACATTGACGCTGCAATTCGAAATGAAATGGTGAGTGTGGCATGGGTTTGTGTGCCAGCGCCCCAACACAATGGACAGCACACGTGTCACCTACCTACCTGGAGGAACAATTTTACACGCCGAGTTGCTTGTCATTATATGTGGAGCCATAAACACCATTATGACAGCTGCAGCCACAAGAGATGATTTCAGTGGATATCGAATTTTAACCGACTCATCGGCAGCGATTGCAGAGCTGACGGCGCCAACTATAGAAGACGCAGTAGCCAACGACATCAAAAAAATGCTGAAGCGAATGCGGGAAGTTTGAAAAGAAATTCAAGTTATACACCGGGACATGCTGACACGGACGGGGGAAACGCAGTCGCACACGCGGCCGCCGCGCAAGCGGGTGGGCTTGCTGGCAGGTACAACGCTCCACACCTCAACTTCATGCCTAACCCGATAGACTTAAATTCCTAACAATAAATGCTCCTATCAACACGAGAGGGCTCACTCGACCACAAGAGATATCTCTCAACAAAGTAATAACAAACGCAGCCAACACATTACACACACTTCACAAGTGGTTTCTCGGCAGACACGAAAGACTCAAACGCAACATATGCACCCACTGGCATGAACAGTGTACAGCAGACCTAAAACATCTTATATGGCAATGCGCAAACAAAATTACCCATATTTCACACGACGACATGCCCGCCCTAGCAGATCAAATTCTATGAAGCCCCGCAATACAACACTCCATTTCCACCTATGGCAGTGAGAGCGGCCCGCTTCCAGCAGTGTGAGAGAGGTCTACCTAAAGCGCGCAGATCGGCAGCATGGCAAGCAACGAGAAACAGCTTGAAGAACCGTGAAGAAGAAGCTACACTCCCATCCCTCCTAACTACCTAATTACTCAAACACCGGCCGAGAGCCATCCCTTCATTCAAATAAAGGCTTCCTTCCTTCATTCATTGCTTATAACAAAAGACAGCGCTATTATTTCTGCGGAATTAAGGCTCACTTGGATTTGTTCGCAAAACCAACCTTACTTTAAAAATACCATATCATATCGAATCGTCTTTTTTTCATCTCAGGATACTACAAAAAAGACTCATTTTTTTTAGAGAGGACCGAGAACATTCAGGATCGCTCGTATTAGTTCCTGTTATTATAAGCACATCGGGTTATAATTACCACGCTTTTGAAATACTTTTTCAGAGTTCGCCCAAATTTCACCATCGCTGGTTGATTTCATAAGTAAAATGAAGCTACCTACTCCGATATACTTTTTTTTTTTTTCACACGGGGTGTTCTCAGCAGCTGCGCACACCACCACTCAGTTCAAGATAGCGGCCACCTGGCATTTGCTGTACGGGCGTGACGAGTTTCAACCAAGCGCTGGGAACATTTCTCATTTAAATTTTCCCATTAATAAATGCGTCTATTCTAGCCGGGCGCTCCTCATTATAATCACAAATAAATAGAGAATCAATGTCTAAAGATAACACTATTTAGATGGTTTCGCCCTATAAGGAGCCGCAGGCAGGCTGCGTTTATTCAGAATTACTCCCAAGAACATTTGTTGAGGGTGCAGTCAAGTTCCCGGATGTCAACGCCAATCCTGCGTGAGAAACCAGATCAAAGACGCGAATGCAAGGGAAGCGACAGCTTGCACTCTTGCGTTTGCTTTGCGCTACTGTCATATTACTCGAAGAACGACCCCCAGTACTGCGCTCCGCTTTCTTATCATACACTCCAAGATTAGACGGAAAAATATTGAGCCTGTTTATGACATAAATGCTCTTTATTGCGCCCCTTATTCTTGTTCTATCTACACTGTCATTGTTTCCAACCTTTCTAAACGCGTTTTGTTTAACTAAAAGCTGTATTTTACACCTGGCGAAAGTAAGGAACGGCTATTTGTCGAGAAACAATGGCTCCCACAGAACATGTAAGCATCACATGACCATGCAGTTTATTCGAGAAGTCTAGTTGCCCTCAAGCGGCCGCCATGTACCCTCGGATCATTGCGTTCGTGGTAATCTTCAGTGTTCTACGCACAGAGGCTCAAGAAATTGGCAAGTTTATATTTTTCAGTACCTATCTCCCTTTTGCCGTGCAAAAAAAAAAAAAAAAATATTGCATTCAGGGTTCCCGATGTTTCTTGCTCAGAAGAGATATTGGTCTTGTGTAAAGCCTTGAAATCCTCTAATTCTGGTTCTAACTTAATGCAAAGTTCCAGAAACTCTGCTTCTTTTGCTCCGTCCAGCAGTACCTCGTCACCATTAGAAAAAAACATGAAGCCAAAACGTGTTACCCTTCCCCCAAATCCAATCAAGCGGTCCCGCCATCTTCGAGTTCGACCATAGCCTCATGCTCATCGAAGATTATTCGATTAGCATAAAGCTACCTACCGACAACGTCAATTGTACATATTGAAAAAACGACATGTAAAAATTGATGTAAAACAGTGCCTCAATCTAATTGTTATAACATGTTTGTCAATGCATTCATAACATCCAAAAAACTTGCGCCTGAAGCGCATTTTTTTGCAATATACTGCTAAATCTGGTACAGAAAAGTAAAACCGGTATCAAGCTCTGTAATAAAATTACTTTATGTAAATAACTGCAGCCTGAACTAGCTACTTTCTTAAAGTTCATCAATGAATTTGAAAGTCGAACACCTTCTTTATTGAGCTATCTAACCTTATCTGTGTTTACCATTTCTGTCCTAGAGGTGCTTCAATAAAGTAGAGGTGGGAGGCAAGCAATGGCCAAATGTTATCAGTTTTTGGATACTTTTGCAGGCCAGATTCACAAGTGCGGCTCAGAAGAACAGCCCGTGGAGGGAGAACGTCGGAAAGACACATTCTGCAAGCCAGAAATCACGCATCCTTCAATACTCAACGAGCTTAGGAATTGCGTGTGTAAGCCTGGCTACGTACGCAACGCGTGGGGTCATTGTATTTCCCAATTCCAATGTCAGTCCTGCAAAGACGGGCCGAACCAAGACTATGGTTTATGTCAATCAGTATGCCGTTTGACCTGTCGCAAAGCGATTCCGATTTTCTGTTTTCAGTCGTGCTACGATGGATGTGCCTGCCCTCCTGGTTTTGTTCGGTGTGTACAAGTGAAAACGCCATGCCTTTAAGTACCCTGAGCCCAGTGAAGAAGCGCAAAAAAAAAATCGCAAAAGCAATGAACTTCAAGCGCGTGCGATAGTTGATATACGTGCAAATGCGTAATTCTCTTTGTGCGATGCTCTCGGCAGCCTGCATAGTACGGCTGCGGTATCTGTCTTTAACTAAATTGCGTACATCTATCACGTATTTTCCTAGAAGGAAAAAAGCCCCCAGTCAGCAAGGCCAAAGAGAGCGTAGGTGATCTTTTTTTTTTTATTTTTCGATTTGCTACTGATCTGAATTAGGGCTGTATCCAGTATAGAAAGATAAAGAAATCAAATTAGAAGGAAAAACGACGCGCCGACGGTGGGAAACAAACCTACGACCTCCGAATATCACGTCCGGTGTTCTTACCAACTGAGCTACATCGAGCGCTGCGCAACCTTCCTCTTTCTGGGATATTAATATCTCCTATAACCGAGCCTTGAGATTACTTAAGATTTTTCACCAGCGCCACCTGTCCATAGGGGCCGACGTGGAATGCCCTGTGTACCGAGAGCGTGGCTCGGAACGTGATCAAAAGGGGAGGACGGAAGCTGTGTGAGAGCCCTCTTGCGCTATACCTATGGCTTCATGACTGCCAGAACCGAGACCATCGCAAGCTATCAAGCAGAAAATTAGGGGGAAACGAGGGGCTCATTATGAGACATGAATTAAAGAAGTAAATAGTTGGCGTGGCAAAGGAAACCGCAGGGAATTCTTTTAATGTTTCAGTTTGCTATTGACTTGAGTTAGTGCAGTATCTAATCTAAGAAACAAGACAAAGAAATTAAAGTAGGCGGAAAAACCACGCGCCGATGATGGGGACCAAACCCACGAACCACGAAAAAAAAATCCCTTACGGTTTCCTTGGCCTCGCCGACTCTGAATTCCTTCCTTGATATCTCATAATGAACATCTCGTTTCCCTTTAATTTTCTGTTTAATAGCTCGCGAGGGTCTTGGTTCTGGTAGTCATGAAGCCATAGATATAGCGCAGGAGGGTTCTCGCATAGCTTCCACCCTCCCCTGTTGATCACGTCTCTTGTGACACTCGCGGTACACAGGACGTTCGACGGCCGCCGCTATGGAAGAGGATGGCGCTGATGAACACTCTCAAGGTTCGGATACAGGTGACATTAATAAGTAAGAAAGTGGAAGGTTAGACAGCCATCGATGTAGCTCTGTTGGTAAGAGCACAGGACGCGATCATCGGATGACATTGGTTCGGTTGCCTTCTATTTTGAATTCTTTTTCTTCCCTAATTTTATTACAGCACTAATTCAGGTCAATATAGAAGTATTCCCTGCGCTTTCCTCGTCCTCATCGATGGTTTGCTTCTTTCCTTCATGACTCGTAAGGATCCCCTCATTCCCCCTAATTTTCAACGTATTTACCTAGGTTATTCGAAAAAGCGGTGAAGATGAACTTAATGAAGACATATTGTTACATATATGCCCTGCGCGTCGCTGGATGTTGAAGAAGAGGACGATAAACAGTAGTGACGCGAACGAGGAAGACGAAGCTGAAGAAACCGTTGGAACTTGCCTGAACACTTGCTGTGTTCTGCTCTACTGTGCTGTGAACGCTTGCCCATCACCTGCTGTGGTTTCCTGTGCTAGCCTTCTGCCCCGTATCATCTTGGTGGAGGTGCTGATGTCGCCTCTTCCCTCCGTTCCGGATGGCGATTACGTTGTTTGCCCCATAACTGACGTGACACTTGAGCGTAGCATCGCTCTACCTCATAATATAGTGCATGTAGCGAATAACAGCACTTGTATTCCAGTCCTTAACTTCAGCTCTTTTGTGCAAGTTCTTCCTGAGGGCATTTCTCTCGCCGAACTGACCCCATTGTCGGAGTTTATTGTGGCTGCTCTTTTACGTGACCCTATTGCCGCAGTGCCGACACGACCTGCACCATTCCCACCTCAGGAGGTCCGTATATCCGGCATGGTTGCTCCTGACTTGCGCCCTGATCGTGCTAAAGCACTTACGACCCTACTGACATCGTGCAGTGATATTTTTGATTTTGGCGACCGACCCTTGGGTCAAACGTCCTTCGTTACACATCGCATCGATACCGGAGACGCCAGCCCAATTCACAGACGACCTTACCGAGTCGCCATTTCTGAACGTCGCTTCATACAAGATAAAGTCGACAAGATGTTGGCAAGGAAAATTATAGAGCCTTCCAGCAGTCCCTGGGCATCACCTGTCGTGCTTGTTAAAAAGAAGGACAATTAATACCTGGAGGTTCTGCGTTGATTACCGACATCTCAACAAAATTACATAGAAGGACGTTTACCCGCTCCCCAGGATAGATGATGCCCTTGACTGCTTGCACGGTGCCAGCTATTTTTCTTCGATTGATCTTCGTTCTGGTTATTGGCAGATCGCTGTTGACGAACGGGATCGAGAGAAGACCGCTTTCGTCACGCCTGATGGTCTGTACCAATTCAAGGTGGTGCCATTTGGTCTGTGTATGCGCCTGCAACATTCGAGCGCATGATGGATTCTCTTTAGCGCGGTTTCAAATGGACGACGTGTTTATGTTATCTCGATAACGTTATTGTCTTTTCCTCGACCTTCGAGAGCCATCTCCATCGCCTTGAGGCCATTCTTGGAGTCTTCCGAAGAGCTGGCCTTCAGCTCAACTCGAAGAAGTGTAGCTTCGGCCGACGTGAACTCAAGGTGCTCGGTCACGTGGTCGACGCACGTGGCGTTCGACCCGGCCCAGACAAAATACGTGCTGTAAGTGCATTTCCTACACCCCGCTGTACCAGTGACGTGCGTAGTTTTCTAGGCCTTTGCTCCTGTTTTCGGCGGTTTATCCCCAACTTTGCGGAGACGGCTCGTCCACTCACCAATCTTCTGAAGAACGACGCTCCATTTTGCTGGGACCAAGAACAATCTCAAGCATTTTCTGCGCTCATTGCGGCCCTCACCAGCCCACCTATCCTGGCACACTTCAATCCCTCAGCACCAACGGAGGTACGCACCGACGCCAGTGGTCACGGTACTGGTGCCATTCTTGCCCAACCGCAGATGGGTCGCACCCGCGTCATTGCTTATGCCAGTCGCCTCCTTTCTGCGGCTGAGAGGAATTACTCGATCACAGAACGTGAGTGCTTAGCCCTCGTGTGGGCCATTACAAAGTTTCGCCCTTACTTGTTTGGCCGCCCGTTCTCCGTCATCACCGACCACCACGCCTTATGTTGGCTTTCTACGCTGAAGGACCCTACTAGTCGCCTGAGGCATTGGGCCCTCCGCCTTCAGGAATACACTTTTTCTGTCGTCCACAAGTCCGGCCGATTGCACGCTGACGCCGACTGCCTCTCCCGCAACCCGGTAGATCCACCACCCACCAGCGAGTGTGACGATGACACATGTGTGTTGGCCATCTCTGACCTTTTAAACATTCGCCATGAACAGCGCTTAGATCCCAAGCTTTGCACTATTATCAATCGCCTCAGCACTAATCACCTTGATACAACCCTTGCTTTGTTCGTGCTCCACAATGGCACCTTCTACCGGCGGAATATGCGACCAGATGGCGCCGAGCTTCTGATCGTAGTCCCCGAACACCTGCGCGCCACCGTTCTACATCAACTGCATGACGTGCCCACTGCGGATCATCTTGGTCTATCTCGCACGTACGACAGCGTCTGCCGCCGTTTCTTTTGGCCGGGCCTCTATCGCTCTGTTCGTCGTTACTTGGCTTCTTGTGACCGGTGTCAGCGACGGAAGTAGCCATCGGTGTTGCCTGCTGGATACATGCAGTCGATCGACATTCCAGTAGACCCGTTTTCCCGAGTTGGCCTTGATCTCCTCGGGCCTTTCCCACTCTCTTCGTCGGGGAATAAATGGATTGCGGTGGCCACGGATTATACTACGCGCTACGCTGTCACCCGAGCGATACCTACCGGCTGTGCAACTGACGTGGCTGCGTTTCTTCTCCACGATGTCATCCTGCTCCATGGTGCTCCAAGCCAGCTGCTCACTGACCGTGGCCGTTGCTTTCTTGCTCGAGTAGTCGACAAAATTCTCCGGTTCTGCTCCATTAAGCACTATTTCACCACCGCTTACCATCCACAAACGAACGGCCTCACCGAACGCCTCAACCGCACGCTCACGGACATGTTGTCAATGTATGTATCAGATGATCACCGTGACTGGGATGTTACTTTGCCGTTTGTAACGTTCGCATATAATTCCTCCCGTCACGACACAATGGGCTACTCCCCCTTCTATCTTCTATACGGCCGCGACCCTCCCCTTCCTTTTGACAGCGTACTGCTTCCCACCGTTAATGCCAGCTCCTATGTTCGTGACGCCATATCTCGAGCTGACGCCGCCCGGGTTATTGCTCGCCGAAGACTAGCTTCCTCCCAAACTTCCCAGAAACGCCGCCATGATTCTCGTCACCGCGACGTCCACTACTCTCCAGGCTCTCTCGTCTTGCTCTGGACTCCAGCTCGTAGAGTTGGGCTGTGTGAGAAGCTCTTGCCACGCTACGCAGGACCCTACCGTGTCTTACGGCCAGTCACTCCTGTGACATACGAGATCACCCCTGTGCATCCGCCGCAACAGTCCGCTATGCCACGTACCGAGATCGTTCATGTCGCCCGAATGAAGCCGTACTACACCTGCAGTACGACATAATGCGCACCGAGACTGTGCTGTTCGTGGGGGGTAATGTTACATATATGCCCTGCGCGTCGCTGGATGTTGAAGAAGAGGACGATAAACAGTAGTGACGCGAAAGGAAGACGAAGCTGAAGAAACCGTTGGGACTTGCCTGAACACTTGCTGTGTTCTGCTCTACTGTGCTGTGAACGCTTGCCCATCACCTGCTGTGGTTTCCTGTGCTAGCATTTTTCCCCGTATCAATATCTAGTGCAGCAGCGCAACGGCACAAGGCCAGAGGAAGAAAGGGACAAACACAGCGCTGTGTTTGTCCCTTTCTTCCTCTGGCCTTTTGCCGTTGCGCTGCTTCACTAGATATGTCAGACCAACTCGCCCACCAGCTCTTATTGTTAATGAAGACGACGATGTACACAGCGCGAGAGTGTTTTGCAATTGGAACTTCTTACATTACATGTAAAAGACAAAAACCAGTAAAATCTATACAAGCAACATCGCCTTATTTTGACGGCGGGGAGGCGGGATGTTGCTTGGCATATATTGAACATTATGCCTATCGGGGTTCCTTAAACTAAAACGTATGAGAAGCCCTCTACATGTTCACCAGGCTTTTTACGAAATCTTAGCAAAAGAAACCGTCACAGTTTGCAGTATTCACGAGACCGTTCACTTTAATTCGTGCAGTTATTCAATGTTGCATTTGACGTAATGCAAAAATAAGATAAATTGCTTAGCAGTTTATATTTTCATAGTAGATCCCAAAAAATGTCCAGTTTCTTTTTTCACTTGTTCACAAAGCAAGCTAATAAAGAAAGAAATTGTTATGTACTGAAGCCAACTGCTCCTAGGTTTACATGATGTAATGTGCTCCCTAACACGAACTGAAGGCGGTGTGTGTTGCTGTAAACCGCGTGAAATATACATGAAACATCTAGTAGCGAAATGTAGAGGTGCCGCAAGTTTGATTTTTTTTCTTCTTTTTCGTTATTAGCGCACCTGGAAAAGCATTGAAGTGCGTCCTTGCAAGCGAGTGCCCTCCCAAATGTCCGGCCAACTCGACCTTCGAATTGTGCCAGGGGGGCTGTGAGCCGTACTGCGGCAGCCCTCCTCTGAATAAGACGTGCGTCCCAACATGCTACGAAGGTGGATGCGTTTGTCAGCAGGGCTATGCCATGACAATGGGCATTTCCTCCAGAGTATGTGTTCCTGGAAATGAATGTCCGAAGTACAGTAGAAAAGAATGATCGGAGCTAGATATCGTCGCTTCTTGCCAGCGGACATACAGCACCTAGTAGCACCGTAAAAGAAAACTAGAGTTCACGTCGTCGAAGGCTTTCAGCAAATTGTCTTCCAGTGAAAGCCCCTATGGGAGGAAAGTTTAAGCTTGAAATCGAGTCTGTCACACTTCTGAAAAGTCTATTTGAAAGTTTATGCTCGTAGACAACCTCGATCACTGTTTGGTATTATTTGGAGCTATCCACGCGACGACGACACAATTCTATTTCTCAGAGATATTAATTTCAATAAATCAATTTAAGAGACCCCAATTTTGAAATATTTGCACTGAGAGCAGCAAAGTTTAAAAACATATGTGCGTCTTCCTTACCTTTTATTAGCTTTTGCTGTAGGCAGCACTTCTTTTTTAGGTTAAGTTATTCTTGTCTGTAATCGAAAGAGTAGTTATTGGCGAAACAATGAATTTGAGGCCTTTCTATACACGTTTGCACTGAGACACGGATTTTTATTGTTTATCGACACTACTTAAATAAGCTGGTCCAATAAAAAACTTCAATACAAGATTTTGTTTGTACTTACATTATAAGCCTGTTTTTTTTTCATCTTGAATGAATCAACCACACAATAAATGACATTTTTCCGTGAATCCAGTTGTATAAGCCTGAGCGAAGACTTTGAAAATCAGATTTGCAGCGAAATCCATGCATACCAAAAATTCCGAAAAATCTCTAATACTAATTGTAATAACTGAACTGTCAATTTGTTCTTATGCTTGCACCTAACAGAGAAAGAATGTGTAACTAAGGTACCCCGATATTTACTTCGAAGGAGCGTTGTTGTAGACCAGGTATGATGCTGCTTTGCTCCGGCATATATTACGTATACGCAGCCTGTAATTTGTCAGGCACACAACAACCGGGATAAGAGAGCAAAGCATGCGCAATAACCACTTCTTTTGCTCAACATGTCATACCTGTTGACATTCCCAGCACGCCAACCGACCAAGCGTTTGTCGCTGCTGCTGCTTCCTGCATCGTCGTTTGAGCCGCTGGCGGACTGGTCGATACGACTAGCAATGTCAGCAACGTAGACGTCATCCGGTGAAATAACGTAGGCGTGTGAGTCCGAAGCTATGCTGAAGCCCTGCTCGACGACAATAGTTGTATGCACGTAATATCGCAGGTGATTACTGATCTCGAGCCGGGCATCCTGAAGAGTGAAGTTGAATGGGCCTTAGCCAGCCTTGCTAAGAACAAAGCTAGCGGAATTGATGGTATTCCAGCTGAGTTGCTTCAAAACCTCAACCACGACGCTGTTAACACACTGCATACATTATGTCAAAAGATTTGGACAACCCTGCAGTGGCCACAGGATTGGAGGAGGTCAGTTTACATCCCCATTCCAAAGAAAGGCAGTGCCAAAGATTGTTCCAACTACCGCACGATCGCGCTTATTTCGCATGCTAGCAAGGTGATGTTAAAAATCCTGCAAGGTAGGCTGCAGCAGTATGTGGATCGGGAGCTTCCGGACGTGCAAGCTGGGTTTCGCAAGGACAGAGGAACTAGAGACCAAATTGCCAACCTTCGCTGGATCATGGAAAAAGCAAGAGAGTTCCAGAAACCCATTTACTTCTGCTTTATTGATTATGCGAAAGCGTTTGACTGCGTAGATCACAGCAGATTGTGGCAAGCTCTCCAAGAGATGGGAGTTCCAATTCACCTCATCTGTCTCCTCAGGAACCTTTATGAAGGGCAAGAGGCCACAATCAGAACTGGGCATGGTCTTACTGATTGGTTTCCGATTGAGAAAGGGGTGAGGCAAGGCTGCATACTGTCGCCCTGCCTATTTAACCTATATGCAGAGTGCATCATGAGGAAGGCCGGTCTGGACGAGTCTTCAGCTGGAGTGAAGATTGCTGGAAAACGTATCAACAACCTTAGATATGCGGATGATACCACTTTAATGGCAGAAAGTGAAGTGGAACTCAAGAGACTTCTGATGCGCGTACAAGAAGAGAGTGAGAAGTTTGGGCTTAAACTGAACATTAAAAAGACGAAGATCATGGCGTCTTGCCCTATCAAGACCTGGAGCATCAATGGACAAGAAGTGGAAGCTGTGACAGATTTTCTGTTCTTGGGCGCCAAGATTACCTCGGAAGGAGACTGCAGCCATGAAATTAGGAGACGCCTGCTTCTGGGAAAGAGAGCAATGGTTAGCCTTGACCGCCTAGTAAAGAGCAGAGACATTAGTCTGCCAACCAAGATCCGTATAACCCGTGCTATGGTCTTTCCAGTTGTGATGTATGGATGCGAGAGTTGGACTGTGAAAAAGGCTGACCGCCGAAGAATTGACGCGTTTGAATTGTGGTGCTGGCGAAGACTCTTAAGAGTTCCTTGGACTGCCAGAAGATCAAATCAGTCGATATTGTCGACCATAAACCCTGACTGCTCATTGGAGGGTCAAATTCTAAAGTTAAAGCTCAGCTACTTTGGTCATCTGATGAGAAGAGAGGAGTCGCTGGAGAAAGATTTGATGTTGGGAAAGGTTGAGGGTCGCCGGAGAAGGGGTAGGCAGCGAACGCGATGGTTAGATGGCATTCTCGAGGCATTGCAGATGAAGCTATGTGATGTTACGAAGATAGTGAGAGACCGGAAAGCGTGGCGTGACATGGTCCATAGGGTCACGAAGAGTCGGACACGACTGAACGCCTGAACTGAACTGAATATCGCAGGGCGAAAAGCTCTATACCCGTATGCGCCATTGTATTCTGTATCCACGTGACCACCAGCTAGTATTGCCAGTTGGGTGCGTTTGTGCAGCATTATCGCATTTTTGACATCGTCCCGCGCTCGTGTTAGGAGAGATAGAAACTGAAACTGGTCTTGATAAATGCCCCGATAATTACTTATCCTTTGCTGCTACTTTTCGGGTTGCAGCTTTTAGTTTTGAACCATCTGGATTAATTAAAGTGGTACTTTCTAAGCATCCTACTGTGCGCAAGATGTAAACTGAATACGCTGTAGACAACTTGTAATATTAACACTTTTCACGTAGTCTCGCAAGGAAAGACACGGCCTCTTGATCGGCTGGGCCGTTTTTATTCCACGCGGAACTTCCCCAGCAGAAAGAGCCTCTTTTAGAGCGAAGCTCTTATGCGCCCGTAAGGCGGCTGAGCCGCGTCGCAGTTGGGGCTGTTTGGGGCAGGCGGGTAAAGCGCGGCGAGGAGGTTGTGCTACATTCCTGTAGCGCCATCATGGTACTTCCATAGTTGCTTTTACTCAGTGGTAAATTTTTGCTAATGAAATTAGCTCATTATATTAATTTCACTCGCACTAAAGACTCTATTAAGCAAACCTACAAAATGTTAAAGGTGAAAAAAATATCTTAACATTGCATTTTTTTTTCGTAGTCGTAACATTTGAGTAATAAAGGCTGGAAAAGGTATACTTGCGGTATAGTTTCGTATCGCTTCGTCTGCAGCACGTACCCGACATTGCAGTATTAGTAGAAATCATCACGAGTGGCAAGAACGGACCAAGCATCTTTATTCTCAACACATACAGCACACTGAAGAAAAGGGAAATACGATTCAGGTCTCTCTTCCAGAACGCTATCAAAACAGCCGGCAGAGCCCCCCTAATCATCACAGGCGGCTTCAAGGCCGCGCACCATGAATGGAGGTATAACAAACAAGACCAGAATGGCAGGCAGCTGTAGAAGGATGCGCAAGAACTGGCGCTCACCCTCCACAGAGACCAAAGTTTTCCCACGAGAACTGACAACAGCGTTTCAAGAGACACGTCACCAGACCTCCCCTTCACCAAAACCCTAGCGGATCTCAAATGGGTAAACACTACCCACAATCTGGGCAGCGACCACTTCTTTCTAGAACACACGATTTCTCAAGACAGGTAATTGGGACAAAAAAGAGGAAACGCATAAAAACAAACAGACTGGATAAATTTAGAAAAGAGAGAACCCAGAACGTATCGTCTGGGAGAACCGACGACATAGAAAAATGGAGTCAACAGATTCACACTTACGTCAAAAACAATACAAAGATCGTGGAAGAAGATGACGCCCCCGCCATCATGGATCCGCACCTCCTGCACAGGTGGGAGGCCAAAAGTAGCATAGAAAAAAGACTAAAGGGACAGAGGTGGAATAAAAACCTAATAAGAAGAATCTACAGAATCAGCAAAAAGACTGAAAAATATGCCCTAAAATTGTGCGAGCAAAATTGGCGTGACAATTGCGACAACATGGAGAAACAAATGACTATCCCCAAGACGTAGAACATCTTCCGCTGCCTGTTATGCTACGAGCAGTCTAAAACCAACTCGAGCATAAACCAGCGCAAGATAAGGCTCGTCTTTGATGGCACGGATAAAGACTTCTTCAATCAGCTCAAAAATATCTACATTGGAGATAGCATCAACCAAAAGCTGCCGACATATCGAGGACTAGACAACCCGGAACTAGACTGGCCCATAACAGAATCCGAGGTCAGGGCCTAGATACAAAGCATCAAAAGGAACTCCACTTCTAGACCGAATGGTATAACCAACGAATTAATCAGGAACTTAGACAACGACTCCACTGTCAGCCTGACCAAGTACACGCAGCAAATATGGGAGAAGTGGGAGCTATCCATACAATGAAAATCAGCAGACGTCATCTTTATACCCAAGCCAGGAAAACCACACAAGTTAGAAAATCTAGGACCCATTTCCCTCACCTCGTGTCTGGGGCAGCTGATGGAGAAAGTGGTCTAGACAAGACTTGTCAACTATATAGATGCAGAAGGATTATGGCCCCATGAAATGGTTGGCTTCCGAAGGCTCCTTGTTACGCAAGACGTCATGCTGAGACTAAAACATGGCATCATGGAAAAGGGAAAATCTAAAGACACAAGTCATTCTAGCCCTGTACTTAACTAAGGCCTTCGATAATGTAAGGCACAGCGTAATCCTCAAGAAGCTTGAAGAGCTAAACATAGGTGCAAGAACCTTCGCTTACATAACCAGCTTTCTCGCAGAGAGACGACTCAAGTTAAAATTAGTAGAGAGACAGAATACCCAATAATCAGGACAACAGGCAGGGGCACACTACAAGGTTCGGTGCTCTTCCCATTGCTCTTCAACATAGCAATGATTAACCTCCCGCCCTGCTCAAAACGATACCATGTATCAAGTTTAGCCTCTACGCACACGATATCAACATCTGGCTAAACACAGGCTCGGACGCAGAACTACAGGAAAAGCTACAGCGCACGGCTAGAACTGCACAGAGTACGCGGAAAATATAGGCTTTACGTGTTCACCGCAAAAATCGGAGCTACTAATCTACACGAACAAAAAGGAGAAGCCAAGTTTTTAAATCACAGTGGATTGTCAAAACGTGCCCCAAGTTAATCAGATTAGGATCCTTGGACTCATCATCCAGGCAGACGGCAAAAACGGGTCCTAATAGCCAAACTACAGAACTACTCTGTGCAAGTAACGGGTCTCATCAGAAGGGTATCTCTCAAAAACAGGGGAATAAAAGAAGAGAGCTTGCTAAGATTAGTACAGGCTTACATCATCAGTAGGGTAGAATATGCAACACCCTATCTAAACTTGGCAGCGGAAGGGGACAAATAGACGTCGTAATAAGGAAGAGCATCAAAAGCGCACTCAGCCTTCCCAGCGGCACCTCCATGACCAGACACATAGGAGGAAATAATGGAAGCCACAAGAATAGCGCAAATGGAGACTCAGTCAATCCGAGACGGAAAGACAAATTTTAGAATGGGTCGGGCTCCAGCACGACAGAGGGACGGACCCTAAGATCAGCCTGAGTCAAAGCTGTAGAACCACCCTGTACATTCCACCCAAGCCAAGAAACATGAGTCCCATTCACAACAAAGACAGAAGAGAAGACAAATCCAAAGACATGGACAAGTAGATGAGCAAGCTTGACCCGAACTCCGAGGCGTACACTGGCGCAACCATCGGGAAATCAGGAGCTGCAGTCGCGGCAGTGGTGGACGGAACCGGAGCCTTTCTAATCACGACATCGATAAAAACAAAAAATGTGGTCATCGGTGAAGAAATAACAATTGCATTGTCTACGTCGGCACAAAGGCTAAAGTGATTATAAGTGACGGCAAAACAGCTATTTGGAAGTTGACGAAAGTACGAGTATCAGCCGCGGCTAAAAATTTCTTGAATCCAGGAAGATCTTATGAAGCATCACAATAACATGGACCCCAGGCCACGAATTGGTGTCTGGAAACGAAGCCGCTCCCGTGCTCGCCATAGGTATCTACCATCGGACGAACGTCGAGGTCGACAACCCCGAACGCGAGGAGAGGTTAAACACCTACCACGAGATCTGTAGATACTACGAACTCAACAGAAAAACATTCTCCTCTCCACATAAAGAGCTAAACAACGAAGAGGTCAAAAGTCTTCGCAGACTACAAGCTGGAAATTACCCCAACCCAGCATGGCTGCACCACTTAAAAATAGAGGACATAAAACACGAAAAGTGCAAACATTGCGGACAGAGAGGTACACTAGGCTACATAATCCGGCAATGCCCCTTTTCGCCTGGGCCAATGGCCAACACTCAAGATTCGAAAGCTTGGGAGTCTCTTCTACAAATCGAAAACCTTGAGACCCAAAATGAAGTCGTCCGCCTGGAGGCTGAGGTCGCGAAGAATCAGTGTATTCTTGCGCACTTCTAGGTGCGGAGTCTCAGGCCCCTACTCGGGTCTGCGTATCTAGTAGGGGAACCTCCTATATCGTGGCAGTGAATTTTTCAATTAATCAATAAATTTATTACATGCAACAGGTACTGCGCTAGTCGTTTCCTGTGTGCACTGTGGTTGATAGTATCTCTTGTGCGTGCGTCGGCCGATTACGCGCGACAAGCTCGATTCTAGAGCCGTGGCAGATTAGCGCCCCTTTGCCGGCCTCCAAGAGGACACCCAAAACCACCAGAGAAGTCAACGTTCTTGCTAGATGGAGTCGTATGGCCGTGAGAGAATTGGCTCACCCTCGCTCGAAAGGTAGAGAGCACAACCATCCACTTCGACATGTCATTCCATCAGTTATTTTGCCTATAGTGCAGCAAGCATGTAGCGCGCTGCAGATTGATCTGCGCCACACGATATTTTGCTTACTCAGGCACCGAGTTCAATGCCACTATCATGATTAAAAAAAAGCAGCCGAAAGAGATCAGGTATTTCGATTCATGTGTGAATACTGCCTTTTTTTCCCCACTACAAATGGGTATATCTTCCGCCCTGCGTTTCTTTACCGGCTGCCGCATTTTACAGATCTTCACGTCTGAATCGACAGGGCTCGCCACCTCCTTTACAAACCTTCTAACTCACACAGTCACGTAAACTTGTAAACGAAAAAGGAATTATTAAAGTACCAATATTTACTGCGTCGCAGCAGCGTTCCACGCCCCGCATCGCATTGCGCGGACTACGATCTGCAACGCACGCTGCATTCATGGTCTACGTTTTGCCAACGTGCCCAGATTGGCACGCCGTAGATGGCGCTAGATTTGGTCCAAAGGTCGCGTGGAAAATCCTGGCTACCCTGGGCAAAGTACCATAATGGCTGCGAGCACGATTAGCAATGGAGTGGAAAGGGTTTACATGAGAGTGCCGCCGCCGCTTTCTGTCTAGTCTTGGTTGCGTTAACTCTATGGTTGCCGGTGTAACCGATCGAAAGAGAGCCACGAGCCACGAGAGAGTCAAAGATAATTTCTTTAAAAAAAAAGATAAAATTGAGCTAATAAATTTCCTTTGGCTCGTGAGAAAAAAACTTTTTGTAACTGCTGTTACACACTATGTGTGTAAGTGCAGTTACAAAAACTGTTTACAAAAAAAGGTCGGAAAAAACTAGAGCCATGTCAAGAATACGTAGTTCTGTAGTACTTTTTTGTAGTTATGTAGCTTTTGTGTAGTATAGTTGTGTTGTCTGTAGTTCTGTAGCCCTTTTCTGTTATAACTGCAGAACATTCTGTTGTCACAACAGGTTTCCCGTCAAAAACTGCACAAAAATTCTGTCGTAAAAACGGAAAATTTTCTGTAGTTTTTTCTGACTGGAGGGTCCTTCAAAACATTGGCCTCAAATATGACAAAAACGATTAAACAGTGTCGCTCCCATTTCGCATCGGGGAGTATCGTAAGTGTCCTATTTTTTTTCCATCGCACGACATACTGCGAGCTTCATAGGTATTGGAGTGGTGGCCCGGAAGGCAAGCTTTGCGCAGGTACGAGCCAAAGCTGGGTCATGTTATCTACGCCAATGGCGCACAATGCGTTAATATTTGGCTGCTTTTCCAAACCTTGCTCATCATCTTTCGGTTTGCCGATAACGACATTCAAAGTAGTTCGCCAACAAAGCCACTTTTTTACATGGCATCGGTGTGAGGCAAATTCAGTGAAGGTAAATAATTTAGTTAGCAGCCAAAGTACGTGTGGATTCAATTATTTCATTACTAAGATTACAAGCGCTATAATATGCTCGCTAGCTTGCTATCATTCACTCACTCTTTTTCGCTCCTTTACACTTTCTGGTGCAAGGTTGGGAGCTTCACCGTTAATCCGAATAGTTCCTAGACTGGCTGAAAAATGCAATAGTTAAAAATGGTTGAAGCATTAAAAGAGACCAATTTGTAACGTGTGAGTGGCAGTAGTTACTACTGAGGACTAGCTAACTTCTGAAGATTTCTCTTATGTATTTGAGCTGTACCGTAGACCAGCGTGTCAAGAACACACGAAACAACGTCGCGTATGGTGGCAGTACATGTCAGGAACTCGCCTGAAATCAAGCTATATTACACTGAGCTCAAAGATTTTTTTTAGATACCTGTCATAGCGCTGCACTTTTTCTTTGGCTCAAAATTAACTCAAAAATTGATTAAGCTGAAGCCTGAACAGATGCTTCGTTCCCAAAATATAGGATGTCCAGAGCAATGCAAGAAAGCTAAGCTGTCTTAAAAAAAGCAATGTTTATTTGTGCATTTTCCGACTTTCCGATTTCTAATTCCTTAGTAGAAGCTGACTACCTGAGAGCTTAGTAAGCGTTAAGAGCGGGCGTGTTTAATTCTTAGGAGACTGGTCGTTGAAGTTTACTGTGTTATTTGAGTTATGTATCCGATTTTTAAATCAGTTGAGTGAACATGTATGGTTGCTCCTCCTTTCGTATTTGTAGCTCATTAAACGTAATCTCATTGATCCCTTGACCATGTCCACGTATCTGTTTTCAAAACGTTTATTCCAGTGTATGTTTCGCCAAAATATTTTGCGAAAGCCCGTCAAACTGGAAAAAAGAAGGAACCTTTCATAGTTATAAGTATGCTCGACCGGCGGTCTGGAGGCTTCGCAGGCCACTGCTTTAGTAAGCGAGTCGGATACGTGCCTTGCACAGTGGATCATTATGGGCTTTAGCGTCCGATTAACATATCAGTGTCAATCAATCGCCAGTTTTCCAGTGCCGTAAAACCTTAAATATAGTGTCGATACCTTCCAGCAATCTACTGGTCCCGTAGAGTCTGAAAAAGTAGAGGAAGGTAAGGTCTGCCGTGTACTCGAAGACGTTAAACTTCTTATAAGACGAAAATGGCACATGTACTCTATGTCGGTTACATTGACATTTTTCGCAGCTCGAAGCGATGATCCATGTTGATACTGCCTCCATCATTACAGTTAAGAATTTAATTCTAGAATTAGATTGTGAAGCGGGACCTGAAGTGGAAATACACTACAACTGCATTTTTCTTCCAGGAAATTCATAAAATAAAATTACGTACCTCAGCCTTGAGCCTAAATTTCGGGGCCTTTTTTTTTTGGGGGGGGGGGGGGGGGGGGCGCTGGCGTTTCGTCTGGGTGTTCTGGGTAAGAGCGGAAATACCGTCCTTATATGTTTGTTTCTTTCTTATATCATCGAAGCCTGATTTCCGGCAGCTTCACTCTGCTAGAGAATGGTCCTTCGCGCACCTGCCAAGCTTGAAACAAAAGTACCATATCACACCTACAATGCATGCAGCAGAGTGCGCAATAATGCATTGTAAAAGTGAACTTTAATCGTGTAGAAGCATCACGTCTGGAAAGACGTGTAAAAGGTAAAGAAATTCAAGCTTTCAAAACAGGGCCATTCTCAAAAAGTGAAGAACACTAAGCGTAAAGAATCTTTACGCCTGAAATAAGCGTGTAAAAAAAAGGAAAAAACCGAGCTTGTTAAGCATGAATTTTGTTTTTGTTTTTTGTTTTTGTTTTTTTTGGGTGTACGGATGCGCCAGCATGGCCTAAAGAGTAGCGCGTCTTACTCAGTACCCACGAGTCCTGACGCTTTCATTTTTATCTCACTGACTCAGTTGAAAGTAGGAGCTATTTAAGAGCGCCCGCTATGTCACATGGCCTCGTGACGTCACATAACTCAGCAAGCAGTCATGTCACCTGCCAACTGCCACCTTCCAGTTTCATGCCATGATTTTTCATTCACAATGCCGACAGCGACAAACAATTGCCAGTGGCTTAGCTCAGCTATGCCAGGACATACGTAGTGTGAGGTACTGGTTTATCCTGGCTAAGCTTTGTCGTTTACCTTGGTTCCCCGTTGTTAACCTCTGGCTATGCCAGTGGTTCATCTTGTTTAGGCTCTATCAATTATCTTGGTTCTCTATGGTTATCCGCGCTGGTTATCCCCGGTACGTGTAATTATGGCTAAATTAAAGGCGACTCATTATATAGTAGCTAATTGTAAAGCGTTTATTTATTATTGCATTTCTTATGGTTCTTCTCCTTGTTCTCCTCGTTGCTGCTTCTCAATTGCCACAAAGGTGGTCCGATGGTCGGTAAAGTAGCAGGCAGCCATCTCTATGGCTCCAACACAGTAGGTTGATCGGAAGGTTTGCCTATGGTAGACGAGGTCAATCGTGGATCTCCACTGCGTGGTCTGGATGTGAGGATCGCTGGCCAGGTGTAAGGTAAACTCTTCTTTCAGAGGATTGCTAAGAGAGTCAGGCGTCCGGTTAAAGTCGCCTGCCACAACTCACAGTTCATCTGCAGCTCCCCAGCGGGGGGTGCAAGAGCCACGCGAAGCCAGCGAGAGTGCGGCCAGTGTAGCTCACGCTAGAAAAGGGCGGATTTTCTGCTGCATTTGGCTCCTAACGCACCCACCTTAAATTGAAAGCACAGTGCCTGATAAATTATTACAAATCTTGCGGCAGGGCCAAATGTAGAAAAGGTGGCAAAAAGAGTCGATTTCCTGCATGAATTTATATTCTTGAAAAAAGGCACACGGATTTAGGAGTAGAAGCAGTGCTCTGACGCAGACCTTTTATTTATTCATTTAATCGAAGATTGTTTGCCCGCTATGATCATTTAGTTTTCAAGTAATACATTAACTCACTACACCATAAGTGGTTTTCGTTATGTTTTATCTTCAAATGGGGGGACTTCCGCACCACTTTGCAATTACAAGAAGAAATATTTGGCCAGCTAAGGTTTAAGACGCGTCCTAGTATTTGTGTGCGTTTCTTGAGCGCCTATACTACTTAAAACTAAGGGACACACAAGTTCCGCCTTTAGGAGCATGACTAGATAGCGTTAGTGGCTTCCTAGTGCCAACTTTCCTTGTATATCTTTGTTCATTTCCATAGACTTTGATTCTCGCCTCATTTCTAATCTCTTAATTTGTTTCCTCATCTCACACATTCTATTTATCATGCAGTCATATGTGAGAGGAGACCAGATAGATATAAAACCCCGCTTAATCAAGCCTTGCGAGCATGGCGGTGTGGCATAGGGGCAGCGTGCCTGCCTCACAATGCAGGGGTCCTAGAAGGCTTATCGTGTTATCACACTCTCATCTGATAGGACAGACCGGAGTTGGCAGCTCCTGTCAAATACGTCATGCCATGTGGTGTTGTCGTGCAGCCTTACGAAGATTCAGTGGCCAGCCATGCTAGCCGCAAACTACCATCTTCCTGAGCCATCACGTTGTTGTACGCTCACAGCTCCAGCAATGACAACGCCGACAACCCGCTCCGGATGTCCTTGAGAACAGGGCACATGACGTTTTGGCGTTAAAACGTTTCTTCTCGCTATCACCTTAGCCTCTTTACAGATTATTTTTATCAGTATGATCACAAACATAAACACAAAGGGGACGAATCGAAGTGATTGCCAATACATGATCATGAGGTCCTAAGCATCCAAAATAAGGGGAATCCCAGCAACAGCGACAGCATTTCGAGGAAGCAAAAGTGCATAAATTCTGCTTTTCTTTTCATGGCAAAGCACAGGAGGAGCTCCGCGGAGCAAAACTTTATTCCCAGCCTTCCCTTACGCTGTACGTTACGGCACACATGTGAATTCGGCACGTTAATCCGTAAAAGAAAAGGAAGAATACAATACGCCGACACTAAGAAGGAAAGCATCTGTTTGCGCCATTGCTCTTCGTCCACTTTGCCGCACGTGTTTTTCGAAATGTGAGCCCCAAAACATGGGCGGCTCCTTTTTCAAGTTGCTGAAATTAAAAAAGAAATGACCGCCTATACTACCTTGAGTCCTTTGTGCTGCATTTAGATAATGATAATGAGGCTGCTGTCGTTTGATGCAGCATTTCACTCTCTACGTGTGATGACACCTGTAAAACGAAGACTTTGACAGCTTTGTCAAAACAATGCTGAGGTTCCGCGGCGTAAAATTCGCTCCTGTATCGTGCGGCAAAATAGCGGTTTCTCTGAATACTTCAGTTTTCTTTGAGAAGTGGCCATGTACATTAAAGTAGTAGCTTTGACGGTAATCTTCAGCGTTGTCTCCGTAGAGGCCCAGTTATCTGGTAAGGTAGTTTCTCAAACCAGCTTTAAAAGACAAAAAAAAATGTTTGCGAGATTGTCGCTGTTACTGATGCTCACTTACACGAAATCTGACATTGCAGGTAGATAGGGTTTAGGACAATCATGATTTGAACGTCTGCAAAACAATGAGGTAAAATTAAGTTACCGGCTAATCATTCTATGCAGTATGTCATTTTAATGTTTGTTATTGAAACTGCGTGAGACTTAGATTAAATGGATAGATGTACAAGTCGATTAGTGTCCCGTCTCACCTAGCATTTTAACGATAAATTTTGGTTATTTGCAAATATAACCGCAACTGAAATTTCGTGTAGACAAGTAGTATTAACGCTGGCCTTGTGTACAGAACCCGCAGCCCTATTTAAGTATACTTACCTAATTCAACTCTAGATATAAGTTTATCACCATATTCCAACTAGACAATTCAGTTATATGATTGTTAAGTAGCATATCAAGTATTTCGTTAATTTAGGCTGTCGATAAATTTCCCAGGAAGATGGAAACTCAGCAAACTGTACATTAATTTATTCGAAAAAAAATAGTCAACGGAAAGAGACAACACTATTTCTGGGCAGCGATAAAGTTCCGTGATAAGTACCCTCCTTTTGAATTCCTGAAGGCGCCCTTTAAAAGGTCAGGCTAACCACGATAGACGGCAGTAATCCCACTACCAGCGTTTCTTTTATGTGCTTGCAGATCAAGCACCTCAGTGCTTCTCAGATAAGGAAGTGGCCGTAGAAGGAGAACCCCGAACAGACACGTTCTGCAAGCCTGAAATAACACATGCGTCCAAGCTTTCTGAGCTGAGACATTGCGTCTGCAAACAAGGCTACGTGCGCAACGCGTGGGGTGCTTGCATCTCAGAAAGTGAATGCGACTACTGTATGTATCGGCCAAAGCAAGACTTCAGTGAATGTCATTCGGTGTGCCATCTAACCTGTGGCAAATGGATTCCTTCGTCCTGCCCGGAGACGTGCCTCTCTGGATGCGACTGCGCTCCGGGTTTTGTGCGGTGGGTGCAAATTTATCGTACAGTTATTTTAAGGCTAACTGTCAAAACAGAACAGGCAATATATTACGTGGATCTAAACAAGTTGATGTCAGTATGTGAATACATATGCGCTTAGAAATTGATTACTGTGCTTTCAGCATGGTGCACTATTTGCTCGTGCCTCACTCTCTGCTCCAGAAATATATTTTAGCTTGCATTGTTTTGAATAAAACCGCTCCTTCACAAGAGGCTCTTCTTGCATGCGGTCGCAGAGTGCTTGGCTTGTACTAACATATATCTCACTCATGTGCGCTGACGTCATTGCGGCTAGCGCTGATGGCCGCCTAAAACGAACGCCCTAAACAAAACTGCCAGTTTGCATCCGCTTTTTCGAGGGTTGGTTCTGACTTCAGCCCGTACCATACGGGCCTAAAACTGAGGCATGTCTATCTTGGCTAACATTATGCTTTTGGAGGGCCTTTGATAATCGGATGGAGCGCCTTTGATGTGACTCATTATAAATACACTAAACGAATAATCTATCCTCGTCCCCTCGAACCCAACCCTTTTCTTTGTTGCCATCTCAGCCGTCAGACACTATCAAATGAGTGTCAGAAAAGGTAAAGCACAAAGGAGAGCTATATATATATATATATATATATATATATATATATATATATATATATATATATATATATATATATATTCCGTCTAATATGGCCACTATTTACATCGTGCATCGCACGGCTATTCAACTGTACTGAACCAAATGGGAAATATATCATCAGCAAGAACAGTGAAATTAACTTATGGTGAACTTGTGTCTTCGCAAGAAAATTTCACTTTGCACGTAGAAAATAGTTCACAACATCCTATGGGTGCCTTAAATGGGGCTGGCGACTTTTTTTTTTTTTTTGGTACCGCTTAAAAAGGAACAGCAAATACATATGACAAAGATAGAACCGAGCAACACAGGCGTTGAATTACAATTGTTTATTAAGGCGAAAGTTTTTAATAGCTCACGCTGTCGTGGACAAAATGGGTCCCGCTTTTGCGGCGGCTCTGACTGGCCGAGGCGGGATGACGTCATAGAGGTCTCAACCAATCACAGAGCATCACCACAGTATGCGCGAACGCGTGCCTTATATGGTCATATGTCAATGATAAATTACTAGTTATTGACTAATAATTGAACAATAATTAGTCACTAGTTGATGACTTAATAATTAACTAAATAATAATTAGGTAAGAAAGTCAAGAGTTACCTACCTAAAGGCTAATTAATTACCTAATGACTGCTTGAATAACGACTTGTTAGTGGCAGTTGCGTAGCAGAATGCGGCACTCAGGCTTTCGCCTTTCACTACTTTAGTTGCTAGAGTCCCTCGTAATTTTTTGAAGAGAAGCCCACACATAAGTATTATTGAAGCAAGCTGTAAGCTGAGTCAATGCTAAGCGCGGTGCAAATAGCCAAAAAAGCGATAAATCAAAGATTTTAAAAGCTATAACGTCATGGCGCTCCGCTGTGGTGGTGGATTGGTTACAGCGCTCGACTACTGTGCCTAAGGTTGCAGGATCGTATTCCGGCCGCGGCGGCCGCTTTGAAATGGAGGCGAAGTGCAAGGCGCCCATGCGCTCTGCGATACCAGTCCACGTTAAGAATCCCAGGTGGTCCAAATTTCCAGTCCTTCATAACAGCGTCTCACAGCATGAGTCGCTTTGGGACGTTAAACCCCGCAAACTAAAATGTGACAGCGGAGGTGGCTCAGCTATAGAGCCAGTAGCAGGCCCGTGCATTTGCGTTTCCTTCTTCCTACAGTCGCAGCAACAATGATGGCTGGGGGAAGGGTGACATGTGAAAATAAAAACAAGATGCCGACGAAAAATTGTTCATGTGCATGGGGTTGGGTACAAAAAAGGGTAGGGGCTAGCACGTTTATAACAGGGCTAAAGAAATGTTCCAAGGGAGATAGGACTACTTTTCTAGATAGGCAGTCTCTTTTCACAATACATAGATGGATGGACTGCTCATATCCCTGTCCCCACGGTTGTGAATCAGGTAAGCTTCTTGTATCTCCCGTGTGCAGTTTCCGAAATATATTTCAGAAATCTTCGTCTCGTTCAGCGCTAGTACCTAACCCTACGCTCGCGATCAGTCCTTCACCTGCATCTTGTTGCTTTCCATTTTACAAGTCACTCTTCCCGTAGCCATCCGTAGCCCTTGTTGAAACGATTATAGCAGCAAAATCAGGTTCGTTGTCTTCTTTTCTTCTCTTATTCTCTTCTTCTGCGTCTCTTCGAGGTGCTCGTTGATTTGGCGGCGACGTGTAGCTCACGCAGAGAGATGAAGGATGGCGAACTTCGCAGTAACGAGACGAAACTTAACTTTATGTAACAAAAAAACGAAGTAAAGAAAGCTATTTACGAAAGAAAGAAGGGCAACCACACTTGACAAAAGAGATTGACACACGCTACACTGTGCTCCGCGAGCAGGCGAGTTAACTGAAACATGCGCACATAGTTCTCCTTTCGCGACTTCGTTAGCCGGGGCTGCCTGCTACCGTAGCTTTGTCGAGAACCGACCGTCGCCGCACGGTGCGTTCTCAAATAACCACCGCCGAAAGTTCGAGAGGCGAAGGACAGCGCTTCCAAAGCTACGCCCTCTCCTCCGGCTTGCTATAGGAGCCTCGAACTCGCTGGCAGCCATGGGCTGCATACTCGGCCTTCTTCATATTATTTTATATTATTTGCGAGTGCGCTACCTACAGTGAAGAGAGGCGAGCTTTGGAAAATACTGTCAAGCAGTTGGACAGCCGCCCTCTCTCTGAAGAAAAAACTCTAGGTGCCAGGGCGAAACAAACGGATAACTGGTGCATGATGAAGGCCCTGTTCAATGTTTTACGTGAAACGGGCCTAGATTCCCGCCACTGACATTTGCGTGTGCTGTGAAGTGAGCGAGTATCACACGTGCATACGCGCTTGTGCTCAAACGTGTGTCAGTGCACTTCGAGCTTTTTCTGCTGAAGTGCCTCGTGTGCGTGCTTCCGCGTTTGTGCCGAAATGTGTGTTCAGCGACAAGTGGTGCGTGTCTAAGACATATGCGGCATGTAGCGTTCTGCGAGTGTGCATGGTCTCCTCAAGTGCGCGAATAACACACGTGTATGTGGTACGTTGAGGTTTTCTGGTGAAGTGCATCGTGTGCGGGTTTCTGCGTTTGTGCTGGCATGTAAGAGTGCAGAGTATTTTGTAATTGTGGTGATGTTTGTTCAGTGACAAGTGGTGTGTGCCCAAGACATGTGCGGCAAGTTGCGTTTCAGAGTGTCAAGTGTGTGCATAGATTCCTCAATCACTCGGACAACAAGTGAAACCTCATTGTACTGTGACATCATAGCCCTTCATTCACGACACCACAACTCTCTTTTACTTCATCTTCCCCCCTTTCCCAGTGTGTAGTAGCAGGCCAGGGTCTCTTTACCGGCGGCCGACCTCTCCACCTTTCTTTTCATTAAATTACTCTCTCTTTTTCTTTTTTTTAATACGAGCGCACTACTCCACGACAAAAGCTGCAAAACCTTGTCGCCCCCTTGTCATCCTGACACAGCAAAAGCATAGGAAAAATTTGACAGAAAAACTGCCGGAGTGGAACAAAGCAAGACACTTTTTGCGGGGAACAAGTATGGATCCTCATAGTTATGCCCGCAACCGATCTCAATGGGTGTTGAACTGCCACTCAATCTTCTTCATTCGCGTGTTTTTTCATTATATGTCATTGTCCTCATTTACTTCCATTTATTCGTAATGAATATAAACACACTGCAATTGCACTACCCAACCTAATTAAGGTGCATTAAAGGTAAGAGGCCCCAACTCTCCTCTACCCCTCCGCCAGTTTCGATGAAAAACTTCCAGATATGGCTTTGCGGATTTCAAAAATTTGAATTCGGCAATTCAGTTGACCTACGTTCAGTACCTATTGGCCCATCTCCAAAATTTGGATGGACCACGAACAGAGTCAGGCCGAAAAGACCCTGAATGTGGATGAACAGTAAAGATTTGGAATCTTTCGCACCATGCTACGTTGGCCCCCGGAGAAAAGCCGGCCAGCCTTTTTTTTTTTTTCTTCTATTCGCAGTGCATCTGGAGAAGTAAAAGAATGCGTTCCGGCAAGCGAGTGCCCTCCCGCGTGCCCGGCCAATGCGACCTTCCAACTCTGTCAGACGAGCTGTGAACCACTTTGCGGAAAGCCTCCCCTGCAGCCAGATACCTGTGACCTTTCCTGCAACGAAGGCGAATGCGTCTGTCAGCGAGGATACTTTAAGAAATACGAATATGAAACACATGGCGATTTCCTATGCGTTCCAAGCAGCGAGTGCCCAGAGGACATCTAGTAACAACTATTGTGCGTAGATGTTGCCGCTAAATGCTTTCGAGTGTTTTGCAATAATACAAGCGATGAGAACACATGCAATAGTCAACCTTCTCCATATGACTCTTAGCGAAGGCAAGTAGAAGGGCTGTTTGCGCACAAAAAATCTTCAAACGATTTCAGAATATATGAAACACGTGTATTCAGCCTTCTCGCACTTTTACTTTTTGTTGCTTAGCACTAAATGTTTGACTGGGGATGAAAATTTGCTAAACAAGCATGAGTTGCCGGCAGGTGGAGCGGACTGTCTCTGTGCCACTTATCACTGATTTAGTGCGCCTCGTTGCTGTTGTTGTTTTTTTTAGATATTTTTTTGCCTGGTAGTTCGTGCGATAGGTTACAAAAAGCGAAGTGAAAGGTGTAAGTTCGGGCTCAATAAATTATCATATTTTAGTACCCCGATCAACAGAAATTTTCTTGAGAAAATTATTTCAGACCAAGTAACATGAGATGTTCATTCCCAAGATATAATGTTTCATAGTTACAGTATATTCGAAAATATAAATCTTGTGTCCATAGAGCTTCAGCTCTGTACCCGAGCTAATATTTCGCACTCTATTGATGCAACTAGTTGCAAAAAATGAACACCTTCGCCTGCTCGCCGAATATAGGTATACGTTTATTACCCTTGATTGAGAGCATCGGTGAGAAGATTTGAAAGCATTGAAAATAAATCCGATAAGAAAATGGAATATGAATTACATCAAGTACTCATGTCTGGCGCATAAATACAGGTATCTTTAACGTCCGCTGACATCGCACAGCACACGGAAACTCTTCGTTTCGCCTCCATAGAAACACAGCCTGGCGGTCGGGTTCGAACTCGGGTACTCCGGCAGAATAGTCGGGCATCTCATCCACTGAGCCACTGCGTCGGGGCGCGGTTTAGGTGTCCGCAGAGCATTGGGGAGATACTGAGCCGTTCGTTTCTTGTAAGCCAGTTTACATTTTAACACGGGGGGTCCATTAACGGGCTCTTGACATCGACCAGCGCTCAGACGCCTTTTCGCATCGCCTCCATTCTCGACTATCAATCAGCACAAGATGTCATGCTGCAACTTACCCACCACATATTACAACTACCCATTGGCTTTGGTACCAAAGCTATCCTCGATCTAGACTTTGCCAAGGCGTTTAACAATGTAGCACATGCAGCTATTCTTACCAACCTCTAATCAATAAACCCCAGTCCGAGGACCTTCAACTACGTAAGGGATTTTCTCAGAGGTGGAACAGTTTGAACTAAATTTTGGAACCGTCAAATCTGTCACATATGATCAAATCTGTCACATATGTCACCAGGCACAGGAGACCATACCCAAATCCTGCTGCACTCTAAGGGACCACTTATACTGGAGGTGTCCGTCATACGAGTTCTTGGAATTTACATTCAGAACAACGTCAGAAACACAGAGTCCTTCAATAACCTCAAGGCTGTGTCTCTCAGACAGTCTTATACGTTGAATCGCTAATTGGTATTCGGGTATGAAGGAAACATTTCGCCCGCCTAGTCCAGACTTCTGTCATTAGTAGAACTACCTACACACTACGCACCTCAAAATTAGAATTGCACAAACACAACGTGTTGATTGTCTGATCAGACGGCCGTTTCAAGTCAGCACATGGTCGCCCCATATCTAAGGAACGCTTCAGTTCCCTCGGAATCCACAACACTCTTAGAGAGCTGGTCGAGGCCCACCTCACCTGTCAACACGAACAGCTAACCCACACATCGACACGAACCTTGACGCCCTCTCACTTGGTTACCCCGCAATAAGACAGGACAAAGTGTCACTTCCCATGAGCCTGCGAACTCACTTGAAAATTCTACCTCTCCCGAAGAGTATGCATCCTGAATTTCGCGGTTCAGGTGTCCACATAGCAAGTGTGACAGATACTGCGTCTTTCCCTTCCTGTGAACCAATTATTATTATTAATGAGACTGTCCACAATTTCGCCTGAGGACTCGTCAGCCGGGCGACGGGACAACCTCTCATGAGGTCGGCGAGGAACCGTATGGTTTCCTATCAAGAAATTACACTACACTTTCGTCAAACACGTACCGACCCTACGGGACACAAATCTTTCACAAAGGGATAAGAGTTCATCTTGCGAAAATTACGGACGCATTCCTTTCCAAATCCAGTCACCTACGCCCTTACATAACCTGCATTTTACACCTCTTGCTGTAGCTATTGCCACCAGAGGGAAAGCTTACACCACATACTATGTGCATGCCCACGAGACCTGTATCCGCGGGATCTGCAGTTCTCCACGTGCGAGCACTGGGAGGCCGCTATGCTCAGCTTGGACCCGCTAATCCAAATGCGGGCCATCGAGCGTGCAGCCTAGGTGGCCAGAGCTCAAGGGCTCCTGACCACCTAGCGCAGAAGCCCCTGCCCAAGTCTTCATGGTTTGTTTGTATTTTTTTATTTTATCCCCCTCCCCGAAAGCACTGCAGACTGCAGTGGAGAAATGTGAAACGCCCCGCCGGGGTGGTGCAGTGGTAAGACGCCCGACTACTGTGCCGGAGTACCCGGGTTCGAACCCGACCTCGGCGGCTGCGTTTCGATGGAGGCGAAACGAAGAGGCGTCCGTGTGCTGTGCGATGTCAGCGCACGTTAAAGATCCCCAGGTGGTCGAAATTACTCCGTAGCCCTCCACTACGGCTCCCCTTTTTCTCTTTCCACTTTCACTCCCACCTTCCTCCCTTCCCTTACGGCGCGGTTCAGGTGTTCACAACCCGACCTCGGCGGCTGCGTTTCGATGGAGGCGAAACAAAGAGGCGTCATGTGCTGTGCGATGTCAGCGCACGTTAAAGATCCCCAGGTAGTCGAAATTACTCCGTAGCCCTCCACTACGGCTCCTATTTCTCTCTTTCCACTTTCACTCCCATCTTCCTCCCTTCCCTTACAGCGCGGTTGCGGTGTCCACAGAAATCAAGTGAGACAGTTACCGTGCCTTTCACTTCCTATAAATAAATCAGAGTAAGTGTGACAGATACTGCGCCTTTCCCTTCCTGGGAACCAACCAACCAACCAACATTGACCCGCTTAGTCGCGCGAACGCGGGACTCTGTCCAAGCGTTCGATGTGGACACGTCCCCACTGAGGCAGCCTGCGGTTGGCAGCACGCGAGGTGTGATTAGAATTAGAGAAAGCCTCACAATGGACTATATCATGGCACATCTGCGCTGCGAGACAGCTGAAATTACAGACATACGCATGCTCGGCAAGACAAACTTGCTACTTCTGACCTTCGCATCAGACACATTACCTTCTCGGCTAGTATTTGACTACGAGATTACACGAGTTCGTAAATACCGCCCGCGGTAAAATTCCTGGTTACTGCACTTACCAGACACCTACTATCCAACATAAAAACGGCGGTTGAGAGGAACAGGCGGCCTTCTTAACCCCAAACGATTGTCATTCTACTCAGCTCTCGCTTCAATCCCTTTGCTCTCCCACTCAGGAGATTGTTGCAGTAAAACTCTTCCCCCCTCCCTGGCCAAAAACCTTTCGTCGTGGCATCGGCCTATTTCCGGCCAGGTAACGTCATGGGAGAACCTGTACCTGGCTCCCTGACTTTGAAAACGCCGCACATCCTTATCCTATTCTTATCGGCGGAGATTTCAACGCACATCACGCACACTGGAGCTCATCCCAGCCTAATCAACGTGGTAAACACCTATATGACGCCCTTGATCAAACTCTTTTTACCCTGTGCAACGAACCTAACACGCCGACCCGTATCGGTCTCCATCCCTCTCAAGCGGACACTACACTGGACCTTACATTGTCATCACAGCATCTTGTTCGGCGCTGGGAAGTCCTTTCTAATTCTTGGGGTAGTGATCACTTGCCCATCTTGCTCACTCTCAATCGTAAATGTCTTTGCGTTCGGACAACACGTTCGTTTTTCAACTGGGACAAGTTTTGTGCTAATACTGCGACCCCCTTCACGGATATTGACTCCTTCCTGTCTGTACTCCGAGATGCCCGCACTCAAGCTCTCGAATATATCCCCTGTGACGATTCCACAATTGGCATGGACGCTCACCTGGCTAACCTTTGGCGTCGCGCAGATCACCTCACGCAACGTTTTCGGACACGCGGAAAACGTCACAAAGATCTCGTACTTCTTCGACGACAATTCAAGCTTATCCGGGCATACCAGCTTCGCCTGCAAAGTGAGGCTTGGCACTCTACATGCGACTGTCTTGGACAAGTACCGGGCCTATCATAACTATGGCGCATCTTTAGTGGCCTAAATTGCACAGCACGCGGGGCCCCACCTCTCGCCGAGCTCGTTCTCAATGGCGACCCGGCTGTTGTTGAAGATGAAGTTATACGCACCTTTTTCCCACACGCCAGCCTAACGCCTCCACCGGCAGTTTCCATTTTCCCGGTCAGAAACCCTGATCCAGACCTGGATCGCCCATTCTCTAAGGGAGAACTGCAAGCAGCCCTTGGAAGAGGCCGAGCTCGCGCCACACTCGGGCATGACCGAGTCAGTTGGCAGGAGCTTCGCAATCTCGACTCGGCAGCCCAGGATGCCCTTCTCGACATCATTATTTCTTAATGGGAGACCGGAACGGTACCGGATGATCTCAAGCTTTCTCTTATTCTTCCTAACACTAAACCTGGCTAAAACCCTTGACTTCCTAGTAATTTGCGTCCAATAGCCCTGACTTCACATCTCTGTAAACTCATCGAGCGCCTGCTGCATACCCGGATTAGTCACTACATTGAATACGTCAGTTCTGGATTTCATCCAGCTCAAACCGGCTTCCGCCCTAACCTCAGAACTCATGACTGCATTTGGCTTTTGCGAAGGGTTCTGAATAGAGCTCATTTTAAAGCGCTACCTGACTATCTCCTGGCTGTCGATATACACAAAGCCTTTGACAATGTTCGCCATGAGGTTATCCTGGAGGAACTCGCCAAACGCTTTCCTAGTACTCGTGCCCAAATCTGGATCTGCAATTTTTTGACATCTAGACCCATTCAGCTACATGGCAAAGCTCCGGGATGGGTGCCCAAAACCTATTACTTGGATAGGGGTGTATCTCAGGGCTCCATACTCGGACCATATTGTTCAACTTGGCCATGACACGCGTCGCCGAGAATCTGGAACTCGGCACAAGCGCAAGATTCGCTATATATGCCGATGATATTACCGTCTGAACTGAGGCAGCATATTACGTAGACCAATATTCTATGCAGACTGAACATCAGGCGGCCCTTTTTTGTCTTGAAGATGCACTAACCAAAATTGGCCTCGAACTCGCACCACATAAAACAGAATTGATATCAACGGAAAACATAAAACCAACCCCAGTATACAGATCCATCTTCACATCGGAGGTAACACCAACACCTTCTCAAATGGGCAAATCCGCATTCTTGGCCTGCCCATCTCAAGCTGCAACAGTCCCCAAAAATGGGTTCATCAGCTATAACGCCTTTGGCCAGCACTGCTACACACTATTCGTCGCCTGCCCAACCGGCACGGCGGTGCGCGACAACATTCCTGCCGTGCGATGGCCCGAGCAGCGGTGGTCGGAAAAAAATCCTCTATGGCACACCCGTCCTCCAACTGTCGAAGACTGACTTCGCTAAAGTCGAACGCCTTCATCGCGCAACACTACGCACTATTACCGGTCTACCTAAGCACACTCCTATAGCCGAACTTGAGCTTTTGGCCGCTCTTCCACCGCTCGCTACCATCGTTTCCGAGTCACAGACGCGTCATCGAATACGTCTAGAGAACACTGTCCAAGGGAGTCGCCTGCTGGCCTTTGATGAACAGCGTAACGACAAAACACCAGCCCTATATGCATCTCTTCCACCTTGGGAGATGCCAGTAGTCACACGCCTCCATCGCCGACATATAAACCGCAATTTTGTCATTCCCTGGAAGCTCCTAGCTGCCCATCACCGACAAGAGCGAACCCCGGATACGACTGACATATACACCGACGCATCGATTACAAGCGAGTTTGCATCTATGGGCTGGGTATGCGACGACAACCCTTCCCTTTCAGGCGCTTATGTCTACCACCTACCTCAAGGTACCCCTCTTCATGCTGAACTCCTCGCGATATGGAGAGCCTTGTCAGGAGTGCCTTGCACCGGAACTGGTTCAATACGTATTCTTACTGATTCCTATAAAGAGTACAAGGAAATCACTACTCCGGGTTCACAAGATGCAACTGCTACTGCCATACAGCGCCTCCTTAAACGCCACCAGCTCGCGACCAGAACTGTCGTTATTCAGTAAACCTCAGGTCACTCGGACGAATCAGGGGGCAATGCGGCGGCACACGCCGCGGCTGCTTTGGCAGATGGGATGTCCACATTTACTTCCCCACCACCCTTGCTTCATCCTTACTCGACCTAGGGCGGGCAACACACCCCTCTCTTGCCCTTATGCACTATACTCGGACCAGTCTTCGTAGCCTCAGTCAGCATCGCATGCAGGTGGCCACACCAGACACACCTTTTACGCGAGAAACCCACCTCACCCGAAGTCAAGAAATCTTTTTGAATAAACTCATCGCCCATGCGGCTTACACGCCACGTATAATGGCCCGCTGGCGTCAGTATACAGAGAAAATGATTACGTGCCCCCACTGTACGACTCTAACGCGCGGCGGCATATCTCAACTCTGGGATTGCCCTGCTTTTTCTACTGGACGCTCCGAGATCAAACCCTACCGCCTAAAATATCGTTCCCTTCTAGAAACTGATGCTAACACACAGATGATATTTGCCAAGTATGGCTCGCTTAGTGGCCTGGTTAGAGCAATTGATATGAGTGACGACCTAAACAATGAAGATTCTGTCTACTCCCCTTTACCCCCCTCCATGGCCATGAGCCTTCCCATTCAATAAAGGACATTCAATCAATCAATCTACCATTACACCAACGCGGCTGGACTCATATATTTTTTCTTTGGGTTAGGTTTTGGGAAAATGAATGCGACCTATACCTTTGAGTGGATACCGTTGAATCGTGGGCACCTACATCTGACCAGGTCAAGGTCACGTTTTCATATTTTTACTTTATATTGTAAATTGGTTTATAAGAAAGGATGGTTGGTTGGTTGGTTCATAGGAAAGGAAAGGCGCAGTATCTGTCACACTTGCTCTGTGGACACCTGAACCGCGCCGTAAGGGAAGGGATGAAGGTGGGAGTGAAAGTGGATAGAGAGAAAGGGGGGGGGGGGGGGGGGGGGGTCGTAGTGGAGGGCTACGGAGTAATTTCGACCACCTGGGGATCTTTAACGTGCGCTGACATCGCACAGCACACGGACGCCACTTCGTTTCGCCTCCATCGAAACGCAGCCGCCGAGGCCAGGATTCGATCCCGGGAACTCCGGCACAGTAGTCGGGCGTCTTACCACTGCACCACCCCGGCGGGGCATTATAAGAAAGGAAATGCGCAAAACATGTCAGGACCGAGGGAAGGGAAGGAGGTAGGAGTGAAAGCGGCTAGAGTGAAAGGAAGGCTGAGGAGTAATTTAGGCCACCCAGGGTCATTTAACGTGCACCGACATCGCAAAACAAAGGTCTGCCTCTCCGTTTAATAATAATAATAATAATAATAATAATAATAATAATAATAATAATAATAATAATAATAATAATAATAATAATAATAATAATAATAATAGTTGGTTGAAAGGAAATGAAAGGCGCAGTATCTGTCACGCTTGTTCTGTGGAGACCTAAACCGCGCCGTGAGGGAAGGGAGGAATGTGGGAGCGAAGCGTATTTGGGTTTGCTCGGTACGGTGGCTCCGCAAGGGACAAAGCAACAGAAGAGACGAAGAAAGCGTGCTGTTCCGACTAGCATCTACCACCCCCAGGAGCCGAGCAGCCTAGCGATAGCGGCGCATGCTTTTTCAGTGGGCGTCACGTTGGACGCGGCACTAGCTTGAGGGAGCCTATAACACTATTACTACTACTACTAAATAATAATAATAATATAATAATTAATAATACACTAATATTTCTCTGCTAATTATTATTATTAATATTATTATTATCATTAGTAGTAGTAGTAGTAGTAGTATAGAGGAAGGCTCGTTTCACGAAGTTGGCACTGAAATGTCTAGTTAACGGCCGAATTAACTGGCTAAATATTATCTTCACAGTTTTAATTAATAATATTATACAATAATAATGTTTGGTTCACAGGAAGGGAAAGGCGCTGTATCTGTCACAGTTGGGTCTGTGGACACCTTAACTACTCCGTAGCCCTGCGCTACGGCTCCTCTTTCTCTCTTCCTCCCTTGTGTCTGTGGACACCTTCATCCCTTGGTGTCCACAGACACAAGTGTGACAGATACTGCGCCTTTCCCTTCCTGTGAACCAATTAATATTATTATCATTAATAATTAAAACTGGGAAGATAGTATTTAGCCAGTTAATTTGGCCGTTACCTACAGACAATTCAGTGCCAACTTAGTGAAACGAGTCTTCCTCTATACTACAACTACTACTACTACTACTACTACTACTAGTACTAATAATAATAATAATAATAATAATAATAATAATAATAATAATAATAATAATAATAATAATAATAATAATAATAATAATAATAATAATAATAATAATACTCATAGTAGTAGTAGTAGTAGTAGTAGTAGTAGTAGTAGTAGTAGTAGTATAGGCTTTCTCAAGCTAGTGCCGCGTCCAACATGACGCCCATTGAAAAAGCATGCGCCGCTAATCGCTAGGCTGCTCGGAAATTATTCCGCAGCTCTTCCTAACTTTAGGACAAAAAGAAAACCTCGAAATGCCAAATGCCGGCAGGTGTGAAGTACGGTAGCGTTCACTAAAGAAGTTGCGTATGTATACTTCCTCACTGCCGCAAGAAGCTCAAAGTACCCGGGAAAAGATTTCGCTTAACGTAATTGGAACGAAAAAAGTTACTACAGTGAAGAAGCGAGTAAGCTAACTCATTTTACTTTTGTGCGCGAACCAGTGATACAAAACAAGCTAAACAGTTCTTCCTACGGAACTTACCTGCGAGAAATGAACAAGGTTTTTCATGGACGTTCCGGCAGGGAGGTGACAGAGGTACACAGGTATTCGTGACTGCAAATACGTCCGAGTAGAGAAGAAAGGAAGAAAAAGGAATTATAGTGTATCTTGCAGACGGAAACAGGCATTTGAGTAATCAGGAAGAAAACAGTAAAGGAGATAGCAAGAACGTCTACTGCAAATATCACAGTCGCGTGAAGAGTGGGTTATATAGATACCGATCGCTATTACTATCAAAATACTGATATGGGTCAGTTGGTTCGTCATAGATTCTGTGAAAGTAGCTTAAGAGAACAGAGCAGACAGATAGCATACAACCGCAAGGGACAAAACGACAGAAGAGACGAAGAAAGTGGGCTGTTCCGACTAGCATCTACCGCCCCCAGGAGCCGAGCAGCCTAGGGATTAGCGGCGCATGCTTTTTCAATGGGCGTCATGTTGGACGCGGCACTAGCTTGAGAGAGCCTATACTACTACTACTACTACTAAATAATAATAATAATAATAATAATAATAATAATAATAATAATAATAATAATAATAATAATAATAATAATAATAATAATAATAATAATAATAATACACTGTAAAGAAAGCCTATACTACTACTACTACTACTATTATTATTATTATTATTATTATTAGTTGTAGTAGTAGTAGTAGTAGTAGTAGTAGTAGTAGTAGTAGTAGTAGCAGTAGCAGTATAGAGGAAGACTCGTTTCACTAAGTTGGCACTGAATTGTCTGTAGGTAACGGCCAAATTAACTGGCTAAATATTATCTTCACAGTTTAAATTATTAATGATAATAATATTAATTGGTCCACAGGAAGGGAAAGGCGCAGTATCTGTCACACTTGTGTCTGTGGACACCAAGGGATGAAGGTGTCCACAGACACAAGGGAGGAAGAGAGAAAGAGGAGCCGTAGCGGAGGGCTACAGAGTAGTTCAGGTGTCCACAGACACAAGTGTGACAGACACTGCGCCTTTCCCTTCCTGTGAACCAATTATTATTATTATTATTAATTAAAACTGTGATAATATTTAGCCAGTTAATTCAGCCGTTAACTAGACAATTCAGTGCCGAACTTCGTGAAACGAGTCTTCCTCTATACTACTACTACTACTACTACTACTAATTATAATAATATTATTATTAATAACAATTAGCAGAGAAATATTACAGTGTATTATTATTATTATTATTATTATTATTATTATTATTATTATTATTATTATTATTATTATTATTATTATTATTATTATTATTATTTAGTAGTAGTAAAGCAGAGCGAGAGAGAGAGAGATATGCTGCAGGGAATGTCTATGGAGCAATTTTGACCACCTGGGGATATGACATCGCATATCCCACCAGTGTTCGTTAAAGGAAGTAAGGAAGGAAGGGAAAGCTGTTTGGCTCTATGCTATATTTCGGCGGTTTTGGGGCGTCTTCAGAGGTGTCTCCTTGTGGCATCCCCGGGAGTATTCTCCATCCACCTCGTCCACCTCCTACAAATGGTCGGTTGCCATTAGTCCAGGGCTCCACTTGCCACTGCCGCCCTTCGAGCACGCTATACCAGATCTTGCTGGTCTTCGCAGTGGTCGCTGGACAGCAGAGTCACCCATTTCTCCGCACTCGGGTGTCGTATTTTGGGGACCACGTCTAGGTTTTGATAGGTCGATGTGATGTGATATAGTGTGGTTTTTCGTCGCACCATGAACATCTATCGGCGTATATCTTACAGTGCATTTTGCTTAAATTTGTAAGTTTCGGTACGAATTTGCCTGTAATTGTCCACAAATGACTGCTTCCGCTTTGTTGAGAAAACTGTGCGGCGGGGTATACCGCATTCTTCTGCCTCTAGTTTTCTAGTATGGCCGAGTATTCCTTGGGTGATGGCGAAAGTTTTGTGGTCTCGTCGGATGATCAGAAAGTAGTATATACTGGAGCTATCCTCAGCCTCTTGGTTTTCTGCCACCCCCATGTGTCCCACGATAATTTTGTTTGTGAGCTTGTTGTTGTTGTTGTTGTTTTTTGTGGTTTATAATTTCGTCACTCGCTTCGAGGAGTGTACGGAACGCCTGCCATTCTTGTAATTTTGGACAGGCTGTTTGACAGTCCGTGAGTATCGTTATCGACCACCCGATTCTATAGCCCTGCGCCACAGCTAGAGCAACGGCTACTTCCTCGGCCTGTGCTATACCGTCAAGTGTCGCATGGACGCGCTGGTCACTTCGCGTAGAGACGAATAGACCACCGTGGCCATTGTGATTTTGGTGTCTCCTCCACTCGAGGACACGTCTGCATACACGTTCGTATCTTAAGGAGCGTGTGTTTTCTCAATGATTTCAGTCATTGTAGGTTTCGGGGAAAGTAAGGCACACTATACTTTTGGATTTACACCACCGAATCGAAAATGCCCACACTTAAGTCAAGGTAGCATGGAAGTCAATTTTAGTGCCACGCGATGACAGGTTCTATCTTTCGTAAAAAGCTTTCGCATCAACTGTAAATTGATTTATAAGAAACGAAAGGCGCTCCATCTGTCAAGGTCACTTGAAGGTGAAAGTATCAGAAAGGCGAAGCGCAGCTCTGCCAAGGCCTTCGCTTTAAGACTTCATATATAAATGTACAACTCATCGGTTACGCAACACTTGAACATTCTCACGAAGGTTTGTGAAACGAGACAAGTAGTACAAAAAAGTATAGGTAACGATTGTCACCCCGCAACCTTCATTACACTACATTGCTGAAGACCGCAGCATATGTATGAACAGCGCTAGAATAAGGTTGTACGAAACTCAATTTGAATAACTAGTTTCGACAGAAGTTTGCTTTTTAATTTCCCTTCACGCTAAGTCTAAGCTAAAAGATAACAAATTAGGCGTGTTTTTGCCCAAAACGCGTTCGTCCTTTACCTTGGTTTTTGAGAAACTAAGTAAAATGGGAAACATTCGTCTTCGTATTTAGCATATCCAGAAGTGTCCCTCCTGCCTAATTTAATTCAGCGCCGTCGTGGTGGTTCAATGCTCTCGGCGCTCGACTGCTGAAGAGAAAACGGAACGCCCGCCGCATTGGCCGCCATTGAATGGCGGCAAAAAGCAAGGCGCCCGTCTACAGTGAATTGTGAGAAACCTAGGAGGTCGGAATTTCTTGAACCTCTCACTATGGCTTCCCTTTTAACTCGATTCCATTTGAGGCGTCAACCTCCGTAAACGAAATCAAACCACCGTTAATGCATTTATAGGTACGGTTGACAAAGGTCCTCACCCGTATAATCACCCTGGTTGTGGTTGTGTAGCAGTACTACCTTCAGATTTGCAAGAAACAACGCACGCATCTCTTTGGTGCCTACAAATATAAAATACTAGCTCCAGATTTAAGGAAAGCAAAGTTTGTAGCTGCTCTCGCAATTATCAGTGAACATCCCAATGGCGAAGTCACGGAAAGGAATAAGGAGGGGGATAATGAATGAAGATCTGAGGTGGCGGTGTTGCGGATGGTTATTCAATATTTTAATGCGATGGCGTTAAATGCTCTGATCACCGAAAATTTGGCATTGGCGTCGGCGATGTGAGGGAGAAATCATAAGCATGGAGCTAGCAGCTGTTGCTGGCAGCTGACAAAGCCGTCCACTGATCGGTCTCACACTATAAAAATGTTTTGTTAAAAAATACAAAACTCTTCTGACAGCTGTCCTGCCAGAAGTTTTTTGCCCTACTACGTTTCCAGTCTTTCGCTTTTCTGTGATTTAATTTTTTTGCGCTTGCAAGATAAAATTTCTTCGGAGCAATAGCGCAAAAATACAAGGGACAAAGAACCAGTAGACACACACACACAAAATATTTACTAACTAACGGAAATTATTTGTTACACTACGTTCTCTGTTCTTTTTTTAACTTTTCTGTTATGTAACAGGATATTTCTGACGCGCCTAACAGAATGATACATGTGTATTAATTCTTTTGTCATTTAGAATTTTTTTATGCCTGTAAAACGAAAAAAAAATAGCTGTGGTTTAGCTATTCGAAGGTCCGGCAAACTTCTATCACCAAGCATCGCATCTTAACGTCTGACGAGTCCCGACCTATTTGACAGCAGCCGTACCGTATTTCGGCCAAAGAACGTGCGGCAATTCGGACACAAGTCCAGGAAATGCTTAATGATGATGTTATTCAGCCGTCTAAAAGTCCGTGGTTGTCGCCAGTCGTGTTGGTTAAGAAAAAAGGATGGCGCGCTGCGTTTTTTCGTTGACTACAGGAAACTGAATGACATCACACAAAAAAAAAAAGATGTATATCCTTTGCCCCGTATCGACGATTCGCTCGACCGACTTCGCAACGCCAAGTTCTTTTCCTCCATCGATTTAAAAAGTGGTTATCGGCAGATAGAAGTTGATGAGCGCGATCAGGAAAAGACTGCCTTTGTGACACCCGATGGCTTATATGAATTTAAAGTATTGCCTTTCGGTCTGTGTTCAGCGCCAGCGACGTTCCAGAGAATGATGGACACCGTACTTGCTGGTCTTAAATGGCAAACCTGTTTGGTTTATTTGGACGACGTCATCGTGTTTTCAGAAACGTTTGACCAACATCTTAAACGGCTGCGAACGGTATTTGACGCTCTTCGCTCAGCCGAATTGACACTCAAACCGGAAAAATGTCACTTTGGATATCAGCAGCTGAAATTTCTCGGTCATGTGGTTAGCGCTGGCGGTGCCCGGCCTGATCCTGACAAAAAAAAGCCGCTGTAGCCAACTTTCCCATTCCTACCACGAAGAAAGCAGTCCGACGTTTCGTGGGCCTGTGCGCATACTATCGCCGTTTCATTGCTGATTTTTCCAAGATTGCAGAACCTTTGACGCCCCTGACGCGCGATGACGTCCCGTATGTCTGGTCTTCCGAGCAGTAGGAGGCATTCACCGAGCTGCTCCAACGGCTGCACCCCCCCCCCCCCCCCCCCGTTCTTGCACACTTTGATGAGGATCGACGCTTTTACTTTTTTCAGGGCCTTGTTGCAAGCAAGCAAGGTTACGTCATCGGGGAAGCCTGCTGACCTCAATCTGATCTGATCTCTGAAGGTAAACTTGGTGGCATGGTCGCAAGATCTGACAATTGATGACCCTATGCATGACTCAGCTACGCCACACTTAACTAGTTTCGAATCGCCAGGTTTAAAATTGAGCAAAAGCTTCTTCGATTTTGGTGCAAACACCCAGCAGACGTTATTTTGCCCTAAATTCAACCTTAAATCAAGAAAGGAAAGAATATGACAAGACGGGGTTTTCAATGTAAAGTTCAGGCCATTTCCGCAGTCTTGACCATGGCTGACCATGGCTTCCATTTCTACAGTGTACCACAGTTTAGTACGGCTCACTGCAGCTCGCTACTTAGTGCAACATCCGGAAGGGTACGCGAGAAACGTTGTGCCTTTAGATTTGCTTTTTCACCGGCAGGCTACTCTGACGCCGTTCGTCAACATTTCGGTAGCTCTGCCACCTGCGCATTTATTTTTTGCTTTTTTGCATTGGTGTGCGGGTATCATGGCTATTGCAGACTTAGCGATTTCCGGCGCGGTCCTTGCAGTGGTGTTCCCTACGCGCTCCCGTAACTCCGTGGCCACTAAGGAGGGCACTGTAGCGCTGCTACATATGCTCGTTGTAAAGGAGCGAATTAGCCATCGGGAACGCCCAAATTTCTTCGTTGTATTAGCAAATTCGTTGTGCTGGTCTTCGTTGTAGAGGCGTTCACAATAGATATGAAAGATATGAATGCGGTCGGAACCTACAAAATCCTTCGTTATACAGGTCACTTCGCTGTAGAGACGTTCTTTGTAGAGGCGTTCGACTGCATTATAGCTTCGCCCCGCCGGGGTGGCGCAGTGGTTACGGCGCTCGACTGCTGTTCCCAAGGGCGCGGGATCGAATCCCGGCCTCGGCGGCCGCTTTTCGACAGAGGCGAAAAGCAAGGCGTCCGTATGCTGTGCGATGTCAGTGCACGTTAAAGATCCCCAGGTGGTCGAAATTTCCGGAGTCCTCCACTTCGGCGTCTCTAATAGCCTGAGTCGCTTTGGGACGTTAAACCCCCAACCGATCCAACCAACCAATGCATTATAGCTTAGTTATGAGTCATGGTCACTTTTGATGAGTCAGTCAGGTCGGAGATCCAATGTATATGACTTGCAGTTCATGACTTGCAGTTCATGACTTGTATAAGTCAAAGACACGATTATGACTAGTGTCTGGTCATGATTGTCAAAAGAGCGGAGTCGTGACACTGAAAAGGGCTGAGCCCGGACACTCTAGGAGCTGCTAAAGAGCAGCCAACGCAAATGCTTTCGCATTCCTCCAGTGCAGGTCTGCAGTGCTCTGTGTTTTGTTCTGACGGCGATGCAGCGAAATATAGTTCATGGCGCGACGTAGAGGAGCAGGCAGTTCGAACTTGGCGCTGTAACCACTGCAGATGTCATCACCGGACGTCGCTTTTGTACAGAGCTGTTCTACGCGTCTCTCGGTTTTGGTTTCTCAGTTTCGGTTTCGTGCAGAACATGCGCCTGATTTCTTCAAGCTGCATGGCTTTAGACAATGAGTTTGTCTTCGTTTCAGAACCTGATATGAGAATCTTGTGTATGACTTCGAACTCCTCATTAAAATTAACCACCCAAGGGTGATAATTTAAACTTAATTGGCGAGGTTTAATTAAGTTGTTGCAAAATGACGAGTTCCGAAGCAAAATGTGTCCGCCGCACTTGAATGCTTGCTCCTGCTAATATTTGTTTTGTTTTGTTTTTATTTCAGTTCACTATTTTTAGGATTGAACCTTCCCTGAAACACGCGGTATATTTAATGTTTTATTCAACACGAGTCGAACTCTCAATGAAAATATTTACGCTTAACGTTAGCAACTAGGCTGACTGACCCTTGACAAACCTAAATTATTTCCACCCTGCAACGCAGGATTCCGATGGGAACCGGTTTGTTTGGTTTCCACTGGTGGGCCTAATTTTTCCTTGCCACGCTTCGGCTCTCCTGGCATAGTGTCGTTACCTTACCTGGAATCTCTGGGGTGCAGTTCAGATGGTGGAGCGCCCGCTTAGCATGCGAGAGGTACTGAAATCGATACCCACAACCTCCACTTATTTTTTAATCTGGTTACTTTAGATTGAAATACATGCCTTAATAAACCCGGATTTCGTTGATTCCTACCATAAACATTTCCAGAAGGCTCTCTCTATAAACAAAAACATCGCTGTTGCTAGCTATATAGTAAGACGTCCAATCCCAGCCACGCCGGCCACTATTCCATGTAGGCGGAAATCAAGGCACCCATATGTTGTGCGCGTTAAAAAACTCCAGGTGGTCGAAATTTCTGGAGCCTTCCTCATCACAGTCTAAATGGCCTTAGTCCATTTGGGGCGTTAAAAAGCAAAACCAAGCCAAACCATACTTTTTACCTTAATTCCGCTGGTCGCAGTGGTTCGGGTTTAATCAGTGTTATCAGGTACGCGTGCTGATGTATAGCCTTAGTCCATTTGGGGCGTTAAAAAGCAAAACCAAGCCAAACCATACTTTTTACCTTAATTCCGCTGGTCGCAGTGGTTCGGGTTTAATCAGTGTTATCAGGTACGCGTGCTGATGTATAGCATAAGCTTGACTGTTCACACGTGCCGCATTCTTGCGTATCATGATCTGTAATCAGTGCGGTTCTGTTATAAAACCAAGCACACCTATCAATAAACGGGCAGTTCTTTGGCCTCCAGCCGCCGGCTACGTTCCGTTATTTCAGTGGTGACGAGGATGGGATAGTTGCTGCACGATGGCAGCCAGGCCACCCGAGTTCGACGACACGACTAGTAGCTGGGGCACTTACCGTGTTCGTTTGGAGGCCTTTTTTGAGGGCCACAGCATCACAGATCCAGGAAAACAGCGAGCGCTTCTGGTGTCGGCACTGAGTGACAACGCGGTGCGCGTGCTTCAAGGCCAGTGCCAGACGGAATCGGTGAACAGTCTGAGCTACGAGGCCGTCGTACAGCTCCTGAACAATCACTTTAATCCCCAAGCCAATGAGATAGCAGCTAGCTACGCTTTCTTTATGCGGAACCAAGCGGACGGCGAAAGGGTACGGGACTACATCACCGACCTGAGGCGTCTCGCCAAGGATTGCAGTTTTGATAAGTTTTTGGATCGCATGTTGCGGGATCGGATTGTCTGCGGAATCCGTGACGAACAAGCTCGACGGCATATGTTATCGCAAAAGAAGCTGAGCCTGGCAGAGGCAGAAGCTTTTGCTCTAGCCGCGGAAACCGCCGAGGTGAATGTCCGGGTGATGCAAGAAAGGAGCTTTAATGACAACGGGTCGGCTGCCAACGTCGTACGGAAGCACAGCCATTATCCGCAGAAGTCCGGACGCAAGCAAGGATCCACGACCGAGTCCTCGCAATGCGGGAGATGTGGCTCGAACCATGCTTCAAAAGTGTGTACACACAAGAAAGCGACGTGTCACAAGTGCGGCAGGAAAGGACACCTAGCACGGATGTGCTCCAGTGGTCGCGCTAACCCTTCAGGAACATACGCGGTGAAGGAGGCAGACGGCAGCGACGGCAGTGAAGAAGTTATGCTCTACGCTTTGGTGGCTCACAGCTACAGTACTAACGAGGCCGTACGGCCATTCGAAAGGGATTTCATCTGGGAAGGTCGGATCCTGCGCATGCTTGTGGATACAGGGTCTACTGTCAGCGTCATTCCAAGGAAGGTATTCGAGAACCACCGCGACTTTTGGCCGACACTGGAGAAGACTGCACTGCGCCTATCGTGCTTCCTGGGGCCGCTTCCGGTCCTTGGCCGAGTGGCCATGAAAGTCGAATGCGGTAACACGCAAGTGGACAGCTCGCTCGTGGTTGTGGATTGCGACGGGCCTTTGTTGTGTGGCCGGAGCACCATCCAAGCCTTCCAGAATGCGGGCATGGCACTACTGGAAGAATGTGCGCCGCAGAAAGTACATCTGGTTCAGGGTGACGCAGCGACAGTCGAACTTTTGGCGGAATTTCCGGAAATTTTCGAGGATAGTTTGGGTCGTTGTAAGGGGCCGCCCGTGAAACTACACAAAAAAGAGGCCGCGGTACCACACTTTCTCAAGGCTCGACCAGTGCCCTACGCGCTTCGGGAAAAGGTATCGGCAGAAATTGACCGCATGGTACAGGAAGGAGTGCTTTCACCAGTGAGAGTTGCCGAGTGGGCTACGCCTGTCGTGCCCGTAGTAAAACGGAACGGTGAAATTAGACTGTGCGGTGACTTCAAACTAACCGTGAATCAGGCGACACATTTGGAACAGTACCCATTACCAAAAATCGAGGACATCTTCGCATCTCTGTACGGAGGGGAGGTGTTCACCACTCTGGATTTACGGCACGCATATAATCAACTTCCACTGGACGACGAGGCACGAAAAATGGCCGTGTTAAACACCCACAAAGGGTTGTTTGCATACAACCGCCTCGCTTTCGGCATCGCATCGGCTCCAGCTTTGTTCCAGCGTCGCCTCGAGTCCGTTCTACAAGGCATCCCTCGCGTCAAGGTGTACTTAGATGACATCATTATTGCCGAAAAACAGAACGACAACTCAACTCTCCGGCAAGTCTTCGAGCGCGATAATGGGCTCAAGCTGAACCGTGACAAATGCAGGTTCCGCGAGAAGGAAGTTTCGTTCTTGGGCCACAAGATTGATGCAACTGGACTACACCCCCCTGATAATATGGAAGCCGCACCCAGACCGGAGACGGTGAGCCAGCTTAAATCCTTCTTGGGATTGATCACGCCAAGTTTTTGCCCAACCTTGCCACTACGCTGGTTCCCCTCTATAGGCTGTTGACTAAAGCAGCGCGATGGCAATGGGGATGCGAGCATGAGGAAGCATTCCAGGCAGCAAAGCAGGCTATGGCAAAAGCACAGCTTCTCGTACACTACGACCCCGAAAAGCCGTTGCGGCTTGAATGCGACGCTTCGCCAGTGGGGGTCGGCGCTGTGTTGTCACACCGAATTGGAAACCGGGACTATCCCATATCGTTCCGTTCAAGAGCGCTGACACCTGCGGAGCGGAATTATTCGCAACTGGAGAAAGAAGCGCTGGCTTTGGTTTTCGGGGTTACCAAGTTTCGAGATTATTTGTTGGCGAAACATTTTACTCTGGTGACGGATCACAAGCCACTGACAGGTCTGTTCCACCCGGAAAAGCCGATTCCGCAAATGGCAGCAGGAAGAATTCAGCGATGAGCGTTGTTACTGGCGGCTTACCATTATGATCTGGAGTATCGGCCAGGACAGCTAAATGCTAACGCAGACGCTCTCAGTCGCCTTCCACTGCCGTGCATGGAAGAGCGAGGAGGGCGAGAACCCATGGAATACGTACTTTATACGGAGAGCCTCAATTCCACCGCCCTTTCCGCTCAACAGCTAGTGGACCTAAGCGGCTCGAACGACACGCTTCATCAGATCAGGTGGTGGATCGCACATGGCTGGCCACGGTATTTATCAGCAGCACAGCAACACCTGATGCCATACTTTTCTCGCCGCAACGAGCTCGCGGCCAGTCACGACCTGATTTACTGGGGTCATCGAGTAGTGTTGCCGGAGGCGGCGCGACAAAGCATGCTAAAGGAACTGCACGACAGTCACCCCGGTATCAGTGCCATGAAGCGCACGGCTCGGGCGTTGTTTTGGTACCCTGGGTTAGATAGGGACATCGAAGTGTTGGTTCGAAGTTGCCCGCAATGTATACAATGCTGGCCTATGCCGGCTGCGGAAGTTCCCAGTCCCTGGCCGGTCAGCAACAAGCCCTGGTACAGGGTTCATATGGACTTTGCGGGCCCCATCAAGGGCTACCAAATTTTTGTGCTGGTTGATGCTGAGACAAAGTGGATTGCATCCATACCTTTGAAAACGACCACAGCGGAGGTCACCGTTCAAGTACTTCGAGGTATTTTCGCACGCTTTGGCTTGCCATTCTGTGTGGTATCGGATAATGGACCACAATTTTCAAGCTCCGCCATGTCCAGTTTCTTGCAGGAAAACCAAGTGAAACACATAAGAACCGCCCCATACCATCCCCAGTCAAATGGGTTGGCGGAACGGGCCGTGCGAACAATAAAGGAAGGTCTTCGGAAGAATCCAACAGGTACACTGCAAGAACGACTAATCAAGTTTTTCTTCCGTTATAGAACGACACCTTTGGAAGGAGGCAAATCGCGAGCGGAACGGCTGTTGGCCTTCCGTCCCCGAACCCGGCTGACAGCTTCTATCACGGATACCAAGGTGATAAGACACGACGGTTCGAGCGAAGCGGTTCCAGCAGCAGCAGAAGTACCGACCCGGTTTCAACCTGGCAGGCATATATGGTCGCGCCAGTTTCAGTCTGCCCGGAGATGGGTGCCGGCCACCGCACGCATGGTGACACTGGAAACACCTGAGGGACAGCAACGACGCCACGTAGACCAACTCCGGCTACGACTAGTCACAGGTTCATCACCTAACAAGCAGAGCCATGACCGGACCAACGACGCAGCTCAGCGTAGTTCCGGGGAGGCAGAAACTCGCCAAGGTACGGAGGCACCGGAAGTCAGCTCTCAAGCCGAGGACCAACAACCACCACGTCGTTCGACTCGCCTGCGGAAGCCCCCAGATCGTCTTACGTACTCCAGCTTAGGGGGAGGGGATGCAGTGTTATCAGGTACGCGTGCTGATGTATAGCATAAGCTTGACTGTTCACACGTGCCGCATTCTTGCGTATCATGATCTGTAATCAGTGCGGTTCTGTTATAAAACCAAGCACACCTATCTATAAACGGGCAGTTCTTTGGCCTCCAGCCGCCGGATACGTTCCGTTATTTCAGAAATTTCTGGAGCCTTCCTCATCACAGTCTAAATAGCCTTAGTCCATTTGGGGCGTTAAAAAGCAAAACCAAGCCAAACCATACTTTTTACCTTAATTCCGCTGGTCGCAGTGGTTCGGGTTTAATCACAATCGCGACGGTCGCTTTTCGGTGGAGGCGAAACGCAAGGTGTCCATCTGTTGTGCGATGTCAGTGCACATTAAGGATTTTCCAGGACCCTCAGTAAGGTGTCCTTGGCAGCTTCAGTCTCTTTCAGAAGCTACGCCCTACGAACCAAACCTAATACCTTAACACAAAGGGGGCGAAGGTGAGGCGAATAAAGCTGCAATATTCGACCACTCTTTCTGGAAGAATATCTTCCTTGCTTTTTTTTTTAGAAAGTGTAACAAAAAGTGGCGCAGTTTATAATAATCCACTAGTAGTAAAAGCGTGAATTAGTGCTACCAGATCAACCGACTGGCATGGTGAAGAAAAACAAAAATGAAAAAGAGACACCGGCGAGATTCGAACTCACGATCTCTTGTGTACTAGACAGGCGCTTTAACCAACTAAGCCACGGCGCTTGTATTTTTCTTTATTGCCTGTTTTGAGTTCACATCAATTCAATTCCAACCGACCGTCGGCGCCGTGGCTTAGTTCAAAAAAGTTGTGGATCTTTTTTGAACTAAGCCACGGCGCCGACGGTCGGTTGGAATAACGTCTACAATATTCAAGGACTAGATCTGAAAGAATATCTTTTTTTTTTGTATTTTTAGAAAGCGTAACGAAAACCTCGTCTCTTATCGATGCCGTCTTTGTCAACGCTGCAACTTAACGTAAGTACTGGATTTTTCAAGGTGACGAGGAAGGAACAGACGTGCGTTTGAGATTAAAGGCACGTATTCGGTGTATAAGAAAGGCGTTTATGGGTCACTGTAGTCGCACAGCCTTATTAGGCTGCTTGCTCCGTTTTGAGACAAAGAGGGCTGGTTGGTTCCCCTTCTCTTGCCGCGTTCACGGAAGCTGCCGGCACGTCTACGTTGTTTACAACACATGTTGGTGGCAAGCTAGGGAAGTACTGCTTAATGTTTCTCTAATCGTTTGTTGAAGTTAGGCTGGGCATAATACGGTCATGAATAATTATCAGGTTTCAACCGTACCGTGGCAACGGGGTGACCGCTGCTTCATTTCAAACAACGCGAAATACACAAGGCCCGCGAATAGTGCAGTTCTGAGCTTACAAAGTATATTAAGGAAAATTTGTGCGAACTACGGGTGTGGCATAGCACTTTCACAAAATCAAATTGAACCAGAGTAAATAATATTTGCTAGTATTTTATATAAGTAATTAACTTCAAAACCTAAATAAATGTAAATAAAATCGAATACAAATCGAACATTGCTGAGACAGCGGTTTAAGCGTTTCGTTCGGGTGTAAATATCGTGTCGCCATCGTGTACAGACAAAATTGATTGGTCGAGAGGGGCGTGACGCCAAAACCTAGCAATTTCGTTTTTTTAGAAAGAGGATAGGTCAAGCGCTCGAATCAAACCATCGTCAATAAGACACGAGCAAGAATCGCTACCACTACACCACCATGTGGCGCTGTGTCGTACCTCTTTCAAAGAAAACTTTAAAGAATGACTCTAGAGCTAAACACAACCAATGAACGCGACCAAGAAATTCGAAAGTTGTTATGGCCGTCATGGAATCTCAGCCGATTTCCTGTTTTGCGCTAACAAGGAATTTGCCCCCATATATAAATACATTTTCTTCAGAAAGGCTTTCAGGGACAACTCCGAAAATGGAATTTCTGACTAGACTTTCTGAATGGACTTTCGGAAAATAGACTTTCGGAAGTAAACCCTACTTTTGCCTCAAAGGGTAGGTGTCGGCGCTTCTTTGCAAAAGCATCTTCGATCAATGGCAGCTTAGTTCTCCTTTGTGATCCCAACACAAAAGACTTGGGCATCAGGCAAACGTCTATATTTTATTCACCGCTGTCTCCACTCCGCCCTAAAGGCGTGTCTCGACATTCATATTTTATCCGTTTTGCCATTTTGACAGACAGCACTAAAAGCTTGTGTTGCTTGCTTGCTTTTTGTTATCATTTAAGATGTTTATGATTTTGTCGGTGAGAGATATTTCTGTGATTTTCTTTACACAATGGTCGCTATGGCAACAGCTTGAGGACACTGTTAGCAGCGGTGTCTAAGGCACGTGAAAATATTTTCAACTGCGCGCGCCTTAGGGCGGTTATTGTCGTTTTCAGCAGTGCAAAATGAAGGCGCCATCTATAGATACCCTGTAAATATTATCCTTTAAATCTTAATTACATTGCTATCACTCTAAGCAAACATTTGGCTTCGTGGATGTTTAAGCAGGGGATTACGTGACTGATCGACTTACACAAATGCAATGTCGTCGCTTAGTATGCCCCGGTCTCTTCGGAGTACTTACCTCCAAAGTGTTCCTCAGACGCAAAAAAACTCTGCTCCATCGTCTCCCAGTTCTACTTCCGTGAATGCTGCATATCCTGGATACCGCATATTTCTCTTGACTTGTAAGTTGACCGGTTGCTGCTTTATCAACGGCTTCTGGACTAAACGACGATCCAGGGAGCTCACCGCTGCCGCCAAGCCATTATACGCATCGTACTGCATCGTCACGCTATTATTCTACCTGTGGTCCCTCACAGTCATCATAGCCGCACAAATGGGCCCCAGGACTGGCCTCTCCCGCACTGCTTCTACTATCTTCTACGGCTTTTACGTCCTCGTCTACGTGCAGGCCGCCGCCAACGCACTGATCATCGCCACCCGATCAAACAAGCTTCTGGAAATACTGAACTCGTGCGAGGCTCTTGAAGCGTCACTATGTCTCAAACGCAAAGACGTGCGTAGAAGGTTGACCAGGGTCTCACGCTGGTGTCTCGTCCTGGCGCTCCTGGACAGCATTAAGTACGTTGCTGCGGACAGGAAAGTGATCCCGGCAGCCTTAACGCTGATGAGTCCAGTGCACGACTGGATTAAGATAGTGGCTGTATGCTTGTACTGCGTGGGGGTATTCCTCGTTGGGCTGTGGTTTGGTCTGGCCTTTTGGATGATCGTCTACAACTCACACGTCATGCGGGAGTATTTTGCAGGAGCCAACGAGAGCCTCATTCAAGCCCTGATGACACCCCTGGGTTGCGCCGCGACTTTGCAGAGAGTGCGGCTACACCAGGCGGAGCTGCGAAGGGTGCTGGCCATGATGAACTCTGTTCTCGGCGCACCTGCCGTACTGTTTTACGGGCAGGGTGTCTTCTTCATGTGCGCTACAACTTTTGGCGTCTTGCTGGCTGGTGTCTCAGTGTTGGATAGAATCCTTAGTGCCTATTACACTGTAAGCATGGCCGTTATCCTAATAGTATCGGCTAGGTCAGCACACAGGATGACTTCAGAGGTATAGTATGTTTTACCAGTGTAGATTTCTCTCTAACTCAGGCAGAGGAAAATAAATTATTTCGCAAAAGCTAAGCGCAAGTACTCTCTGCAAAAACACCTGAAACGCTTCTGGTTTAGCTCGGCCTATTAAGCTTAACGAAGTCAAACGCTGCTAATTAGCCTTATAGAAGCGTAATTACGTCAGTGTGGATTTAGACATGTTCAGCGTTCATTTCCTATAGCCTGCCTTATTGGACATAATTCGTATTAATTATCCCTAATTAGTTTGTCTTTGTCCTTAGGATAACAGTCATGGTAGCCATGGTGTGGTCCTTGTCACTGGTAGTCATACATAACCATTTAGAGGGCGCGGTTCTTACCACACGGTGAAGGTGGACGGAATCCCAAAACCGGAGAAATTTATCACGGTAGGCTGGAAATACTTTTTCACTAAAATTTAAATTTGAAGCTCTGTGGCCCCTTGGCACTACTCTAAAATATTTGAAGACGATGACTACACAAAGAAAAAGAAACTCGGCGAAGTATGGAGGACAGATTTATTTACAATGGCAAAAAATAGGTGGACGCTCAAGCTCAGCCTTAAGAGTAGACGGCCTTAAAATTGCCTTTTACATTCGCAAATACTTTTACATTTTTATTCATGGTGCTACCGGGAAAAGAGAAAGCGCAATGTTTGCCTGAGCGCCTTTAACATCGCCTTTTCATTCAACAAATACTTTCGTAATTTCTCTTTCATTGCTTATTGTTTTGAGGATGCGGAGGAGTAAGGCGCAGTACCTCGCTTCTCAGTGGACACCAACACTTTTCTGACGTTCATATGTCGTCGGTTCAAACCCTATCGCAGACTAGCACATAACTTGACTGGAAGATGAGTGATGATAAATGGGAAGAAAATGGGTAAGACACCTCCCTGGACCCTGCACCTATTACAGTTGCACCACAATTTTGTTGCGAAATCACGGGCGTATTTTCTCCCACACCGCTTTTCCCAGTTTGCGTCACGGCGACGGTGAAGGCTTTTCGTCCGAATAAGCTGTGTAAGCTTCGGGTAAAAATTTCGTCTTTCCAGTCGCGCATTTAGGCGCTCATCCTTAGCCATGCTTTGGCCGTGAAAAGGTTTCTCAAGCTAGCTGCACCCACAAAAACATTTTGCTGACATATTCGAGAGCATTTTTCGCCACTGAATTATTTTTTCAGGCAAATTTATTCAACATAATACAAGACATAGCTAAAATATCTTGTGAAGAATAGTACTACTTTAAATGTTCCCGTGACGAAAATATGGTCGTAGTTACTGCTTGTCTTGGGTTACTTTCGTCAGGATCGTAGGGCGTTTTTACATGCAGTGCATTTTTCCCTCGGCTCCTGGACAGCGTCCTCAGTTTCGCTTGCATATTCCAGGCCAATCGTATCAAGGATGTTGTGCAAGATACAGACTACGGCACTTTATCGGATGCGGCAGCAAATCAGGTATGAATAAAATCACACTTTCTGGTTTGCACGAGCAAAAGCAAGGATCGGTTTCATTATCAGTGAGTTGTGACTGTAAACGAGTTTGATTTCACGAGTTCGGTGAGCGCGAGCGTGTGTGAGCCTGAGTTTGAGTGAGCCCTAAGGTTTAACAAAATTTTGTGAGTGAGCGATTTCACGAGTTCGGTGAGCGCGAGCGTGTGTGAGCCTGAGGTTGAGTGAGCCCTAAGGTTTAACAAAATTTTGTGAGTGAGCCTGAGAGAGCACTCCTGATTTTACCAATGTTTGTACAGGAAATGCAGAGAAACTCGACATATATACTCGGAAAAACGCCGTCTTGCAGCTGCATTTTATTGAGAAGCTTGTGGAAGTAACCACAAAACCACTATTTACGAGAACAGGCGAAAGAACAACTCATCTGACACAAATCCCCTAGATGAGGTTAATGACACTTTACTGTCTAGTTGCCTGAGATATCAGCTATTTTTTCGCAAGGAATATAGATAGCTTGCTAACGCACATACCATTCACTCGATATATCTCTGTTATCCAGTGCACTGTTCTCCAGCAACGAAATTTAGAAGATCCTCTGAGCTTTTCTTTCAAGCTGTGTTAAGTTTAGTAATTAGAAAATCAATTGATATTACTTAAGATGGTAACTTCTTGTTCTTTTTCGCAGTTGCACCTTGTTCTCCTCACATCGCACGCTGGGCAGACAGCTTTCACGGGCTGCGGTTTGTTCGAAATCAACCTCCCTCTTCTTGTCGCCGTAAGTTCCCTATCCTCAAGAGTGGCTGGGGGCGTGTTTTAGAAAATGTGCTACAATATACGAGTATCAGCCGGTCAACTATGATTACTAGGCCCTTTTCCTTTTGCCATTCCCCAGCCACGCCCAATTAGTTATACTGACGGTAACGAAGGCTCAACTTGGTTTTTACAGCGACGTGAAAAGGCATAGGACTGAAATATTTCATTATTCTGACCCTTGGAGGAATTATTGCTGCCGCCTGTACATAAACCGAGGGAGTTCTTCCGAAGTACCACAAGAAGGTCCAACATAAAACGTTGTAGTTCGTGCGACCAAACAAGGCGGCGAAACGGGGCCGTTTGTTTGACGTTCGTGTAGTACATTTAATGAACCGACCACATCAACCTTAATGTCAGATATTCAGGGCTTTACCAAGCTCCTTAACTGTAATAGTTCCCTGCCGGTACATGTGCACGACTAGTGAAAATTCTAAGCACAGATATAAAGGAAATAGCTTTATGACACATTACCAATTCGAAAAGTAAGATTTTGCTTGTGAGCATCAAGAAGATGAGATGAGAGAGACAGTACTTGTTAGTCCAGAGTAAGAGCTAACGTTTCTATGCATTATCGATAGTAATTGTTTTCGTTTTTTATTACTCCGACTGTCATCAAACTCGGCTTGTCAGTATAATCTTCTTTTTTTAATATATTACTCTTTCTCCTGCGCAGATATCCGGAGCCATTATCACCTACACGGTTGTTCTCGTGCAAACAGATGAAGGGACGGCAAGAAATTGCGTGTGACAAGTCGCTTATTTCTACTTCCATTCCCACTCTTTTTTCCCATTTTTTTTCTTCTAACATATTCCCAGCGTCCACGTCTAGGTAATGTTCATAGAGGTTAATAAAAATGACTGACATGGAACCTTTTGACCTTCCTTGGGTTTGTGGTTGTACGAAACGCAACGTTGAGCCAACGTTTCGACAAGAAGACGTGTCTTCGTCTGGGCAGCGCGATCATTACTGGCAGGGGTTAAATACGCTTTTTCTTCCGAAGAAGAAAAGCTAGGGAGGGGGGAGAAAGGAGGGTGGGGGAGAAGAAAGTAGGTCAAGGAGTGCAAAAATGTTTCTTCGGTGTGTATCTTTCAACCTGGAACTCGCGATCCTGTGGCTTGAAAAAGAAAATAAAAAGCGGCAGCAGCAGGAAAAACTCTAATGCGGGGGAGATGATTAGCCAGCGCCTAAAGCAGGTTTCAGAGTACGCATGCAGTCCGCCGAACCGTTGTGTTTGACATCGGGCATCTTTTTCCGAGTTCTTATACGTTAATGTACAACGTCGCCTTATAAAGACAGAAGTTAAAACAAGAAACAAAACCATGCAAATGTCTATTGACAATACGCAAGCAAAAGAACGAATTCGTATCTCACTTGGTTTCTATAGGAGAAGCTGACGAGAAGTCAAAAAAAAAATAAATGAAGAAAAGCAAAGTTTTCACAAAAGCAAGCATCAACAAGAAGGCATTCACATTTATTAATTATATTACTAATACATTTAAAACATTCTTTGCATGTTACAGGCTCTAGGAAAAAAATAGTAGAGAGGTCGAATCCCTGCAATCCAAAATTTCACGCTCTCGGAAAGAAGACAATGTTCTCTGATTTCCACAATACCCGTCTCAATAGCCAGTTTTAATGAAAGCAAAAAAAAAAGCATTTGGGAAAAACATTTATCACTTTCACATATCTCACCGAGGTCTTCATACAGTGGCACAAATCCGCGTTCTTTTTGTTGTTGTTGTTTTTTTGTGTCCTCGTATGATCCCTTTGGATTACGTGAGTCCTTATACATGCCATATCTAAGGCACATTCGCATTGCTTTGTAACACTCTTGGACAATGGATCACGAATATTCGCGAGCAAGTTGCTTGAATACTTTCTACCTGAGAAGCAGCACTGTCACGTTTTGCTGCGTGCCAATAGCCCTGAAGCCAGCGATATCACAAAGACTTCCATCCTGTATCAATCCCATTTACTCTCACCTTCTGTTAGAGCTAGGCTTAGGATAATTCTGCATAAAGCGGTTGAAATGCCTAACCAAACCATGCCAGCAATATTATCTCCTCTGGGATGCTATTTCTGCTATTACAAAGTGCCATTTCAGCTTAACCATACTTCAGCGACGTAGCGCTTTTCACATAATAGTGGAATTTTATAACCCCCCCCCTCCCCCCCCCCCCCCCCCTCTCCCTGCAGGGCACGTAAGGGTCTCCGTGTTTAATCGGACACTCAGGTTTCCGCGTTCGCATACGACAAGTTTTTCTGCACAAACTAAAAAGCTTCTTTGGTGCAGTAAACAGGACCTTTACGTCAGAACGTTGCCCCACCTTCTTTAGGTTATGAGAAACATTATGCAGGTAGGGAGATAATGGAAGCACCGGAGATAGCTCGGGCAGGGGATAAATGTGTGAGCAAGGCGTCTGTTGCACTGTCAAGCAAAGAGATTGAATTCTTGGCGTAGCACGTGGCTGTCTGATAGTAATTTTTTCGTTTTCTCATTCATTGCTGATCCCGAAATGTATATATGTGATCCTTTCTGCAATAAACCCTCAGTTGATAGTTAGCGCTTGTCCTGTCTTGTGATCGTCCTCGTTTCTGTTCCCGCACTATGCTCTTTGATTTACAATGTCTAACCAACAAGCCCGCTCTTTTCACTTCGCAAGGTGGCTTTTAAAGCTGAAGTTTGTAACTGCTATTTGAAGCAATTATAATCGATTAGACTTGCATAATCGATAGCCTTGGACAGCAGATGCAAGCTCAGAGAACCGGAGCGCTGTCGGCCGCTGTTGGCCTGGTTTTTCTTTCTTTTTTTTTTCTAAATCTAATATCGGTCTACGTCGAAAAGTGAGGTTCTGTATCCTTTTCGCACTTTAAAATTTACATCTAAAATTCACTGAGGCGACGAAATGTTTACAGAGACACAAATAGCCCTCTCTCGCAAATAATGTCATTAACGCCGTTTTCACCGGCCTTTGCAGTGTTGCTTACACATCAAAGTAAAAAAAAAAAAACTACAGAATTGTGTCCAAAATGCGACAAAATAATGTGTAGTTCTGTCGTAAACGTCAGAATTTTCTGCAGTTTTGCAGTACTTTTCCGTCGTAGCTACAGACATTTCTGACGTTACTACAGAAATGTCTGTTGTCACAACGCGTTAACTGTAAAACATCGCACAGAAATTCGGTTGTGAAAACTGAACCGACTTTGTTTCATTTTCATTTACAACGCAGCAGCTCTGAGGGCACCTAACAAACAAACACACATATACACACATTGGTCGACAAATTCTTATCTATAATAAGATGGCAATCATTATCACGTGGCACATACAAAGCTACTTTCTCTGCTACACATGAATTGAAGTCCCAGTCGAAAGAAACGAGTTCCTTCCTGAGCCCACTGGAGTATATGTCTTGAGCCCTCGTCGTAACGGCGAATTCTGTCGGATGGCACACAAGCGTGTTGTTACGGAAGAGAGGGTCCATACACAAATATGTAAAACTATGTCGTTACTTATTGGCGTGTGCAGAACTGAGTGCCGTCTGCTTCACAACACCGGAAAATCGCATCACGCGTAGGCAAAAAAACTGCGTCACCATTCGAAAAGCTACTAGCACACACACACCGCATCTCTACGAGGAGGACGCGTACTTATCGATGAATTCGAGTAGATCCTTATAGAGCACTTGAGGGTTGTTTAGCGCTACTGCGAAGCTTATGTGCGTGTAGTTGGGGTCGTCGATGTAGAAGTTCTTTTTCACATGTGGCCCTAAGTCCTTGATGAGTTCACGCACGTTCTCTGGTGGCACGAATTGATCGCCGCGGCTCCAAAAGATCCCCACGTCCGTCTTCACGTTACTTATCTTGTACTCCGGAGCTTTCTCCTGCATACATAGGAATAAGTTACTTAATGCAAAAGCATTTATTGGTTCACGAGTGGCGCGGACAGAGCATGTCATCAGAGAGCGTCCCCATGAACTGACACTTAAGGGAAAAAATCGCGGTCAGGAAACGAACCATTATCCGATTAGATCAGCTTTCTTGGCCTAGACATGACAGCACTATACTATTGCCGAACCCGATCACGCCTCGTGTAAACCTGCAGCACGTACACTCTTGCATTGTGCAGCGAACATGGTCGTCTTGATGAAGTTCCATCTGCGCCGCTCCTTCATTTATTCTAGGTAAATATGCCATCAAATACAACATCTGGCAGAGTGCGGCCAAGGTCCGCTAGCATGGTGTCGAGCGAATCCACCAGGCTGCGTGACAAAACTCCCAATGTTTTCGCATTACTTCACAAAAACAAATTTAAGGCCACCACTTCAGAGACTCCAATATCTCCTCACTCTCAAATATACAAAAGCGATTTGGTCGCATCAATGGATCATCAGGAAAGATTCTAATCAGTTTCTCAGATCTGCCAGCCGTCATACAGCGTCAACAAGACCCCTGTGAAGTGCGTTGCAGGTCAATGACCTCCCTTTGTCTGCGCACTGATTCGACCATTCTTACTTGAAAATTAGCAGCAAACAATATAGATAACACACCTGCAAGGCACTCGGGAAGCGCACAAATGTTTCAGAGAATGCTTCATTTGAGAAAACCGTCTTCAAAAAAATTTCACAATGCGCTGTTGACACAATGCCGAAAGTAAGGAGAATGTTTCAGTATCTTCGGACGGCTTACTAAATAGCAGACTTTCGTTTCCTCTTGGGTCTTCGATCCTGATTACTTTTAGCGGCACATTATAGTATGCTGGTAAAGCGGCAATTGGTAAGAAAGACATACCCCCTCCCCCAATCCCACTGTACAAAAAATATTTTCCTAAGCACTCACCTGACCATAATAAATGATGTTGTCTTCAGACCCGTAGTCAAACTTGGTTGCCTTCTTGGTAGTCACGAGCTGTTCCGAAAACAAAAATCGAAAGTACTGTTCATTCAGTTCAATATCAGTGTGCGCGATTTGCGCGCTAATAGATATCTGCTATACTATTGCTAATTTCTACCGCAGGCTTACTTAGCTGTGAAAATGTTAAAGGTATACTGAACAAATATCCAAGAATATTCAGAAAGCACCAAAATTGCATTCTTAATTCACGATTACACTAGTACAGACACATAATTCGGATTAGTTTTGGGCGGATGGCTGTATTTTTGACGTTTTCAGAGCGGCCGCCGGGTCAGAGGCAGCGCGCTCCTGACTGTGAGCCGGTAGGTGTGATGTCACAACTACCCTCAGCAACGTCATGGCCCCGCGATCTCGCCGCCCCCGCACATGAAATTGGTTGACCGGCTACACGCAGTGTTGGTTCCCCCGCGTCGCGCCGTGCACAATGTTGCGAAGTGTGCAATACTGCACACGAGGGAGGTCGAGGGGGACGCGCACGGAGGGCGCGTATTACGGACAGATGTTTGCGCGGTGGGAGGGAACGATGAATTGTGCGCAGGAACACGAGGAGCAAAAAAAAAAAAAAAAAAAAAAAAAGCATGTCCGTCCCTGCGCTTTGTGAGTGCCACGGGGAAAAAAAATGAGCAGGTGGGACCGGCCGCGATGGGGGTATTTGTGACGGGATATCCGGTTTTGTCAGAGCTTTCACAGGAGCCGATACGTGCGGCGATATGAGAAATATTCAATAAAATACTTATTTTCCGCTCATGTTTATTCATAAAGTGGATTGTTTTGGTCACTCCCAATGTGATAGCTACCATCTGCGCTGGAAATCTCGGCGGCAATTTTTTATATTCAGTATAGCTTTAACAACGCCGTCGTGAAGCGTGCTGTTACTGACAAAAACTTGAAATCATAACCAAAAAACAACTCAATACTATAGGAGTAAGAAAGAAAGAAGCAATCAGCAAGGTATGTTTAGACAACCAAATCTAACTAAATTCTCTATAAAAATAAAATAGCAAAAACATATATAAGCTTCATGGCTGAAAAAAGCGCGTCGTTAGCGCCTGTCCTCGTCCTTTCTCCGTCCTTGTTTACAGTTCGCGCTTTCTTCAGTCATGAATGGCAACCAACTTGCCCAGCTTTCTGCTCTTCTAGGCATATATAGGCTACACAACGGTGTTGTAATATGCGATGTATGCAGTGACTTTTTTTTTTTTCACCTCGGCGGCCGCTTTTCAATGGAGGCGAAAAGCAAGGCGCCCGTGTGCTGTGCGATGTCAGTGCACGTTAAAGAACCCCAGGTGGTCGAAATTTCCGGAGTCCTCCACTACGGCGTCTCTCATAGCCCGAGTCGCTTTGGGACGTTAAACCCCAAAACCCAACCTATTTTTTTTTTTTTTTCACAGGAAGGGAAAGGCGCAGTATCTGTCACACTTGCTCTGTGGACACCTGAACCGCGCCGTAAGGGAAGGGAGGAAGGTGGGAATGAAAGTGGAAAGAGAGAAAGGGGAGCCGTAGTTTGAGGGCTACGGAGTAATTTCGACCACTTGGGGATCTTTAACGTGCGCTGACATCGCACAGCACACGGACGCCACTTCGTTTCGCCTCCATCGAAACGCAGCCGCCGTGGTCGGGTTCGAACCCGGGTATACCGGACAGTAGTCCCTATTGCATTTCGAATACATTTGATCTTATGAAGATTATTATGGGCAGTTTTAAACGCGCGCACGTTGCAGAAAGAGTCGTATCGCTCGTATTGGTGCTGCTGATTGATTTCTTGGTATCGGACGCAATTTTTTTTATTTTGCTAGAAAACCAGTATAACTGGACTAGTTGGTTGGTTCACAGGAAGGGAAAGGCGCAGTATCTGTCACACTTGCTCTGTGGACACCTGAAACGCGCCGTAAGGGAAGGGAGGAAGGTGGGAGTGAAAGTGGAAAGAGAGAAAGGGGAGCCGTAGTGGAGGGCTACGGAGTAATTTCGACCACCTGGGGATCTTTAACGTGCGCTGACATCGCACAGCACACGGACGCCACTTCGTTTCGCCTCCATCGAAACGCAGCCGCCGATGAAGGCGAAAAGTGCAAAATATTTCCGCCGCGATGACTCAATTGGGGAGCCCGATGACACAGGTTCCATCCCGGCCGCGACGATAGCATTTCGCTGCAGGCGAAAGTAAAGGCTCCCGTGTGCAGTGCGATGTTAGTGCACGTCAAATAATTGCAGGTGGCTGAAATTATTCCGCAGCTCTTCCTAACTTTAGGACAAAAAGAAAACCTCGAAATGCCAAATGCCGGCAGGTGTGAAGTACGGTAGCGTTCACTAAAGAAGTTGCGTATGTATACTTCCTCACTGCCGCAAGAAGCTCGAAGTACCCGGGAAAAGATTTCGCTTAACGTAATTGGAACGAAAAAAGTTACTACAGTGAAGAAGCGAGTAAGCTAACTCATTTTACTTTTGTGCGCGAACCAGTGATACAAAACAAGCTAAACAGTTCTTCCTACGGAACTTACCTGCGAGAAATGAACAAGGTTTTTCATGGACGTTCCGGCAGGGAGGTGACAGAGGTACACAGGTATCCGTGACTGCAAATACGTCCGAGTAGAGAAGAAAGGAAGAAAAAGGAATTATAGTGTATCTTGCAGACGGAAACAGGCATTTGAGTAATCAGGAAGAAAACAGCAAAGGAGATAGCAAGAACGTCTACTGCAAATATCACAGTCGCGTGAAGAGTGGGTTATATAGATACCGATCGCTATTACTATCAAAATACTGATATGGGTCAGTTGGTTCGTCATAGATTCTGTGAAAGTAGCTTAAGAGAACAGAGCAGACAGATAGCATACAAGAGAAGCAAATGGTTCTGTTTCTTTGGAAAGGGCTTGAAAAATCGTTGACGCGCTTATGACAATTGTCAGCCGGGTACCGCAACATTAGTTGCTTATAACTTTTTCAGCTCTTTTACCAGCTGTGGGCCACTTTTCTGATATAAACTGTTAGAATTTTGTTTTTCGTAACACTGCCACGATATAAAAAAACTGAATCATAATTCCAATCATTTTCATCCGAATGTTCTCGGCCTCACTAGCTTCAATTCATCGAGCTTATCGAAACAGTCTATTGTGAGCGACAGGCCACGCAGTGAGGGAGCATTCCATTGCTACAACAACGCAGAGATCTTCGTATAGTGAGACAAATTTAATGGTTATCGCTGTCGTGGAGCACACAAGCGACTATATGAGCGCGCACGTCGAAGTCAACCCTGCTTTTCAGCACTTTAATTAGAGTAGCTGAACGCTGAAGAGATCATTTCCAAATCTCGTCAGACTTTGCACTGATCATGCGCAGCGATGACTTCCCTACAAAGAGTTTGAAGAACTTTAAGAATAAAAAAATTAGCTGGGGTTTAGCTTAATTTAAACCCGGTAGGTTGCGTAGGCAAAGCCGACGTAGCTCTTCTTCTTTCTCTTTTCCTTTTCCTTTTTCTTTTCTTCTTCTTTTTTCTTTTCCTTCTTCTTCTTCTTCTTCTTCTTCTTCTTCTTCTTCTTCTTCTTCTTCTTCTTCTTCTTCTTCTTCTTCTTCTTCTTCTTCTTCTTCTTCTTCTTCTTCTTTTTCTTCTTCTTCTGCGACGCGGCGTGGCTACCGACAGGGTTTATCCGACGACTTGAAGTGGGGCCCCATCTGCGGTCGCTCTAAAGGTCAAACGTGGCTACCGGCTCGATTTACGCGACGGGCTGAAACCTGGCGAAGCATTGCTTACGCAATAAAAAAAAAAAAAACTATCCTGACAATTTTCAATAAAGAATGAGTGAATGCTGGGCTTAGCGGCAGTTTAGCTTTAAAAAAAGACTTGAAAATGGCGCGAATTCACAAACGCTCGAAATGATTGCTACAGATGGAGTAGAAAGCTGTAACCCTGCCGGGCTACACTGCACATTTAAGAGTGTTTTGCTCGTAGCACTCGAGAATAAAGGAAAGCATAGCGCAGAAAGAAACATTCTCTATCGCTGAGTGGATACCACTGCACAATCAATGTTAATGAGGGTGCACACACATAGGTCATCACTAAATATCTTGAAAAAAACAATCTTCGATGATGAAATGATGGCCTTAGAGACTTACGACGCCACAAATAGGTACTGATCTCCTAGAAAAAACCCATTTTCTGTAATCGGAAGGCGCCCTATTTCGCCTTTATGTTGTTTAATATTCAGGTCTCAACGTCTTATGCTCTGAAATCCTTCTCGACAATTTATCATCCCGAAACTAGAGAGGAAATCGATGCCTTTGACGGTTTGGTATCAAGGAAATCGCAATTGTTTTGAAAGTTCAAAGCATCTAAAGCCCCATGACAGGGCGGACCGGCTAGCAGCCACAAAGCGCAGCTCGGTAGCTTTCCCGTGTCCAGGGGATGTAGGATACGAACCTTACACACGTACTGCACTCACCACGTTGACGTACTTGCTTCCCAGATTGCTGAAGGCGTCTCCGAAAAACGAGCAGATTGCTCGCGTGGGGAGGGCGCAGAAGGTTTGCGCCAGCGGCATCAAGGGATATCCCTTCGGCAAGAGCTCGTATTGGCCAGCCGCGTACATGAAACTCTGCACAAGGAACCGGAAAATCAGTTGCTTTGATGCACATAGTATTCCAATACACCCATAGAAGTATTGAGGAAAGCAGCCTATTGAGAGCATTCAGGATCGCGTAATGGATGGTTTTAATTCAGTAAAATCGATAGCGGATTACAAGATCCCAATTTAAGGCCTCTTCACACTTAAGAGTCGTGATGATCGCGCCACCTGCTGTCGCGGGCGACCAGGAAGCCGCTCAGCTCTACCGATGTTCCCACTTAGAAAGGCGACCCGCTGGTAACTTTCCCAAATTCGTTCGGAACGAGACTTGTCGATCTTAACAGATTGCCTGCACGAGAAGCCGGGTGTAAAGCTAAACTCCCCACACTTCAGCTGCGCCGCTGATTATTTAGCCGTCTGTGGCCAGCTGTCACGAGGCTGGAAAATCGAAAAGTGCTCGACTGACCTGCGACTTTCGCTTTTCGACCAATCAGACCATTTGCGACAGGCGTGTTTCGGTGAAAATGGTCGCAACAACATCTATGAGTCGCAAGTGTGAACGTGTCTTTAAAGCGCAGCAATTTTAGCCGCAATCACGGATTTCGTCGATGTTTGTCCCAGCCTCTCTCTCTCTCTTTCTCTCTCTCTCCCTCTCTGCGGACCTAACGCACGTAAGAAAAGGTGGCGACACACGCCTCACCCTCTTTTGCCAATGAGGAGCGCAGGTAATGAGTCAGTGGGGTGTATCACTGTAGCGGCCATTACGGCTGTCAGTGGGCACTGTTGTGCAAGCGTATGTTACTCTGGACAGAGCAGTTGTGTGCCGCTTGTGTGCCCTCCCCTTCGGCTCCTCCCCACTCACGTCAGTTATCCCTGAGTCTTTACAGACAGCAGACGTGTAAGCGCGGTGCGCCCCGACCTACCCGCAACGCATGGTGAAATAGCTTGCGCTCTCCTCCGCTCCTTAACGGGCATTCTCCTTCCAGCTCATTTCCTTGCTCTTCGACGTAGTGTAGAAAGGCATAGAAAAGTACAGCACAGCAAGGGTAAGCATTGCTAAAGCACCTACTTCGCGTTCGTAACTATACGTAAAGCAGCTGTCATTACTTTAATGCATGCCCCAACAAACACTACGTATAGGTTTTGTATGTGTACTTCAACGCCCCTCAGACGCACGTCGGCCATGAGGGAGTTAGTATAGGCCTGGAAATAATATTGAACTCTTCAAGTTCTTTAATGTCGCTTAGTACTGGGGTGCCTTTTAGGGCGAAAGCCCTTATTGCCTTATCGTTGTCGTCAGCAAGTGTCACGCTTTTGCGGCGGTTCTGATTGGTCGAGACGGGATGAAGTCATGGAGGTATCGACCAATCACAAAGCACCACCACAGTATGCGCGAACGCGTGCCTTATATGGCCATATGCCAATCAATTAGCAATTACTAATCAATGAGTAATTAGCAACCAATTATTACTAATCACTAATTAGTGGTTATTTTGGCAAGCATTAATTAATACCTGAATAATTGATTAATTACTGGTTTCTAATTGCTTACTAATTCGTACTCAATGACTAATAATTTATTATTACTAATTTGTGCCAGTTGCGTAATTAATTAATTACTATACAATGCCGCGCATCTGGTAAAATCAACCACACAATTCAGTAACGTAGAACAACTGCGAAGATACAAGGAGTGCGATCTCGTCTCTGCCAAGCAGAATTCACTGCATAAATGCACTTGCAGAATGTGAAAGAGTAGTCGCTCGCTTTACTCGTGGCAGTATTCATCGCCACATGCGCAACAGTCGTGTAGCATAATGCAGCACTCAGGCATTCGCCTTTCATCACTTTAGTCGTCAAAGTGTCCTCAAATTTTTTACATTTCGCGCCCGTGAACCTGCGAACGCTTCGACCATATTTTATCCTGTGAAATAGGACCCAGTACCCTAGTCTTAGCCAGTAAGCCACAGCGAAATTCTTCACAAACGCGTTATTTTAAAAGATGTTCCAAGATAAACAAACGTTACGAAAACTAGAGGAAAACTGATGCAATAGAACGACATTCGAGGCTTCTGCCGCCGACAAGTACAGTGGCCTTCGCGTCCGAAGTCTTGTCCATGCTTCCCACATGCACATATTTATTTCTTGAACCACGCATACAGCCATGGGTAGGCCACATTCTTCTCGATGTGGCATGATAATGGCGGAACCACAGTTCAACCCCTTGATTCCTATACGCTTCTCTCAGAAAACTTCTGCGGCTGGTTTGTCAGCTAAATGCCTCTCTTAGCTACAACCCTCCCAGTAATTATATCCGATGTCATCGAAAAGTCACTTATTGCACCCCTTCAGGTATATACTCCTGTATGACGTCCACCTAGTTGACGTTCAGAAGCCACTTATACTGCCGAAGCCGAGCCTCACGGCCAACAACGACCTGAGGTACGACTTTACGATCCACTTCATCATTCGCATGCTGTCGTTGTTACCGTGAGTTGAGAATGCAGAGGCGGACGTGACGGCAGCAGTGCCACCAGGCACTCGCCAAGGTTCACTCGAGTCAAGACGTTGGGAAAAGTGGCCTATTGCCATCATTCGGCTCCTCCTTCATCAATATAGGAACACTATCTACACATACGCTTCCGCTGTAACATGCAGCAACAATCTCGTTAGTGGTCAATCGTAACGAGCAGTCTAACGAGCGAAACATTCAAGTTACCCAGAAGCAGTAGCCGCAGGCTCGCAAGCAATGAGCTTCTCGCTAACGGCCTTTTGCGTTTGCCGTCCCAGCGAGTTCGCGCTGTGCGACTTCAGCTTCGGACCACCTTTGGCTCCGCTAGTAACCGCTGCTTGCGAGGCTTGCGATGTCGCTGACACTCACATGCCTAATGCGGAAATGAAAACTCATGAGACGCCTACCTCTTCGAAGCAGGGGGTATCCTTCGGCTCACCCGTCTTCTGCCGCTTCTCCTGCAGACACCTCTCCTGCTCCTGCAGACACAGCCAACATCCACTCTGCGCCTCAGTGCCGCCCTCCGGCAAACGTTTAGGAGTTAAACCCCCAGTGTTGCCATCAGCGCCGCCGTCTACGCTGCTCACTCAAATACATGTATAGCACTCCAGTCCTGTTGTACTACCTGTCCACACAAGGCTTCGCTGCGTCCGTCGCTTGTAGTGCTTGCAGACTTGAGTGCGACGGGAGCACCGGTCTTTTCTCCACCGATTAAAAATCCTCGGCTGCTATCTGCACCGCACGCTGCGAGGTGCTAACCTCAGTGCCCCAAGGTAATCGCCGGCCTTATCCAGTGATGGGCAGAAAAATAGGCCGCCATTTGACTGCCTTCCTGAACTTCAGCTGGCCCTTATTGCACGGTTATAAAGCAGTCCATGCTTGCACAGATAGATGAATAAAACATTATCGCACGTTAAATTAAGGTTGGGCTGCAAAGACATGAAGGGCTTGCTGTAAGTCCAAAAGTGATGACGGCAGCCATCAGGGTTAAAGTCCGGAGAAAGGGGTGTTAGCAGTAACAGGGGGAAGTTAGAGCAGTGTTGCCGTTGAAGATGAGATAATTAGTGTCTTTGATGAATGCAAGATAGTTAGGGTGGCAAGGTTAGTGGCATAAGTCAACACGCAAACTTGTTTCCCGAATATGACCATGTCCATCAGGAGAGATGTCGAGGCAGAGGAAGTATAGTACAAGGTCTTCTTGACGCTGGCGCAGCGTTCAGCATTATCTGCGTAGATCTGCGTCTTATTATTCCACTGAATTAGGCCAGCGAACTGATGAGCCACTTGCTGTCTCCGGTATCCTCGTGACGAGGTATCCAGTGGAGGACAGCCATGTGTTAAGCATTCTCTGTAACAAATAGTCTCTCGTCGGAGTCTGCCTTCGTCTTCAAAATTTTCTGGTGCCCTTCGATCCTGCAAACTTCCCATATACGGTAGATCGGATTACTGTAGCGACCCTAATTGCTGACTTCGTGGAAGATTACATAAACTGCTCATGTGCGAGCAAAACCCACTTGACGTCCAAGCAAAGGTCAAATATTGCGTTGAACTTTTCAGCGCCGGTGCAAATAACAGTGGCCGTGATCAGCTAGTTTTACGAGTTTTAGGGTGCCTAACGGCATATTTAGGGAGGCATTAGGCGTTGAAAACATTAATGGAGAAATGTTACAGCGTCCCTAACGGCATATTTAGGGATGCATTGGGCGTTGAAAACATTAACGGGGAAATGTTACAGCTGCAGTACAGAAAACGAACGATGTAAGAGTGAAAGAAAGAAATGATCTTCTGTCGAAGGCAACATCAGGCTGCATGGAAAAATGACAAACACACGAGGTATAAAACAAACGATGGCGCAGTGAAGAAGCCTTGGGACAAGACACGCTACTTCTTCAAAGAAGACTTTCCTTTCATGTTCTACTACTTGAAACAACATAGTAAAAGTACGACGATTTTGCGTGTTCGAGGCTTTCGTGGTTTGAATAAAATGGACAAACGAGTGACAAGGCATACACGTTTAGGCCTTACCATGTAGCTCTGCGCGAAGGGTGCAAGCATGGCCAGTACGTCGACGTCCATATGAGACAGTTTATTGAAAGGGGCCAGACCGATGAACGCCTTCACCTGTAAAAACACCACGCGTTATGAGATGTGGGAAACTTCTTTTACAAATGTCACTCTGAAAGGTGTAAGTTATTGCTACCTAGGAACCAGTAGGTCTGCTTCGTCATTTCAGAATTAAGCATGCAGTAGTTGTCATTCAGCAAGTGTTGTTGCGTCGGGCTAGTTGGCTTGAATCTTGTGATTCCATGAAAAGTTACGCGCAAAGGTTATGCGTGTCTACTTTCTCCATGTTGTCTTTTTTGCGCATAACCTTTCATGTCATTACAAGTGTCTGCCCTCAGGCATCGGCGGAGTGCAATAAAGCAATAATTCTATAAAAGCAGAAGACAAACGAAAAGTAACTTTTCTTCTGTTCGCTACACTGGCTGAATGGCTGATCGACTGACAGATTGATTGACACCGACTTCGTGAATGAATGAATGACCCATTAATCTACTGACTGACTGATTGACTGACTGACTGACTGACTGATTGATTGATTGATTGATTGATTGATTGATTGATTGATTGATTGATTGATTGATTGATTGATTGATTGATTGATTGATTGATTGATTGATTGATTGATTGATTGATTGATTGATTGATTGTGACTAAGATCAAGCCCTCCAGCACGTTCTCAATATCTGAACTTCACAGCACTCAGCCGCCGGGGCAATCAGGCATATAAGAATGATGACTTGAACTTAGATAGAGACACATAGGGCAGACTGGACTAGTTGAAAATGTTTGAGACCAAATCTTACTCTATTTCCACAATGAGAACTTCATTATCATCATCATCATCAGCCTGACTATACCCACTGCAGGGCGAAGGCCTCTCCCATATTTCTCCACTTAACCCGGTTCTGTGCTAGCTGCATCCACTTGACCCCTGCGAACTTCTTAATCTCATCCGCCCACCTAACTTTCTGCCGCCCCCTGCTACGCTTTCCTTCCCTTGCAATCCAGTTTGTTACCCTAAGCGACCATCGGTTATCCTCTCTTCGCACTACATGTCCTGCCCATGTCCATTTCTTCTTCTTAATTTCCACTAGAATGTCGGTAACTAGAGTTATTTCTCTGACCCACTCTGCACGTTTCCTATCTCTTAATGTTACCTCTAACATTTTTCGTTCCATAGCCGTCTGGGTTGTCCTCAACTTAAGTAGAACTCTCTTGGTTAGCCTCCACGTTTCAGCGCCATAGGTGAGTGCAGGTAAGATGCAACTGTTATATACATTCCTCTTTAGCGATACCGGTAAGCTGCTAGTCATAATCTGCGAGTGCTTGCCAAATGCGCTCCATCCCAATCTTATTCTTCTTGCTATTTCTTTTTCATGGTCCGGATCTGCGGTTACTACCTGTCCTAAGTAAACATATTCGCCTACTACTTCCAGTATTTCGCTACCTAATGTAAACTGCTGTTCCTTCCCGAGGCTGTTGAACATTACCTTAGTCTTCTGCATATTGATTTTCAAGCCTACCTTTCTACTTTTCCTGTCTAGGTCATCAATCATTATTTGCAGTTCATCCCCCGAGTTGCTTAGCAAGTCAATGTCATCAGTAAATCGCAGATTACTGAGGTATTCTCCATCTACCCTTATCCCTAACTGCTCCCATTCCAAGTCTCTGAATACTTCCTCTAAGCAAGCTGTGAATAGTACTGGGGAGATTGTGTCTCCTTGCCTAACACCTTTCTTTATGGGAATTTTGTTACTTTCTTTATGCAGAACTATGGTTGCTGTGCAGCCACTATATATATCTTCCAGCAGTTTCACGTACGGCTCGTCTACCCCCTGATTTCGCAATGCCTGCATGACCGTCGAGGTTTCAACTGAATCAAATGCTTTTTCGTAATCAATGAATGCTATGTATAAGGGCTGGTTATATTCCGAGCATTTTTCTATCACCTGATTGATGGTGTGGATATGATCGATAGTAGAGTACCGTTTCCGAAACCCTGCTTGATCCTTTGCTTGATTGAAGTCTAAGGTTGTCCTGATTCTATTAGCGATTACCTTAGTAAATACCTTATACGTAACAGACAGTAAGCTGATTGGTCTGTAATTTTTAAGGTCCTTAGAGTCCCCTTTCTTATGAATGAAGATAATGTTTGCATTCTTCCATGGTTCCGGTACCGTCGATGACACCAGGCACTGCGTATACAGGGTGGCCAGTTTTTCTAGCACGATATCCCCCCGTCCTTCAGCAAATCTGTAGTTATCTGATCTTCTCCAGCTGATTTCCCCCTTTTCATAGTTTCTAATACTTTCTTGACCTCGTCCTTTGTTACTGGTGGAACGTCTGACTGTTTTTCCCTACCGCCCATCTCATTACGGTCCTGGCTACTCTGGCTATTGTAGAGATCTGTATTGAACTCCTCGGCTACTTTGACTATCTTATCCATATTCGTGATGACGTTGCCCGCCTTGTCCCTTATCGCATACATCTGGTTTTTACCTATGCTCAATTTTTTCTTTGCCGCTTTAAGGCTTCCCCCGTTCTTTACAGCATGCTCAATTTTCTCCATGTTGCCCTTCCTTATATCGGCCACCTTGCGCTTATTGATTAGCTTTGATATTTCGGCCAATTCGATCCGGTCTGTTGGATTGGAAGCTTTCATACTCTGGCGTTTCTTAATCAAATCTTTCATCTCCTTAGACAGCTTACCGGTATCCTCTCTCACTATCCTACCGCTTACTTCTACCGCGCACTCAGTAACGATATCTCTGAAATTATTGTTCCTTGCTTCTAGGGTAATGTCGCCATCCTCGGTTAGAGCTGAATACCTATTCTGTAGCGAGATCCTGAACTCTTCTGCCCTCCCCCTCACCACTAATTCGTTGATGGGTTTCGTTCTTACTAATCTGTTGCGTTCCTTCTTCAGATTTAGGCTAATTCGGGACCTCACCATCCTGTGGTCACTGCATCGCACTTTCCCGATTACCTCTACATCTTGCATAATGGCGGGGGTTGAACACATTATGAAGTCGATTTCATTTTTAATCTCCCCGTTCGGACATTTACATGTCTATTTCCGGTCCTTCCGTTTGCTGAAGAAGGTATTCATGATTCGTAAGTTATTGCACTCTGCAAACTCAACTAGTAACTCCCCCCTGCTATTCCTAGTACCAATACCATAGTCACCTACTGCCTTGTCTCCTGCCTGCTTTTTCCCTACCTTGGCATTGAAGTCGCCCATTAGTATAGTATACTGCGTCTTTACTTTTAGCATTGCCGATTCTACATCTTCGTAAAAGCTTTCAACTGCCTAGTCATCATAACTACATGTAGGTGCATAGGCCTGCACAACCTTCAGTTTATACCGCTTATTAAGCCTAATTACGATTCATGCCACCCTCTCATTAATACTATAGAATTCTTCTATATTACCCGCTATATACTTATTGACAAGGAAACCTACTCCTAGTTGTCGCCTCTCTGGTAGATCTCGATAACACGGTACATGCCCATCCTGCAGTACAGTATATGCCTCATTCGGCGTCCTAACCTCACTAAGCCCTATGACATCCCATTTCATACCCTCTAGTTCCTGTAAGAGCACTGCTAAACTAGCTTCACTAGCTAGGGTTCTAACGTTAAACCTTGCCAGGGTCAGTTCCCAATGGCAGGCTGTCCAGCGGAGCCAGGCATTCTTAGCACCCCCTGCTGCGTCACAGGTCTGACCGCCGCCGTGGTCAGTTGTTCCGCAGCCGCTGGTGGCTGAGGACCGGGGTTTTGTGGAGCTTATCATGAGAGGTTGAGGCCAATTACTGCACCAGGGTGGCCAACTCCTGTTCTGGTGAGGGAGTGCGTTGCCGGAGGTGTTCACCGGCATCAGATCGCACCCCAAACCTGTTTATGCAATTCCATCGACACGCGGATTTTTTTTTCTTTAATCCGGTGGAGAATTGCGCGGCACCGGGATTTGAACCCCGGTCCTCTTGCATGCGAGGCGGATGTTATACCGTTACGCCACCGCTGCCGCTTATGCAACTCAGAAAGCAGAATTCTTTCTTTTTTCGCTTATTTGTACACAATACCGACAATTTTAGCTGATTCGGAGCACCCAACTTCCTTCCTAAAAATGCATACAAGATACAGCAACGCACAAGAGCACACTGAAATAACAACTACTTAAAGTGGCAGCTGGCAGCTTTGTATGAATGCCACAACAGCAAGTGATCTGTTTGTGCTGAGCAGCAGCTTGTTTTTTATGTACGCCTCACATACTAGTACCACCATCACCACAAGGTTATCGCAAAGTTGCCATAATAGCATTAACGATTCCATGGAAAAACATTTTGCTTTAAACCGCATCTGTCACCACACCAATCTTATAAGGCAGCTTTGCATAGGTTGATGCAGTTTGTCACGTCCCGATATTTGTTTACAGATATGTATATTTTCTCACGGTTGACGACCCATATGCGACCTTCAGCAGTAAACCAGCCCGCTCTTTCCCAGCAGCACAATGTTACAGCCATTGAGTGGCCACGGCAGGTCATAAATTAGTTGGTCAAAAAATTAAAAAACGCAATAAACACAAATAACAACGGGCCCCTTACCTTGTCGTTGTACTCCGGTTTCTCCGACACCATAATGAAGAACATGAGCGTCCCTTGAGACAGGCCCGCGTATATTAGATTCTTCCTACCAGTCGTTTTAAGGACGTAGTCAATCTGAGCCGGCAAGTCGTATTTGCCGTGTTCGTGAAACCTGTGGTAACGGAAGAATTGTTAAGCTGCAGCGTTATAGAAAGCAACGCAAGCAGTACACAGCCGTAGCATTAAGCACTCTCCTATAAAAAAAAAAGAAACATGCTCCCCATACGTGTGGAGCCTAAAAAGTTTTCATTGCACAAACTCATGAAATAAAAAGGCATTCAGTATTCTTAGGAACGAAGAGTTCCTGTTGGCAAGACAGTTAGAAATTACAAATTTATCTTGGACTCCTGCACTAAAAGTTGTACATGACAAATTTGACGGAGTTGTCGTGCCAGAGCATAAATACAGCACAACAAATAAGCCGACTTTCAAAGAGTAGATTTCTTTTATGTTTTTATATAAGCTAGACGTTTTAAATGTTTTGTTAACACTTTGAAAGTAATAAATGAGATATTCATTTTTATAACTTCGGAAGTTTTCCAGGCCCCTCAGACATTCATAACTTAAAGCGTCTTTTTACAATATCAGTAAGAGCTCGATCATAAAACTGAGAGTACCGCTTGGGGCATGAAGCGCATAGTAGCACAGACGGCACCGAAAGGTTCGTTTTTCGGTATCTAGCGTATTATTTCGACTCGAGAAATAATAAGAAAGGCACTTACGAGAAGTTCCAGAATCTCCGGGAACGTGTGTTGTACCTCTTGTGGCGTTTCCCGTAAGTGTTTCCGCGTACGTTTCCCATCCAGACGTCGTACCCTTTGTCAGCTAAAACGTAACCTGTAAGATCGAACGTGAAACATACGCATTAAATCAGTTCGGAAAAATTTTTTAATTTAAAGTCAATAAATTGACCACGCTCACCGAGTGACTGCTTGGGAAAATCTAGCACATAATTCGAGGAGTCGCCAAGCAGGCCGCTCATAAGTAGTATGGGCTGCTTGTGGCACGGATCCTTGCATTTTTCTCTCCCATGGGGTATCCTGTGCATCTCGATGATGTAGCCGTCGCCCGTGGTCACATCGTGCTTCTCGAAAGGGTAGCCTTTGCTCCGAATCAGCTGTTCCTGGATAAAACATGCACGAAACATTTGTTGGTGAATTGTTTTTTTTTTTTTTGTACACAATATTGTTTTTGCCGTTCTAAACTTTAGTCTGTCCGCATGCCGTGAGACAGTCTATTTTTGTCGGAAAGAAGACAACGCTTTCACAGGCTGAAGCCTGTGATGACAGCTGGGTCTGCAGGTAATATACGCCCCTTCGTGTGAAGAGCTGGATGCTTTTTTCTCTCCGCGTCGCTTACGAGCTCACTGCTGCTACACCTGTCGAACTATGAAGGAAAATAAGTGTTTATTCACACATTAAAAGTTTATCTGCCACTTGTTATACAAAATCAGGTCCTCTAGTAAGCACACTTTCGGACCTATTGTGTGGGTGCTGCTAGCAGAACAGATAACCACATATGGCACACAGCTTAAGCAAACGTAAAAAAAAAAAAAAAAAAAAAAAAAAAAAATCCGTAAGCACGCCGAGGGTACATGGTATGCAATATAAGATGCGCACATCACTAAATTCTATCCTTGAAGGAAGTAGACGTGGTAAAGAAAGAATTAATGCCAGGATATAGAGTTATTAACTCTCGGTGAATCATGTGTCACAGAGTTCCTTAGCTAAGGGGCAAAATAGTTATTGGTGTGACAATCGAAAAACACTTTCCAAGTCACCAAGAAAGAGATGCAGTTCTAATAGAGTACGGTGTAATTATGGCGGAGGGAATCAGGAGAAGCCTTACAGCGGCACTGTGTCCAGAGAAAACTGCACGCATTTCTAAATGACAGGAGGGTTTTCGAGAGCACAGCGAGGTTTCTGGAAGTTTGCTTGCAACGGATTCGGGGTTCGGGGGCAGTATAGACAATATAAGTAGATTTGCTGACAGGTCAAAGCAATTACGCAGAGCAGAAAATTTAAGATACCGCAAGGGCTCTGGTTATATATATATATATATATATATATATATATATATATATATATATATATATATATATATATATATATATATATATATATATATATATATAATGCATTGACAGTTCAACAAGAACATCCAGCATTCACGCCCCGCTTTTATTTTACTCTGTCAAAGAGGTTTCTGTATGTAATGAAGATAACAACAAGCGCTCAATACTAAATCCGAAGTTACAACGAATATTAAAAACAACCCCTTAGCATTGAGCAGAAATGTGTGCCGGCTTCCTGGCTGAAATATCCTCCTATTCCTTCGTATAAGTTGCACACACAGGGTGAAGTAATGCCCCCTCCAAAGCCACGCTTAATTCTCAAGTCAGCAATTCCTCAAGAGTGGAAACAAATCAGGCCAGTATTTCACGGCTTTCCAAGCTTTGGCTCAGTGTCCAAGCAGCATGCAAGGCTGGGTGAAAACATGACCTCAAATGCAACCAACCTTGCCTGCATTTTAATCATAACATATCAGATCGCAGTGTTCGATTTCCGCTTTTGTGTTGCCAAGCATCCCAGGTGCAGTTTATCCAAGGTATTCCAATGCCGAGAAGAGTTGTGATTTTTTTAGCAATGAAGCTGAATTAGAGAGTTTAAGGCATCCCAAATTGTTAATTTGGGATTCCTTAAACAACATAGGTTAACCAATGTTCGTCTGCTATAATTTTGAACGACGCATGCGGGTGTTTGTTCCGTACTGGGAATGTCCAATAGCGGAATTGCCGCATTACGGAAAGATCCCGAGCCAGTTAGTACATGACTTCAACGAAAACAATGCTCCTCAAACGAGGCAAAGGACCGACAACAGGCGCCCGCTCAGAGCGTTAACAAAAGAAGTTTGCAATGCGTCTTCTTCTCCCTCAATCAGAAGAAGAAAATAATAAAACGAAAAGACACACGAAGGATGAAAAAAACACAAGAAATAAAAAGAAAAATAAGTCTCCAGTAAACGAACACAAAAAGCAACCAATAAAATCACAAGAACATAGAGTAAGGACAGTAGCTCCTGCTACATTTTGCCGTCATAAGTCTCCGGATATACTTTCTTCGTCAGCGCCAACCACGGTGTGCTTGCGCATGTCGCACCTTTCTTTACGTAGGCCTGTAAAGCTCACGCTTGTGTTAATTGTATGCATGCGCAAACAAAAATGGCTGTAGTCCAAAAAGAATGAACCACATATTACTAGCTAGAGACCACGTTGTCTCGAAATTGCACACGTCAACATCGGAGCGATACGGCCTGGACCAAAACCAATAGTCAGTTGAATAATTATTTCTTCCCGTCTATGGAAAAACAAGGAAAACAAGGTGAGTGAGTGAGTGAGTGAGTGAGTGAGTGAGTGAGTGAGTGAGTGAGTGAGTGAGTGAGGGAGTGAGTGAGTGAGTGAGTGAGTGAGTGAGTGAGTGAGTGAGTGAGTGAGTGAGTGAGTGAGTGAGTGAGTGAGTGAGTGAGGGAGGGAGGGAGGGAGGGAGGGAGGGAGGGAGGGAGGGAGGGAGGGAGGGAGGGAGGGAGGGAGGGAGGGAGGGAGGGAGTGGTGGCGTGTAAGAAACCAAAAACGCGCGCAACTACTGCAGAATTGTAATAAGCTGTTAACAAGAGAAAGGGGCTGACTGTTTTAGTGTGAACACGACAAAACCGTTTTCTTTCCTTTTTCTTTCTTTGCATGCCTTAGATGGCGTTTTCTCAGTAATCGAACAGTATACACAAGCAACCCGATTCAGTCGACTGCCAGACGCTCGGCGACGCAAGCAGAAAGAAACCACAGTTCTGTTGACGCATATACAATGACGTCCATGTCTTTTCCACTCTCAATACGCAAGAGTAAACGAGGTGCACGTCAAGCTATTTTATTGACCTTTTTTCTTTCCGCCCCTGCGCTCCTTCCGCTATCGGTTCGCTGGCCCGGAAAATACAACTCTGCAGGTTTCCAAGCCGGCGTCCTTGAAAGCCACTGGCAACTTGCGCTTGTCAGGCACGAGTCTCTCGGCTTCTTACTCGCTCTCGCATCTCCTTTTCTTTTCTTATTTCTGTTCTCATTCACACAGCCAAGGTTCATTAAGGAGCTTATTCTTGAGAATGTATCCTTGTTCACTTTGTGTTTCTAATATATTTACATATATATAAAAGTCTCGCTTTTTCAGCACTGTTACAATGTTTAGCAGAAAACGCATCACTGAAAGACAAGCTAGCAAAAAGCGAAAGAAGTGTCGCCCGCCATTTGGCAAATTCAGATATGGTGTGAGACGATGGTTATCAAGGAATATTATTAATGCAAAATTTTAGTGCTGATTCTGAGTCCCGGCACCGAGTCAATTTCAAACTAGTAACACTTGAGAGAATGCTTTACCTCTACTTCATTTTCATGAATAGTAACTCATTCAGACTTAATTTTACTGCACTTAGGATAGATCTTTTAAGCTATCGCAATAAACTAATCATTCGGTGTGAAATACGTTTCGACTAGGCCAGAAAAAAAAAATCCAGGAAAAAAGCTGTGTATGCTATTTCGGTCAATACCTTTGACCAACTTGGCTGTGTTCAGAAACTGGGGCTTGAACGCTGTCTTTTAAATGTGTATAGCTATGAAGACGCTTCGGTAAACTGTTCGGCTTTAAAACGACGGTTTTTCGAGCAAGAACTCAACAGTGAGAGTAAACATATGGAGACACATTAACTTCCGCTTCTGGGAGTATGGCTCGAGATAGTTAAAAGCTCCCATCTGACAGCGCCACTGCAGACTCTCGTTTGTGTAGACCCACTCTTACACGCGCTGAAAAACCCGACTGGTCGCCGAATAGGAACAGGAGAAATACCGGCCATTTTTTTTTCCTGCCAATTTTCGAAAATAATGAAAGCCTAGAATGATCGGAATATTTAAGTAAAACTGGGCATCCGCAGCACCCTGTGCACGCAAGGTATCATTACATGGCGACTAAACCATGTTCTCCGGGTCCTCTTGGAAGATAAGACGAAGCAGAAGAGAAGAAGGATTAGATAAAGAAGAAAATTTTGACGCAATAAACGCTCGTGTGTGGAAAATCGGTGGGAAGAAATTCCATGGAGGCTTTCGCTGTGACATGCAACCGATTTTCCTTTTTTTTTTTCTTAGTCGTTGCCCAGACTTCTTCCATATATCGCAGGCAGAAATTTCCGGATTCCTCACTTCTCAAGGCAAGCAAATGGTAGGGAGAGAGAGAAAGAGAAGAGCTATCCTCCTTTCTTCTCTTTGAATGAGTGCTCACTGCAATGCGCACACTCTCGGTGCCGAATTCCAAGAATACGAAGGAAGTGTTACGTAGTGCTATCACACTAAAGTTAGGTTAACAGACGCAGTCTCGCTGGCAGCACACAGATAGTATGGATAAAAGTGTTCATTTAGCAAAAGTGCAGCTCTGGAGGTCACTACCCCGAGAAATTTTGTCCTGCTTGTGGAACAGCTGCGATATGTTAACAGCTACGTAGCAACGCGTTGCAAGCGAATAACAGTTGCATAGCAACTCATTGCCGAGGCCGCGGCAAGTCCCGCAAGATGTCGCTGCAGATGCAGTCAATAAATAAAAGTACATTTTTAGTTGGTGAGAAATGATTGTTCAAGAAGTGGGCTTTGTCGGGCTAGTTGGTTCATGTTCAACGAAATGAAGAAACAGCGCTAACAGACATTCCAGCCAATTGCACAAAGCTAGGCGATAAAAGGTCAATACCTGTGCAATGGAATTTTGGCACAATATTATAAATTAGTCAAACTTGCCTGCATTTATTTAGCTGCTGATTATCACAGCAGCGATGCCGAAGCCGTTTGCCTTGGAATAAGGTTTACACATGGCTACAATGCATTGCAAGAAAAATAGCAAAAGAACAGTACGAAAACCTTAGCTTTCATTATGAGACGGTTTCAGACGCTGACATCAATGTTTTCTAGTCCGCCAATCATCTATGACGCACATTTCACTGTTTTCTTTTAGGTTTGTTAGCTCTTTCCATAAACTGCCCTTGATGGTCTTACGAAAGGCATGAAGGCATGTGTCATCATCTACGTTTATCAATTCCACTTTCGTGTACCAGTGTATACACTGCATCAGCTGACCTTACGGCACTTGAAACATCCAAAAACATTTTTTCCGCGCTTGCAAAGGCCTTTACGTTTCGAGAAATCACACTGACATGGCCGGGGAGGTCGTTCTCGCAGGCGTTGGTGTCTTTCCAAGTCGCGGCCAGTCCGAAAGCATTAATTAAGGAAAACATCTCTCGACATTAGTCAGCGGCACCTTCGTCGAATAAAGGCCCAGAGGAAGCTCTCTCTCTACAAGCGCCTTCAGCCTGATACTACATTTCTAGCCAGGTGTGTGTGTGATGTGACGTAGATAAACGGCGCTGAAAAAGCCGCAATTCCGGTTTTCGTTTGCGGGCAGCTGCCTCACTGCTTGGTTCGGGGAATTTAAAATGGTTTTTTGAGGCTTCCCAATGGCCAGTGACAATGAAAATATTTATAAAAATACGATCGTTAGAAACGTTGGTACCTTCAAGGGCAGCTTCCTGCTACGATTGGTATTATTGAGCAAAACTTGGGGGGGGGGGAGCTGATGCAACACGGTACCATGAGGTGGCATTTTAAAACAAGCAGAAAAGCAGATGAAATGTGTGCAATAAGTGGACGCTTAAAACTATCAGGCACTCCTGAATGATTAGGTGTTTAGCATCATTTGCCTGGGAGTACTGATGTTGAACAGTTTAACGTGTTCGACTGCGTTGATCGTCCCCTCCGTAACATTTAAATGAGTGTTTAAATGCTTTCCTTTTTTAATTATATCATTATCAGCGATTTAATCATGAAACTTACTCGTAAAACGTGCAAATAGTGAGTACTAACATTTAAAACAGTGACGCAATCAGCGATTCCAGCTACGTTGCTTTAAGACTCCTCTTAATTGCGCCAGAGAGGTCATGAAAGCTCGCTGATGACGTCTTGTTGTACGAACTTAAGAATTTTCGCTGCATTCGCCCATGCCCTGCTGGGCGTTATCTGGCACCTCTGAACAACGATTGTTGAGTTTTACTTTCGGTGATGTCGGTCTTCTTCTGATAAGCAAATGGTTATTCGATGCAGGTGCAGATCCTCCGGCCTACATGAAGTCATCATTACGCTCCCTACACTGAAGACAAGCCTGAACTTCGACGTAGCTTTCTTCAGTGATTATGTCACCACTTCAAAACGCAGTCACAAGAAGATTTTTCATCTTTTACCTGAAAGCTTAAAATATTCTTCTTCTTTAATCTCGTCGAATTCTGAAAACTTTTCAGACGGCCTTTAACGTCTGGCTGTCCTCGTGTCGTTCTTTATTATTTCCTTTTTTTTCTTTTTTGTCAACCCAGGCCCAGGTCTGTACAGCGAGACAAGCTTGTCATCAGTTGAATACATGTAGTGGCTGCAGCGGTAAACATTCAATCCCCCGACCACAGAAGGGAGAGTCTAAGCACCAGCGCCATTATGATGTACAGGAATGACACATATATGATAGGGTTTCCGTGCAACTGATTCCCGGTGACCTTTTTTTTACCGCAAATTCACAAAGTTGGTGAGTTTGCAGTTTCGTTGGGTATCTACCTCGTCACACAGCATGTGAAGCTGCACCTCATATCAGCGTAAGTCATGCAAGACACATCAATCAAAGCATTGAATCAGTGCCGCCGCAGCCCAAGGATGCTATTCTCTCAATATTCGTTTCTCGTGCGACCCGTACACAGAAGTGTGACAGCAAATCTTAGAGTCAGGTAATTGCGAACCGAAGTAATGTTATTTGAGCAAACAGTTACAAGCAATCACACGAGGAAGCTTTGCTTATCTCGGCTAAAGTGTGAATTAAACATGGCTTTCATGCCTTCTAATGCAGCCTCTGTCACACACTCGTGTAAATATTCTTTAAAACAGCAACATATAAAAGACCGCCACATGAAAGCTTATTCAGGTACAAAAAATCAATACAGGAAAACATATTCGACGTCAGGTATCTAGATGAGTACATTCTTACTGGGACATCACATCAGGTTATGCTACTTTAATTACGTCAGAACTAAATATCATGGTGGAATGCAAAATCATTTAAACCTCCCCAATTTCATTTTCACTCCGTGTCGATTCGACGCCGGTAACCCCTCAGGCCTTGTTTTGTAATAGTCAGTCTCAGCTTTTTTTGCTGTTGTTGTTCGCAACCATTTTTCGCTCGCATGACGCATCTTTTAACGACACTGTTACCTTACGTAACGATTACGCAACGTCCACTGGTTGCTGTTATGATCAGGGGAAAAAAAAATAAGACCGTGCACCCACAAGGAAGTCGCGTGCGAGAGGCATTAAGCACGTGCACAAATCGCCGCACGCTTCGAATAATTCTGTTTTTTCCTCGAGAAAGCCTGCGAGGAAATGCTGTACAGCTATCCCTTTCATAGACTGCTATTTTGACAGGGAGGTGTTAGACTCACCTGATGCTGAAGTTTAGGTACTAGGTCGATTCAGTATCACTGAATCATTGAACAATGATTCTGACTCATGATCTTTCCGGTGGGGTCCACTTTTTCAAGCTCTTATCTCAGAAAACAGGACAGGGAAGGCACCAGGCTCCATTATTTCTAAATAAAATCAAGGGAGGTCATGATAAATGGGGTTCCACTTTCCTGGCTAAACAAAATTTGAAAGCCAGCCGACCAGCAATGAGAGTCGCTGTAATCTTACACCTAAAGAATGGTGTTACTCTTACACCATGATCTGAGGTCCCTTAAATAATGGCAAATGTAGTCATTGACGCGCAGAAGGCAGTATAGAGTTACAATTTCGCTTCCAGTGAATTTAAGAGCAGATTTCATGCGAGGGAAGCAACTAGAATTGAGATTCACAATGCGGTCAGTCGTTATTAGCGCTCATTTTCAATTTTTGTGTGTCCTTTGTTTTAAAACCACGAGTATAACATTTGGAAATAACTTTGGTTTATACCGCTACGAGTCAATATGTTTCTCGATGGAGATGTTAGTGCGCGCGAAAGGGTCGCTAGATTCCCGTAGTAACCGGTTTCATCCGGCTTCTTCACTTGCCGCTTATCGACCTAGATTTACGCTTCGCGCTTCCGCGCTTTTGACATTATCCCTTTAGAGGTGCGTACTTGTCCGGGGGTGCAGCTCAGATCGTTGGGTGCGGTTGTGGAAAGCGTTGTGACCACTGATAGCGGCCGTTGGATTATCTGTGACATCACATATGCTGATCTGAAGTGGCGCATTATCTCTAATTGCGCACACACTAATTCAGATGAGAGGCGAAAACTTTTTGAGAATATCGGCTATTACTGGGACACAGAACGTATGGTCGTTGTACTTGGTGATTTCAACTGCGTATGCACGGCCCGAGACAAGACTAGTACTACGCCTTTACGAGATGCGAGTACTGCCTGTTTGAGTGACATAATTGAGCAATGCCATCGATTGTGGCACCGATCATCAGCTTCTTGTTGCCAAGATTAAGCTTCGATTGAGAAAAACGCAGAAAACTAGAAGGCCTTTCAGGTATAATCTGGATCAAGTTCCATTAGAATATGCTGTGGAAGTGAGGAATCGATTTCAAGAATTAGATCTAGAAGACAAAGAGCCCGAAGAGATGTGGACTGATGTTCGTGATATAATACAAGAAGTTGCTACTAAGGTAGTTCCAAAGCAAAAGAAATGCAAGAAAGCAAAATGGTTATCTGAAGAGGCTTTGCAAATAGCTGAGGAAAGGAGGATGGCAAAAGTTATGGGGGAAAGAGAAAGATACAAGGTTCTCAATGCGGATTTTCAGAAAATAGCAAGGAGGGATAAGAATGCCTTCCTGAACATACAGTGCCAAGCAGTTGAGGACAACAGCCAATTAAGGAACACAGGAGTTCTGTATAAGACAATCAAAGATATCAAAGGAAGCTTCAGTGCTAAGATGGGCGTGATAAAGGACAAACGAGGCAAGGACCTCACTGAAGCCGCAGAAATAAAGAAGAGGTGGCAGGAATACACAGAAGAACTGTACAAGAAGGACCCGAATGTGCAAACCCAACATAAGACGGTTGTGGTCACTGATCTCGAGCCGGGCATCCTGAAGAGTGAAGTTGAATGGGCCTTAGCCAGCCTTGCTAAGAACAAAGCGAGCGGAATTGATACAATTCCAGCTGAGTTGCTTCAAAACCTCAACTATGAGGCTGTTAACATTCTGAATACATTATGTCAGAAGATTTGGACAACCCTGCAGTGGCCACAGGATTGGAGGAGGTCAGTTTACATCCCCATTCCAAAGAAAGGCAGTGCCAAAGATTGTTCCAACTACCGCACGATCGCGCTTATTTCGCATGCTAGCAAGGTGATGTTGAAAATCCTCCAAGGAAGGCTGCAGCAGTATGTGGATCGGGAGCTTCCGGACGTGCAAGCTGGGTTTCGCAAGGGCAGAGGAACTAGAGGCCAAATTGCCAACCTTCGCTGGATCATGGAAAAAGCAAGAGAGTTCCAGAAACCCATCTACTTCTGCTTTATTTATTATGCGAAAGCGTTTGACTGCGTAGATCACAGCAGATTGTGGCAAGCTCTCCAAGAGATGGGAGTTCCAATTCATCTCATCTGTCTCCTCAGGAACCTGTATGAAGGGCAAGAGGCCACAGTCAGAACTGGGCATGGTCTTACTGATTGGTTTCCGATTGAGAAAGGAGTGAGGCAAGGCTGCATACTGTCGCCCTGCCTATTTAACCTATATGCAGAGTGCATCATGAGGAAGGCTGGTCTGGACGAGCCTTCAGCTGGAGTGAAGATTGCTGGAAAACGTATCAACAACCTTAGATATGCGGATGATACCACTTTAATGGCAGAAAGTGAAGCGGAACTCAAGAGACTTCTGATGCGCGTACAAGAAGAGAGTGAGAAGTTTGGGCTTAAACTGAACATTAAAAAGACAAAGATCATGGCGTCTTGCGCTATCAAGTCCTGGAGCATCAAGGGACAAGAAGTGGAAGCTGTGACAGATTTTCTCTTCTTGGGCTCCAAGATTACCTCGGAAGGAGACTGCAGCCATGAAATTAGGAGACGCCTGCTTCTGGGAAAGAGAGCAATGGTTAGCCTTGACCGCCTAGTAAAGAGCAGAGACATTAGTCTGCCAACCAAGATCCGTATAACTCGTGCTATGGTCTTTCCAGTTGTGATGTATGGATGCGAGAGTTGGACTGTGAAAAAGGCTGACCGCCGAAGAATTGACGCGTTTGAATTGTGGTGCTGGCGAAGACTCTTGAGAGTTCCTTGGACTGCCAGAAGATCAAATCAGTCAATATTGTCGACCATAAACCCTGACTGCTCATTGGAGGGTCAAATTCTAAAGTTAAAGCTCAGCTACTTTGGTCATCTGATGAGAAGAGAGAAGTCGCTGGAGAAAGATTTGATGTTGGGAAAGGTTGAGGGTCGCCGGAGAAGGGGTAGGCAGCGAACGCGATGGTTAGATGGCATCCTCGAGGCACTGCAGATGAAATTATGTGATGTTAGGAAGATAGTGAGAGACCGGAAAGCGTGGCGTGACATGGTCAATAGGGTCACGAAGAGTCGGACACGACTGTACGACTGAACTGAACTGAATCTTCATGATGTGGGCGATTGCATCGGAAACGCTATTGAAGCGCTTTTCACTCTGTTTCCAGGAAGAAGCCACGCACGTTTGAACCGGGCATACGTATCTGCCGAACTAATACCATACTGCTGTAAACCCCGCCGGGGTGGCGCAGTGGTTATGGCGCTCGACTACTGTTCCCAAGGACGCGGGATCGAATCTCGGCCTCGGCGGTAGCTTTTCGATGGAGGCGAAAAGCAAGGCGCCCGTGTGCTGTGCAACGTCAGTACACGTTAAAGAACCCCAGGTGGTAGAAATTTCCGGAGTCCTCCACTACGGCGTCTCTCATAGCCTGAGTTGCTTTGGGACGTTAAGCCCAACAAACCAACCAACCATACTGCTGTGAATACCGCGTACAACCAGTGCCGTGTAGTGACCCTTGTCTTGTTGTCTTTGGGATTGGAAAAATAAATGGAAAATGAAACAAATTTGTATGGGAAAATTGGAAATTTAATGAGAATCTTCTGAAAAATTATAGTTTTCTGGAACAGGTAGTGTCAGCTTTAAATGAGATGCAAATTTCCAGTAATGAATATCAAGAGGGAAAATGGGAAAGATTTAAACGGAAAATAAAGATGAATGTCATTGAACGATCGTGTGCTATAAAACAGCAAGAAAAGGTAAAAGAAACGGTGCTTAGAAACGACCTCACTGCCGCAAGAGTTTCTACTGCCGCAAGAGTGCAATCAGCCGGGCTCGTACATGGAAGAAATCCACTGCGTCAAGCAGAAATTGGAGGCAATAGATACGGAGAGATATCAAGGAGCGATGGTGAGGGCGAGGGCACAGCGCCTGTTAGCGGCCGAAATGCCCACGAAACGTGTTCTTAGATTAGAAAAGAAGCACGCCAGCAAGAATGACATATCAAAGATAGAATGAAAAGGTGTAGTCTATTCAGATACATCGAATATAGAGAGGGCATTTTATGAATACTACAGCAGACTTTTTAGTCACACAGAAGGGAAAATCGGACAATTCAAGTCCAGTTTTCTTTCTCTTATGCCAAGGCTGGATGAAGAAACGAAAAAGCATTTAGAGCTGTCAATCTCCGAAGGAGAAGTAAATAAAGCCATAGAAGACCTCAAGGAATTCAAAGACGATTTCGCCCCAGTTTTGACTACATTATTTAATGAGGTCTATGACAAGGATATGTTTCCCCCGTCTTTTCTAACAGCCCATAAAATTTAGTACCAAAAAACGTTGACGAAGCCAAGCTTCAACAAGTTACCGCTTACAGACCAATAACCCTGACGAACACAGATTATAATATCTTCATAAAAAGTCTAGCTAAAAGGCTTCAAACTGTAATGGAAGATTTAGTAGGACCGCATCAGACCTGCCACATTAAAGGCCGAACCACACACACACACACACACACACACACACACACACACACACACACACACACACACACACACACACACACACACACACACACACACACACACACACACACACACACACACACACACACACACACACACACACACACACACGCACACGCACACGCACACGCACACGCACACACACACACACACACAGAATATTACGCGACAAATACACAACATGGGTTAAAACCACGCGATTTGGGCTACGTGATCCATTAAAAATCAGTTGTTTGCAGCAACACTTCCATTCTCGGAAGACACTCAGGCACATCGTCTTGTGTCTTGAGAACTTAATAACACTCGCAACGGCTTCGCAAAAATACTGCCGTATTTTCCTCGCATTAACGTCTGCATGCCTGAAAGCCATTCTGGATCGCCAGATAGGTGCAGGCCCAATAACATGATCATGTCCAGCTGTAGCCCATCATCATCTTCAATCGGTAAAAATCGAATTCCGAATGCATCCACGGGTAGGTCTTTTTTAATTGTTCGTTGTAAAATGTCCTAAAAGAAAAGGCTTTCCAACAGTTTAAGGAAACATGTTCGATAGTTTCCGGTTTGCGGCATATGAAACAGTAATTTCCCCAAGGTACAAAAAAAAACTTTAATTTCTAAATAAGTCTTAACTTTTAGTGTATTGCAATGGAGCTAAAGCTTTTACTCCCCCTGATGCAGCCATATTTTTTACTCGTTTAAGGACTGGCTTCCATGGACCTGCACAGCTACAACGATCTGTACAATGGGATCGGAAGACATCGCACAAGTCCTTGTAAAGTTTCTTTCGCGTCACCAGTTGATAAATATTTAAACGAGAAACGGGCTTGCAATACACGACATGACATGTACACTTCTTTAAGGATTCCGAAAGTCCTCCCTTGCATGCTCGCCGAACTTACAACAAAATTTGGTAGCACTTTGTTCAATCTAACCTGACACACAGTTCGTAAAAATGAGTCCTAAGTTGGTTTATTACTTGACTTGATTTTTAGCGCAGATCGACGGTACAGAAAGGAACGAAGTAGACAGGACAGACCGCGTGTCTGTTTTCTAAACATAACCGCAGATCATGAAGAATGATCCTTTAAGCTACAATGGACTCAGATCGGTTCAGGATTATGATGATGATGATAATGATGACGACGACGACGAAGACTACGATAATGGTCTCGAGGGTTGGTGATATGACGATAGAAAAACACACCATGCGTGCAATCGGCGGGCGGTCAGCGTTCCTTGACGAACATAAGTAGGCGTAGCTGCAATGGGAGACTCCATCCTTGTGCACGTACGTTGCCAACGTTTGATGTCAATATAGGAACGTACGCTCTTCAAAGACCTGCCTTATCTATCGCAGTACTGCATGCACTAAAGCATGCCATGAAGTTCCGCGAAATTTGCCATCACGTCCCCGGAGTAGGCATTTCGTAAGAAGTGAGCTGCATGCGTGCACGCACGTCTCGAAACGAAGAGCAACTCCGACGAGGCTTAAAAGCTTGGTTTCCTATGTTTGTTTGATCGGGTGACACGTTCTTCTTGCAGGCTGCGTGGTCAAACAATCGAACAAGGTTGCTGGCATCGATGCGGTTTTGCCTCGAAATATGTTTATGCGCTAAAAACGTAAACGGAGGCTTGTAGAACATTGTGATTAATAACGGCTTTTCTATCCCTTTTAGGCAATAGCTTGCCTTTGTTTGCATTTTGCCGCAGTAACAGGCAATATCTGCATGTTATAGCAAGAGTGCATCATTGCATACACATAGTGCATTAACATATGTGCGACCATCTGCAAAGATGCGCACGAGGTGAGAGCCATCGCGATTAAATGAATAAAGACTTGTGACATTCTGAACGGTGAACTTAGGAGTACGTGTATGAGGACAGGGTTTCGCAACGAAAATATTGAATGAAAGCGTTGGAACCAATACGATACCAACTACACCCGCACACAAGCCAGAGAATACACCATAATTATGCTTAAGAAAAGAAATCTGATGACGCTCGCACAAGAATGAGTTCTTTTTGTGAACTCATCAAGGCTTGAGCTGCCTTCAACAATTATAAAAACCCTCTTATCAAAGCTTAAATGAGATCTATGTGGAGTTTCAGAAGAGAGGTGGCAGATAGGGCCCTGTATTGTGTGCCTCTTCTGTATTCCGCAGACCATAACGGACCCTATACTTAACTATGCATGCTTAACTTACACAACTGCAGTTTTTACACTGTAGTATACACACAACTACCGCTCCGCACTGCACATGCGGAGCGGGAGCCTGCATACGCAGTGGCAGGAGTCGGGCCCACTGCGCATGAGGACGGGCCGTACGGTAAACCGATATGCGTCTATACGTTATGACGTCTCCGGCAAGTTAAATCTCCCTATTGTGTGCGTCAGCGGCCAGCTTGCGACTTACCAGACTGAGACATACACATTTCTTCTAGCGCTCGCACAGTCGTCCATGTACTTGCCTCCTATATGATCTCCTGCTTCACGTATACTCTCATAATGCCTTAATCGCTTGCCCTTTTCCCGCATGCTTCATCCGTATGCGCTGCGACACTCCCGGCTTGTACATTGTTTTTCCTCAATAAGGTGTGGACCTTGCTGCTTCAAGCTTGATGTTTCAAACGTGGGACCAGGCTTCCTCAATGAAGGCTTGGTTACGTATGAATACCTGCTAATGCCTTAAACCAGTTTAATACCGCAACCAGTCTACCTGTCAAAACAAGTCAAAGTACCGGCGACAAATGCCTAGGATAAAGACCTCACAAAAGCTGTCATTGCCTTGTTGGGGTTTCACCCAACATTTATTGGAGGATATCGTGGCAGAAATCGAAAAATGCAAACTTACGAAGGCCGCCAATTAAACAGAACATAAACCTGATCGGTAGAAGCTTTAATGAATCGTGGGCGATTGACGGCGAAACAAGGAGACGAAACAGTTTCAAGGATGACGTGAAAAAAATATTTCGAGGTGAAGGACATATTGTATGATCTCGTGTCAAACACTAGTAGAAAAAGAGAAAGCTGAGAAAGCCAAAATTCTGCTAGGCTGATGTGGTTTCATGTGGCGGCCAATCATTTAGAAAAGTTGCTTTATATTTTTCATGCAGGACAAGGATACTGCGGCGTTTCGCCTGCGCGGAAATTTCAGTCTATTTATTTATTTGTCGGCCCATCTATCGATCGATTGCTTGGCTTCTTACAGGAATAATTACTTTTGTTTTACTCTACACCGCACTGTGGAGTTATCATTTCAAATAAAGCAGAAGCAGTCGACGAATTGTAACCAGTGAGGCACAAAAAAAAAAAAAAAGAACAGTTCGAACATATATTAATGCATGCCCATGAATCTATGTGAGCACGAAGGGTGTTTCCGGCACGCAGCCCAGTTCGACTGACACGGTTCCATAGCCATGCCAACCCCTTCCACCACAGGAGGCCCTTCCAGGGCCGAAACAGAACGGAACACGCATCTCGGTGGCACATATGCATGTGCCTGACGCCGTGACGTGTGATGGCACACCTATAGCGAGAGATTGAGTGAATTCATTTCCGGATGATTTATATGTCTGCAGAAGGACGCAGCTACCGAAGTTGTCGCTATGCTGTTTCATCACGTACATGTCCTCATTGCTGATAAATAGAGAGGTGTGGGAGGGGTTGAGACGCAAACATAACTGCATTTCGATCTCATGTCGGATTTCAGCCTTGCTTTAGAGAATTTAAAGAAAGAACCCAGTAGACAAAGCGTCCCAAGAGATTCGACTACAAGTTGTTATTATTGTTTTTTTATGCGCCCAATCTTACTAAAGGAGTATTTTTGCCTTTCGTTAAAAGAGAAGTGTGATAGCTGTGCCGGGATCAAGAACTCGTTCTTAGTAGCCGAATGTCATAGCGGCTTTAACTATAGACAACGCGTTCTTTTTTTTTTTTTTTCAGGGTGCCTGCAAATGCACAAAAACTACGAAATGACAGCCACTCCCACTAGGTAACGAACTGTGAGGGAGACCTTCGAATGAATGATGATCAGCTTCGGGCCGCTGGCGCCTCATATCGCTTTCGGACAGCTGTGACGACCAAAGCCGACAGTTAACTAAAGCTTACGGTCACTGATTACCTGAAACTGATGAGCGGAAACACAGGAAGAGACAGGCTAGCTGAATCAACAACTAGTAGTCTATTTTGAGCACAGTCCATATTATTTTTATTTCTCGATTTCAGTCTACTTTTTTAGTTTCCCAATAATCCTCTTCCCAGTCACTTCGAAGCCTATCGCTCATTTACCATTCAGTCCAATCATGATTTTAGTATAACTCGTTGTGTCAGTGCGATCCCACTGCTGTGCCGAAATGATTACTATTGCTATTGAAGGGGACACTAACGGCACCGGCCGTGTTCAGTAGAAGAATTGTTAGATAAAGCATTTGGGCTTCTTCTGAACTAGTCGTTACGGGTCTTTTGTTGAGCAGGCAAAAGCAAGTCGCTCTTCCAGCGCCACACGAGCTAAAATTGAGGTGTCCTACTTCACTGCCCTACCCCTGTCTGTTTTAAAGAAATTGAATTTACTTCAGCTGCTCAAATAGAAAACTGGAGGCGCCTACTATAAGTTCCTTCAATTGAATACATAAGCGCATTTTCACAAATAAGGGTACAGTATCACTGTAGGAGCATGAACGTCTGATGGACCATTTCGCACTTTATTCAATCAAGAAACGAAGGTATAAATATAGAAGGCAACGAAAGCACATGGCAATATATGGTGTATCTATTGCGAACGGCACATATGTGACCAATGGAAACAAGGAAGATTAGAAACCGCCGTACTGGGCTATGCCACTGTAGATTCCCGATAAAGAAAAATTTATCAGTAATGAATAGCATTGATATCGACGATTTCCCACTAAACGATGTTCTGCTACATAAGAGAAACTGCACTAAGGGAGTGATAAATGAAGCAATTATTTTCTGCTAACAGCTTTCTGCCTATCTGCGCAACGGTATATTTGAACTATAAGGCGCCGATACTTCCTCTTTTTTTTTTTTCGGAACTAGTTCATCAGTTGGTTAACGCCAGAAATCACAACACCACTTACGATTCCGGTGCATCGGTCCGGATCGTCTCCTGTGTAAAGTTTGGAGAATTCAGCAGGGAAGTCCAACGCCGTTTTTAACGATCCTAGGAGGAGGCTCGGGATGAGACGAGTAAGGGCTGCAGACGGAGACACCATCTTTACGCGGAGACGCCGACAAGTAGCAGATTTCCTCTGTAGTAGCCCCTTCGAAGGCAACTCAATCCAACTGCTCACTCCTCAGGGCTTCGGTTCACTTTGAACGAGGAGACGAGAAGTGCAGTACGTCCAATGGATGCGCGGAGAATTCAGAAGAGGAGCAAGAACACGGCTATTCCTTTCTTGGCACTCTATCCTCGTCCGCTACCGTGAGTGAGAGTATAATCGCCTCTCCCCGACGCGATTCACCGTAGGAGTGGTTTTGGTAGAGACGTAAAGCGAAGGTCAATCAGAGTCCAGGCGAGAAGAGTGTTTTGGCCAGGAAAGGGCAAAACGCGGTCAACTGTGTCGTCGTCGCGGAGATTCGTCGAGGAGGGGGAATGGTTCGCTGACGTCTTCGAGATGAAACAGCACGCGGTCAGTCCGCTCCAAAGGCTCTGCGCTAACGATTCGTAGAATGGAAATTTGCAAGATGCAAGGTTAGTCCAGAAAGTTGGGAACTTACAGTTCAGCTCTATACTGCTCTCGTAAAGGTGTTTGCAGAGGCTATATTATGTCGATAAGCTGGTCGAGGAGTTCAGAACAGGCGACTACAAGGCTGCGCATACTCTAGGCGCCGGTATGTCAAAGCCACACCGATGACAGGCAAGTTAATGTAAGGTGCACAAGGCTCTCTCTTTTCTACTTTCCGACCAGGGTTCGCACATTTCTTTGCGTTTGGAAAGGGTTCGAAAATGCCTTTTATTTTGATCAGTATAGAAAGGAAGGAAAAATGGTTCAGTGTTGATCAATGCACCAATTCACCAATTTGCGCCGTCAATTTTATACTGTCAAGCTTCATAAAGCGTTTCTATATATCACTCCTGTCAAACCCGTCCATAATGCATTCCTGTTTTCTATAGCTTCGATTTTCGCTATGTATCCACAAGGCAATTTCTCTACTCTTATTTCTGCTGCCAATGCTTCAGATGTTCTATCTGACATTGCCTATTGTGTCATTTATCCGTCTAATTTGTTCTTCGTTACTGATTGAGGAAAGAAGTAGCACTCTTTTCTCTTTACATGAGCCAACGCCGTCCTTCATTACGCGTGACAAATGCGAACCAGGCTACAATCCCTTTTGCTATAGACTCTTTGAAACGAACATCGCTTTGTGCGTCGGAAAATTGCGAAACCTATTCGCTCTTCAAACGCAGTACGCCTGACGATGCACATGTGTTTAGCAACGGTCTTCAGCGTTCCCTCAACTTTAAGACATGACTCCAGACTTCATTGTCACTTCACTGGACTGCTACACACGAAAAATAGGTTTTTGCCCTTTGTCGCTTTGTCGCTTTTGCGGATCGGCACATGCCTGAATCATCCTCTTAGAAAATGTGCAGAACAAGTTTAGAGCATTCAACAGCGCACTAAACCGCTATGCACGCCTGAAACGGCGCTCCAGGCAACGCGCAGCACAAGCCTTGAACCTCTTCATAACTTAGCTGGATTGCAGCAAAGCTTAAATGCCAGCCCTTCATCAAAATTTCAAGCACATCGAAGTTTCCCCACTTGACAAACAGCGGGTCTGTTGAAACGCAGGCGGGCAGCAGACGCCGACACATGTGCGAACACCCTCCCCTTGTCGCGCAGGAAGCCTCGGCGGCATCGAGGAGATGGTCCAGAAGACCACGGCGTCGATGATGGTCGCTACGACCACGACAGCCGCCACGTGCTTCACCAGAGCCTGACCACCATACGGAAAAGCACGCACGTCGTACGCGCCACTCGGCAAACAGCAGTCCGACATTGAGCGCCCGCCGCATTTGTGCCCTTTCCGTGGCTTCCTCTCCCGTTCCCTCGCTCCTCCAGTTTGTATGGGCACAGCTTGAAAACGAAGAGCGTACCCTACAAGCTCGTGAAAAGAGAAGCTGGGAGGGAAGGGCGTGCGAGGGGGGGGGGGGGGGGGGGGGCATAGTTTTTTGCACGTGCCTACGAACACGCTACAAATATACACGACGGATGCAAAACGAGAGTTGGCGTCGCCGGAGCCCTTTTCATGTCTTCCTCTTTTGTGTAGCGGTTGTAACTGGCGGTGAAGCTCGGAGAAAAGCAGCTCGTTTCTGAGCGCCCACTCATTGAGGCTGCTCTTGCTTCTCTTTTATGCATTTCACTCTATTCTGTTGGGGGTGATGTAGAATATGCTCGCACATAAATATCGCCACCTGTTAACGCAATGCATGACGTAACCATAAACAAAATGGAATTTAATTCTCTCCGTGGTAAGTTGCGTGGCTTTTTGCGCCTGTCAGTGCTTAGGTTCAAAACACAGTAGCGCAATAGAAGACGAGGACTCAAAAACAGAAACCAACACCATAGCGCGCGTGGTGTTCTTTTCTGTTTTCGTGTCCTCGTTTTCTGTTGTGCTATATAGTACCTTGAACGCATGGTAAAGTTAATTGAGCTACGGGTAATTAACTAATCATTATTCTTATACAGGGATGTAAAAAGACAAACTAATATGAGAAGAATAACAAGAAAAAAAAACAGTTTAACTAAACAATAGCGGTGTGATGAGAAACCAAAAGAACATGTTTTCTGTCATGCTGTAGAATTTTCCACTTCCATTTCTTCAAAATTATTGTAAGCAATCGAACGTCACCAGAACTCTCTCCTATTAGAGATATTTAGCTTACCGTGATCCGCGATCTGCCACCGCGACTCTCTACCGCGCGTGGGCAGGGCGCTCAAGCGATTGGTCCCTACGCGGCGGGTCTGTGTGCCGACATCCAGTGTGTGGCGTCATCTATCGGCGTCAATGGGGGTCTGGGCATGCGCAGTGGAACGCATGGTGGCGGATCACGGTAGCGGATCGCGGATCACGGCAAGCTATAACTCTCAACTGATCCTGTGCAGTTGCGGCTGGGGTCAGACTCAACGCGGAGCGAAGCATAAAGGCGTTGCTAGGGCTGATATTGACAGATATTTTTCGACTCGGCTATACTTCACGAAACACGCGACTAGGTGTATGTCCGCGTCCCTACTATGACAAGCATAAACTATCTAGTGTGAACACGGTCTGCGGCGAAGGCCTCCCAGGCACTTCTCCGCTTTATGAAAAGCGCAGGACTGATCGAAAAGCTATGATTTTTTATGATACGTGATATGACTGTGACGTGATGTGATGTGACTGTACTGTCATCACCCATCCCTCTCTCACCTACAACTTGTATACCCACTTACCGCTCTCCCCCAGTGCAGGGTAGCAAACCAGTTCCTTTACCGGTTAACCTCCCTGCCAAATTTCCTCCTCATCTTCCTCCTCCTCCAATGACCAAGGTGAAAGTACAGCAGTGAGCAACCCACCCCTGATCCCTTATTACCCATGGATTTGCACAGGATTCAAAGCAAAGCAGGCTTATGGCCAAGAACAGAAGATACTAATCCATCTCTGTCTCAGTATAAGTGCAGCTGAGAGGGATGGGGATATAGAAAATAGAAAAATGTCGCAGATAAGAACACACCTCCCGCCTGACCTAGAATGAAGAGTGTAGGGACATAATGCAAGAAGTAAGAATTAGGCTAGAAGAATGATTTTGACCTCGCAGAGCACATCGCTGTATATATATTCTACTGGATCGTTCTGGCGGTCTGTGAGCCCCGGCAATGTTGTAACGCCACAGTGCTGTGGTAATATGAGGAGGCGACTGTCACGTTCTGCGGTCGGGTGGTCTTTGACATAATTTGACAGCTTACCAATCAATGTTAATGAGTGTGTATGGGGTAACAGAGGCGCAAACTAAGGAATTGGTGCTTAATAGAGTGGCAGACTGAAAGTTTAAGGGTTAAGATCCACATGGGGAGCAGTGGAAGGGAGAAGTCAACATTTATTTCCCCTTTTAAGTATTGTGTGCCGTATCTCAAGTCGTGCCCGTCTATTGAGCAGTAACGCGGAGGCTAGCAAAATTTTTCGGCTTAAATTAAGAACCGCTCCAAGAGTTATTAGCAGTTAACAGTAAAAGCTAGCTGTAACTTTAAGTGTCAAGAATCAAGTAGAACTGGTCAGGGAGCATTCTAAGGTAGAAATAAAGAAAAAAACTGGAAAAGGACAAGGGCACGTGATGCGAAATAAAACAAAACGCCTGATGGTCTCTAATCGTGACAAAATGGATTCCAAGGGAAGACAATCGTAGTAGGTGGCAGCAGAAAGGTCAAGTGAACGGGTGAAAACGGGAAGTTTGCGGAGGTGAAGTGAATGAAGCTGGTACAGAACAGGTTCAATTGGAGGGACATAGGATAGGCCTTCGTCCTGCAATGGGGCTAGTCAGTTTGTTTATGGTGATGTATATATGTCAAAACTTGCGCATAGAACGACCTCGCTGTAAAAATATGCAAAATAATTTCTTTTGCATGAGGTACAAGAAATTGTAAAGCCGTATTTGCACAATGAAAGCCAACTCCAGTAGTTCTTCCAACCACACCTAATAAATCCCCATGCGCGAACGTTTGAATACTTGCAAAAATGGAAGCAGCGAAGAAAGACGCAGGAAAAGAAAAGGAGGTGCACACGCGACACCACTGGACTTATGAACCAACTTGCTCAGCAATTTACGCTCTTGAAGAATTCAATGTTACCCCTGCCCGTGCAAATAGACGAGTTGAGGGATAGGCTAATTCATTTATTCATTCACCTGCCTTGTATATGCTTCTAATATGTTTGGCGGTTAGCAAAGTGCAGGTATATACAGTTAATTCTTGCGACTATACGGCAGCTTGTTTTATTATTTATTTAGTTTTCTTCCTTTCCTGTCGACGACCTGCCAGGTACAATATTCCCTGATAATGAGGCTGCAGTACGCGCCTTTAAAGGCATCACTCATTACTTAATTCGTTCATCATCGAAGAGTATTAAGCAGTTTTTTTTTTTTTTTTTTCAAAAGCTGTGCGTGAAAGCAGTGATATTCAGGAAATCGCGCTATTTCCACGCCATCCAGCTTTCTTCCGCCAGGTGAAGGAGGAACCGAAGTATTTTCTTTTTTTTTTTTTTTTTTTTTTTTTTTTCCCCGTCCTTGTTTTGTTTCCGCTTGCATACTTTGCGCTGAGTTCCAGCCCGCCTGTCGCCGCACTGACTACATTAAAGGAAAAGCACCATGCTTCGACCCCCTTTTCTTCTTTCTTGATTTATGCGTTCGTTCTGGTGCCACTCTGCGGCCTTGACTGAGGAGCCAAGCTGGACGCACTTTCGCGTGCGGCCTGCGTATGTTCGCGACCATTAGGCCGAGGTCGGCCACCGCTTTCGCGGATATCTCATTTCTTTTTTACTTTCCTTGTCTCGCTTATTACGTATCTGTTATCGTGACTCGTGTCTGCGCGCCGTCATCTTCAGCAACCAGAGCAAACTATAAATAAAATCACACCTTTAAAGCTGCATTTCTGTGCCTGTACCTTAATGCACCTTTTCTGGAGGGCGTAAGTTATAGACACGAAAAGAGCGCGATTTTGCTTGCAGCAAGACGAAGGCCTCCAAGAGATTTCTTCAATTAACTCGATAATGTGCCTACCGCTGCGGCAGCCTTTTCTCAGAAACTTCCTTATCTCATCTGCCCATTTAATCTTCTGAAGCCCACTGCTACACGTGCCTTTGCTTGAAATCCACTTCGTTACCGCTAGCGACCATCGGTTACTTTACCTTCGAATCACATGCCCTGCCTATGGACAATCGTTCTTTGTTTCTACGAGAATTGCATTAACTCGCATTTGTTACCCGTCTCACTTTGCACGCTTTCTGTCTCCTAACTTTGCTCTTATACACCTTTCGATAGCTTTTTGTATTGCCCTCAACATAAGGGGAACACTTCTCTTGCGTCTCCAGGTTACTGCCCCGTTGGTGACAACCAGTAAAAAGGAGCTGTTATGCTCTTTTCTTATGAGGAATACTGACACACTGACATTCATGATAGGAGAGTGCTTGCCCAGCGGGTTCTACTCCATCCTCATTCCACTAGTTGTTTCAATTTTGTGGTCCGTATCTACAATCACTGCCTTCTCCATTTAAATATATACTCTTTTTCCACATTCAGCACCTCCCTAACTTTCGTAAGTGGCTGTTACACATCGAAGGCTCTTAAACATTGGTTTAGATTTTTTTTTTTTCATAATAATTTCTGACAAAAAGTTCTGATTTCTATCTTCAAGTCATTTATCATGCTTTGCAATTCATCCGTCGTGTTACTTAGCAGGGCAACGTCATCAGAAAATGGTAAATTACTAATTTATTTTATACCAACTGTTATCAGTACTGGCTGCTTCAAACTTAGCTACCTGAACATATCCTGCAAACATGCGCTGAATAGTATTGCCGGAATGCCCTTCTATGATTTTATTCTAGTCTTTGTGGATAACTACGGTGGATGTGTAGAATATATGAATATGTCACGGTATTTCTACATGTGGTTCCGCTGCAGTTTGATTCCGTAATGTTTCCACGGCTGCTGAGGCAGTTTAGGCTGAGCCAAATGCCTTCTCTTAATCTAAGAAGACAATATATAGGATTTTGTCACATTCTGCGCCTTTCTCTCACCTGCTTGATAGTGTGGATATGGTCTACCGTCGAATAGCCTTTATGAAAGCCTACCTGATCCTTTGGTTGACTACATCCCAAAGTTTGCATTGACTTTATTAGCGCTTTATTTACTAAGCACCTTGTAACCAATGGGCGCTAAGCTGACTGGCCTGTAATTTTTCAATTTCTTATAAATTAAGGTAATTTTTCCCCAGATGTTTGTTCTATAGAGCTCTTGAAAAACATTGCATACAGGGCAAACAGTTTTCTTTTTTTTTTTTGACAACTTCGCTAACGCACTTCAAAAGATCTGTGGTTACCTGATCCTCACCAGGTCTTTTATACCTCTTTGTACGTTTACTTCCTCTATTACTGGCGAGATGTACAGTTGCTCTGCATGCCTCTCTCGTCGGTTATTGTATAGGTCTGTGTAGAACTCCTCAGCTACATTAACTGTCTTATCTATTTTGATAATGACACCGACCTCAATGTCACTTAGCGCATTTTATCTATGCTTATAGAGATACCGTTTTAGTCTTTACCACTGTCAGGCCACCTTCGTTTTTCAGACCTTGTTCGATTTAAAAAAAAAATAACTACAGTATAGGCATTTGCGCCTCGGAAATCTAAGGTTAGTTCCAAACACGGAATAGAGACGTGCTCACTTTTAAACTCTTAAAATATAGCTTCGGCCGAAAGGGTTCTGGTAATGCGGTTGATTTTCCAACCTTACAGTTAGAGCAACTTAAAGGCCAAGTCGCCACAAAATCCATGTATTGAAGGGGTTGCTAGAGCTTTTTTTTTTTTATTATTAATCCTCTTTTTTTTTTTTTTTCTTTTTTGCAGTGCACGACTAACGAAATCAGCCAAGTAACATGACAACAAAGTGTTAGATGTTTCTTCATTTAGCTATAATGACAAAAGAAGCAGGAAGAAAGAAGGCTAACTCACACGGTTGATCTGATCCCCAATTTACACCATCGTGTTCCTTGCAGCGCAGCGTATAAAGATCTTGACTTCCGCATTTCATTTCCGATTAGAATTTATAGAATGCTTTTCCGAAGTTTCTTGTTTTCGAGAAATTCTGAGGCTTGCAAGAGTTCTCATTTTATGATGTCGAAAGTTTGGAGTTTTGAGAGCGTTATGCATTTGATTAAAAGCTTACAGTAAGTCTTCTGAGGGGCAAATGTACCGTGGTTCTACAAAAAGGTTACATAATCGACTAGTTGGGAAAGAAAAATGCGTGGTGATTCGGCACAATTTGTTGCATCTCACAAGAATCATCATTTACGAACAACGGAAAGTACAAATAATATTGAAAATGCAGAAGCGTTACGTCCAACGGGAACAAGTGGCTAGCATGAAGAATAGTCGGTCGGTCAAGACGGTCAAGACGACATAAGATGGCGGGGTACCGAGACATCTTCTGCCAGCTACCGCAGCTAAAGGTGAGCTGTGGCATGGCAATAAATCATCTGCAATTAATTAGTGCCTACAGCTCAAAAGCAAAAAAAAAAAAAAAACATTCTAGGCGTAGACACGGAGGCGAGGGGAGGAAAAATGAGCGAACAGTATGAAATAGTAATGGTAGCTTAGAAACATGGTCCAATAGAGTGGAGATAGCTGGGCCAGTTGGTACATATTGGCAAGGATTAAAACCAGCGGAAAGACGCAGACAAAAAGAAAAAAGTTTCTTTTTGTCTGCGTCTGTCCGCTGGTTTTAATCCTTACTTAGCTTAGAAAGCCGCGACGCCTCTCCACTGGCGATGTATTTTGCCAATGAGGTTGATGTCGCTGGTTCTATGTCTACTGCCTGTGAAGCGAAGAAAGGCCGCTTAGATCGAACTTCAACCAGGCTTATCACGCTTACTTAGACCATCCCTGTAATATTTAGGTAGGCTCTTTCAAGCGCCCAATAGCTGCCGCGTTACACAATGAGTGTTTTTCAACAAAACCGTACAACGATTACGCCCATTATTTTCAAACAGCGCTAACACGGACATATAGAAAGAGACAAACACTCATTGCGCTGATTTTTGTGTTTCTTTCTTTCTGTCTGTCCGTGTTCTAGCGCTGTTTTAAAATAATGTTCAACCAACTCGCCCTACAAGCCACTTTGCTTAATTACGGCCAAGCACTACAAATTCAAGGCCGCTTTTTGCGTCATGCCGAGGCACCTTCGTTCATATATTTCGCAACACCAGTGACGTGTTTGTGTGAAAACTACTATATTTAGTAGTGAGGAACAGCAAGCGCCTTCCATGGGCAGAACACAATATTTCTACTCTTCACGTTCAATTAGAACAGCTCAAGCGTGCCTCAAGCTTCTGGGTAGCCGCGGGCGGCAGTGTGTTCGGTGGTCAGATGCTATCAGAAAATGGCACAGGGGAGAAAGACAAAACTAACTGAATACCCTTCGGTAAAAGAAGCCTTTGTGGATGATGCGATAATGACATGGTGTCGATGATTATAAGCGAAACCTTGAAACTGATGACAGCTGGCGAAACATCGAGTTCGGCACTTTGCGAAACCATTGTTCGCCGTCGAGGGACGAAAAAAGATATCGTCATCGAACTGCAGCGATGTCTGGCCTTGCCAGAAAGCGGTCAAGGAACGAATCCCTGAGGCGTGCTGGTAAAATGCCGCCTCCGACCACCCGCCCCGCTATTATTCGTAAATTTAGGATACACTCCGACTCTGGTGCGGGCAAACCTAGGAGTGTTTACAGCTTTTGTTCCTCACTGGCCTTCAGAGGTCATACACCGACCAGGGAAACCTCCACGCCTTAAAGCATTATTCAAGATAATGAATAAAAAAAACGGCCACCCATTCTCGAATGAGGCCGAGCGTGCAGCTGTACCACATTTATTCAGGCGAAAAAGAAACCACTTGGCCCGCCGGCTAGCCGAGCTCGTAACCCCTCAATGAAGTGTAACCTTCGGAACTCGCTAAGAACAGGCTAAATGAGAACTTTACGAAGCAAGCGGTGTTTCTTGTTCCAACAAATAAACATTACAAAGCTTTGCGGGGATTTATCATGATGAACTTTGATGTACGAATGTCTGTGAGATAGATAGATAGATGGATTTATTGAAAGGAAAAGGCAGAGAGGTTGGCCGGAATAATTCAGATCTGGCCAGCTACTCTGCACCGGGGAAGGGGAAGGAGAGAAGAAAGAAGGTCGTGATGGGTGACGAGTTGGGTGAAGGCATATGAAATACATATACAGACACAGTAGCTTGCTTTACAAGCGCGAATCAAGTCCGCTGGCGCACAAAAAACGGCAAAGAGCACGCACTGCCTGGACACCCTTCCCCTTGTCCTTATATACTTCACTATGGAGAATGAGTTCTCTTAGTGAAGCGAAAAAAGGCAGCTAAAAAAACATATGTCGCTGTAACGAGGATAAGCATTTCTTGTTGAATTGGAGTATTTGTGAAATAAATATAAACGTTTTATGTATTGGTGAAACATCACTGAGAAGTTCGCGCGTCCGCCCTCACTAGGTCTTCGTGTTCCGATCCATGTCCCAGGCACAGAAGCACGCGGAAAAGATTCGCGGAAGGGGAGGTCTACGTGAGGTGAAGACGACGTGTCTCGACAGCAGGTGAAAGCCATGCGCTACGTGTAGGGCGAAACCGCCACCAATTTCGCCCTGTTGCAACGGCTTCGCAGTAGAGCGCAGCTCAAGCGGGACTACGTGCATCTACTTACTTTAGACCGGCTCCATCTGACAGGAAATCAAGTATAGTTGCATACGTGACGAAGTGCGGATTTCTGGGAGGCAAATAGATTGCAGACATTTTGTAGTGGTTTTTGTTTATTAAGCGAAATTTTACATGGCGGCTATTGAAGACAAACCTTAGACGGCGCAATTTCTGCTACCACTATAATGTGCGGTTAGGTGAGGTTTTCATGGTGCATAAATTATTCAGAGAACTGAGCTTCAGGAACTACCGAATATTCGAACAAATACTGCGCCATAAGTAATGTAAGCTGATTGCGAATGTGCACTTAGATTTTCTGGTGAAAATGCGTCATCGCACTGCACTACCGCATGTCATATTGTGCCTCATGCGAGGGCGAAGTGTGCACTCCGAAGGTCGCCCAAACGTGGGCCCAGTCACGGCGCCGGATACATTCGCTATTCCGAAAACGAAGAGGCTGGAACGGGAAGTAGATTCTTCCTTTCTGGCTAATGAACCATCGCTGCTGCATTAAAAGCAAGTCGAAAGGAACGAAAACGTTGTGTGCAATAAAAAAAAAGCAATGCAATGATTACGACGCGGGAACATTGCGTCAGCTTTTGACCTGCCTGCATTACATCTCCGAGATGTTCTTTTGAATGAACCACAGCTTCACGAGCAACAAGAAAACGTGTTTACTTGTCTTATTTTGCTTTCTCTTTGTATCTGAAACTGGACACAACCGCACTCACTCACTCACTCATTCATTCACACGACTGACTGACTTGACTTTGACTGACTGACTGACTGACTGACTGGACCGACCGACCGACCGACCGACCGACCGACCGACCGACCGACCGACCGACCGACCGACCGACCGACCGACCGACCGACCGACCGACCGACCGACCGACCGACCGACCGACCGACCGACCGACCGACCGACCGACCGACCGACCGACCGACCGACCGACCGACCGACCGACCGACCGACCGACCGACCGACCGACCGACCGACCGACCGACCGACCGACCGACCGACCGACCGACCGACCGACCGACCGACCGACCGACCGACCGACCGACCGACCGACCGACCGACCGACCGACCGACCGACCGACCGACCGACCGACCGACCGACCGACCGACCGACCGACCGACCGACCGACCGACCGACCGACCGACCGACCGACCGACCGACCGACCGACCGACCGACCGACCGACCGACCGACCGACCGACCGACCGACCGACCGACCGACCGACCGACCGACCGACCGACCGACCGACCGACCGACCGACCGACCGACCGACCGACCGACCGACCGACCGACCGACCGACCGACCGACCGACCGACCGACCGACCGACCGACCGACCGACCGACCGACCGACCGACCGACCGACCGACCGACCGACCGACCGACCGACCGACCGACCGACCGACCGACCGACCGACCGACCGACCGACCGACCGACCGACCGACCGACCGACCGACCGACCGACCGACCGACCGACCGACCGACCGACCGACCGACCGACCGACCGACCGACCGACCGACCGACCGACCGACCGACCGACCGACCGACCGACCGACCGACCGACCGACCGACCGACCGACCGACCGACCGACCGACCGACCGACCGACCGACCGACCGACCGACCGACCGACCGACCGACCGACCGACCGACCGACCGACCGACCGACCGACCGACCGACCGACCGACCGACCGACCGACCGACCGACCGACCGACCGACTGACTGATCGATCGATTGATTCATTATTGGTTGATTGATTGAAAGCATGTCATGCCATTGCCCAGTGCCGTGTCATAAAATCTACAATGACAGGCAAACCCTTGCTCTTTTTCGCCGCTGGCATTACGCGTCATCGCGTTGAGTCTGTACTCATGCTGGCGTTTGCAGAGACCTGGAATGAAGCATTTCTCTTGCCATTGGTGCATGCAGGAATCTGTCAATATTGCTCTCCTTGCAATCACATGCAGTACAAAAAGCACCTATTAGTAAGCCGACACAGATTATTTATTAAATGAACCTGTAACGTATCAGGCGTGATCATGGCTTCATTGGGGCTCGCGGTATCGGCGCGAAAATGGTCTCGACTTCCTGTGAAAGTATGTTTCGGCATAAAAAGAGCCAAAGAGGTCTCCAGAAGCGCCGTCACTGTTACGTGAAGCACCCTGGAAGAATTCCTCGCGCCTTGTTGTAGTTTTTTCTTTAAAGTAACCAGGTTGTATGGCTAGCTACCAAAGCTAATCAATAGGTGCAAAGTGTCCATGGACAAAATCGAGCATGCTCTAAAGAATGGGGGTAGCCTTAAAGCGGTGAAAAGGAAATTACGCATAGGCAAATGTCATACCGGTTTCCATTGGGCGAACAGGAGCACTTTTAGCTGCACTAAAAGTGCTCCCGCGAGTTTCGGCCCCTACCAGTGGTCGAACAGGAGCAGTAGCGTTGTGTTCTACTGGCAGAGGTGGCGCGCTTTCGACGTCCCGAGAGCAGTCCTCGGTGCTCCGTCGCCAACGGCGGAGTACCGGGAGAACGGAGGAAGTCACGTGACCTTTTTGACGTCGCGACGGGATACGGGCAACGCGAGCGCGGGAAACGTTTGATCACCTGATGCCTGACGTCATGCGCTCCCCCTCGCTACGCTGCTCTCCGGGCAGCGTGAATGCGAGACGGGAAGTTTGATCACATGATGCCTGACGTCACGCGCTCTACCTTGCTACGCTGCTCTCCGAGCAGCGTGAATGCTCCATTGGGGAGACGAGAACGCGCGTCCCCAGTGCTCTTGTGTGCTACTCTGGCTGCTCCTTGCTCTTGCTCCTGTTCGCCCAATGGAAACCGGTATCAGATGTATGCGCTAAGGGACAAGGCAGGCAATGTCATCACTAACATGGACAAGATAGTCAAAGTAGCCGAGGATTTCTATACTGGCTTATACAGTACCAAAGTAGTTAGAACAATAATGACATTGGCAGTAGTGAAGAACAATCAGACGTTCTGCCAGTATTATCATAATTATTAAGAAAGGGGACGCAAAGGACTTGAAAAATTAGACAAGTCAGCTTACTATCTCTTACGTACAAGTAACGTACTAAGGTTATCATTAATAGAATCAGGGAAACACCTTAGATTTCCATCAGCCAAAGGATCAAGTCAGTTTTAGGAAATTATACTCTATGCTCTCATATCCATACTATCAACCAGGTGATAGACAAATGTTCGGAGTGTAACCAACCCCTGTAAATAGCATTCATTGATTACGAAAAAGCATTCGAGTCAGTAGAAACCTAGGTGGTCATGCAGGCATTGCGAAATCAGTGTGTAGATGAGCCGTATGCAGTAGTAGTGTAAGATATCTACAGTTGCTGCACAACAAACATAGCTCCGCGTAAATAAAGTAATAAAATTCCCATAAAGGGGTTAGGCAAGGAGACACAATCTCCCCAGTAATATTCACAGCTTGCTTAGAGAAAGTATTCACAGACTTGGAATGGGAGCAGTTAGGGATAAGGGTAGATGGAGATTACCTCAGTAATCTGCAATTTGCTGATGACATTGCCTTACTAAGCAACTCGGGGGATGAACTGCAAATAATGATTGATGACCTAGACAGGAAAAGTAGAAAGGTAGGCTTGAAAATCAATATGCAGAAGACTAAGGTAATGTTCAACAGCCCCGGGAAGGAACAGCAGTTTGCATTAGGTAGCAAAGTACTGGAAGTAGTAAGCGAATATGTCTACTTAGGACGGGTAGTAACCGCAGATCCAGACCATGAAAAGGAAATAACAAGAAGAATAAGATTGGGATGGAGCTTTGACAAGCACTCACAGATTATGACTTGCAGCTTGCCGGCATCGCTCAAGAGGAAAGTATACAACAGTTGCATCTTACCTGTACTCACCTATGGGGCTGAAACGTGGAGGCTAACCAAGAGGGTTCTACTTAAGTTGAGGACAACTCAGAGGGCTATTGAACGAAAAATGGTAGGGGTAACATTAAGAGATAGGATGCGTGCAGAGTGGGTCAGAGAAATAACTCAAGTTATCGATATTCTAGAAGAAATTAAGAAGAAATGGACATGGGCAGGACAAGTAGTGCGAAGAGAGGATAACCGATGGTTGCTTAGGGTAACAAACTGGATTCCAAGGGAAGGAAAGCGTAGCAGGGGGCGGCAGAAAGTTAGGTGGGCGGATGAGGTAAAGAAGTTCGCAGGGGTCAAGTGGATGCAGCTAGCACAGAACCGGGTTAAGTGGAGAAATATGGGACAGGCCTTCGCCCTGCAGTGGGTACAGTCAGGCTGATGATGATGATGTACTGGGCTTGCTGTGCCAAAAAGCTGTCGCAGTACTACAGAATTGTTGGAGAAAAAACTTGGCATCATTCCAAACGTGCCAGAAAAATGTACACGATTTCATGTCAAATTTGCGATGCAACCATTCTTTGTGCAGCGTTCAGTGTAGTGTCGTAACATTTCACTTCCCATTTAGGAGCCACCTGCTAGTCAAGTTTGAGGCTAGTTTACGATAACATACATACAGCCTTGGTCAAAAGTCTTGAAGCCAAAGGATTTTTATCTCAGACACAAAATGGGGCCATCATGCCATAATTAAAGATCAAAGGGTATTTAAAATGATAAGAAATGATTTGTCATTAACTATATCATAGTATTTTGCGGCCTTTTAGGGAGTAATGGCCACGTGATGGCTTCATTTTGCGGCCGAGGCGAAAATCCACTGGCTTTAGGACCCTTGACCAAGACTGTACCTCCAATTGTATGCCATTCATTGAAAGTGTGGACACTACACAGTCCACTCAGAACTCTGACAGATACTGCACTCTGCTTTCCCTAAAAACCAACCTAAGCAAAAAAAATTACATAAAAGGCACTATCGTGGACACTCTCCAGGCAAAGCCTGAACTGCTTAAAAAAAAAAGAGAGACCGTAGTCCTAAGCATATGCGCTTCCTCAATGCCCATTATTGCAGAACGGCCCTGCCACGGTGTGTTGTTAGTAAGGCGGCTAGACTGCTGAACACAAGGACTAGAATCAAATCCCGGCCATGGCAGGAACTCCCTTCACCGGCCATGGCGGTTGCTTTTCGATGCAGGCAGAAAGCACGCTGCCTTGTGCTGAGCGATGTCGGTGCATGTCACTAAAGCCACGGTTTTCAGATGCCAACTACTAACCGAGAAGCAGCATCGTCATTTAGAAAATAACATTTTAATCCTTTAATTGATTTTTTTGGGAACGAACAATTTCCACCTGCATAATTTTTATATTTAATAAAACAGTCCCAGAAAAAAATCTAGCAATGAAAAAGATCCTAAATTAGTTTTTGTCATTGCGTTCATGAAAGGGATAAATTATCCTTCCACGTTTCTCACCGCTACAATTGATATAGTACACTCATTTTAGCAAGGAGCATTGAACTGTTACATTAATGATAAAATTCTGTACACTGTCCCGCTAACATCCAATTTCAAGAGGTGCTTGTTTACTACATAACTATCTGATGGCCACCATTTTCATCACTGCTAGTACAAAACCCTGAAACTAGCTTTGTCGCCAGTTTACAAGATTTACAACATCACAAGAGTGATCTGCTTGGCTTGCAAACAGGAGAAATGTGACTAAACGATAACAAACTTGCCAGTTTGCATTCATGTTTTAATAGCTGATACAAAAGGCATTCCAGTTCTTAAGTTGACCCTCGAAGTATACGAGAACTGAAAAACAAAAAAAAGATGCCAACCCTCTGTAACCTGTTTGTAAACAGAAGCTCACAGATCAGCATAAAAAAGGCAAACTGCACAAGAACCTCACACCTTTCATTCCTTAATTCACACAGCAATCACATATGGGAATATGCGAGAACTGAAAAACAAAAAAAAGATGCCAACCCTCTGTAACCTGTTTGTAAACAGAAGCTCACAAATCAGCATAAAAAAGGCAAACTGCACAAGAACCTCACACCTTTCATTCCTTAATTCACACAGCAATCACATATGGGAATCACCTGTACAATACAAACATGTGCAGCATCAACAACGATTCGCTCACAAGACTAGGAGCAGCACACGATTCTGATGCAGGCATTCAAACAGTGCTGCCTCGTCCATTGGAATTTCTTCAAGTCCATCGGACGCAAGATCAACAATAGGGCACACATACACACTTAAGAACTGAAGCCACAAATGACAAAAGTCCAAACACATTATGTACAGATCGTAAACCATGTATCACATGCTTGGAGAACCTGGCTAGCGTACTGGACACTTTACAAAATAAATGTGCCCAATGCGGACCCCCTTTTTACATATTTACAACCAGTACCCATTAAAAGAGAGGAGGGGGGGTGTCAGTTAAGTGTGCTGTCCATGAGTTTATAAAGATGACTAGCGAGTTTTTGTTCATAAGCTGTAAGCACCAAAGGTAAGCAACTGGTTTCCTTTGCTAACTACAGACAAGCTTAATGATAAATATCTCTTCGACTTGTGGCTAGTGCAGACAAGTTTTTCCTCAAAATCAACACGGCAAACCCGTGCACTTGCATTGATGATATTCATTCTTAATGAAGTTTATGCCTCAAAATAATTTAAGAGAAGGAGGAAAAAGCAAAATATTTAAAAAAAGTGACTAAATTTGATTACTGCACAAATACAAGCTAGAGAACTATTCTTAAAACACTCAGAAGCAAATAAGCTTGCTGTAAATGATGCTTGTTTAAACTAAACTTACTAAGTTAAAAAATATACTAGAAGCATCAACTTGTTCCAACAAGTTCCCTTAAAATGCTCTGACACATGCTTATGGCCATGCAAGAAATTTACTTTTGTATTGAAAACTATATTGCCACAAACCTAAGCTGCATGCGAATTAAGGGTTAAATTAGGAGGTAACCAAACTTAATTTGTTTTTGAGCACTACAGCAAAAACTACACAGATGCTCTTACACGCAACTCATAAGAAACACATCAGCTAGAACAAGGAGGATGCCAATATACTTGACAATGAGAGGTAATGGAAAACGTAGCAGTTATCGCAAGGGGTCGATTATCCCGCCATTTTATTAATTAGATGAGTTTACACTGCCTAAGCACATATTTCAGCTATTACATGCTGTATTAAAAATCTATTCACCATGTAAAAAAAAAAAAAGTGGCACAGCAACCTTGATAGACATTAGCAAAACTCATCATGAAGGCTGCAGCCAATTCTACGGCAAAAAGAGGGAACAAAACAATGATGCTCTTATTACAGCACAAGGAGCATGAGGCTCACAAGTTCATATCAGTGTGCAGGCATATACTGCAATGAGCCGAGACATTGTGCATCACCAAAGTTTCACAACTTTAGAGTCCAGGCGTGAAAAACATGCACAAACAAATTCCACTCGCCGTCCACATTTTTGCCACAAGTGAAGAAATAGAGGCAACTAGTTTTCAACACTACCTAGTTGGAGGAATACATTTCAAGTACTGATGCAAACTGTCACGCTGTCACGCCTTGATACCAGGCTTCTGTATAAAACAGGATGTACTATTTACAGTGACAACTTGAGAAGCATGTGACAAAGTGAACGAAGCAATGGCAGGGATGAGAAAGGAACCATCAGCACCATGCAAAATGACAGTACACTTTTAAGTAGTAGGACATGTCGGCAGCCAGAAAGCCATAGACCGCTTATCTTATCAGACAGATGTCATCAGTGAACATAAAGTCAGTCCGTGCACTTTTGGCAACAACACCGAGGAAAAGCAACACTGTAAAAGAGTGAAATGGTCAAAAAGAAAGAAAAAAGGGAGAGTGCACGAGCAGTAAAACTTTGAATACCAGGTTAACAACGCACAGTTCGGCTCGCCATGTCATCATCTGTGACATGCTCGCAGTCATCACAGGAAACGTAGCTTACGAAATATGAAAAAATGTGGACGTAATAGTGTGAACTTTGCATTTGGCTAGAAGTAACTCCCTTCTGTTATTTTAGGCTCAACAAGTTTACTGAATTTGCATTTCATTTCAGCCAGCAGCAGGGTTTGAAACAAACAAGACTCAGTCCAAACCCTGCCATAGTCGGTTCCCGTGTCGGAATACTTCATTTGCAGAAGAACAAAAAAGAAAAAGAAAACAAGCCATGACAAAGCTTTCAAAGACTCTTTCGCAAGCATGCATCAATGAAAGTACAAATGTAAAAAAGCAATTCTGCCCATTCAGTAAACCATGCATGAACGTCCATGAAAATCCAAATGACCTTTCCATCCGCCAACATATTTAAAAGCAACCATAAGATATCAACTTTTCCTTTTTAAACCACACCAGTGACTGTTGCCATCTTCTCATGTGCTCTTAGTAACTGGTCATCTTAAGTGCCTAGAGCTAACTTTCAGGTATTAACAGTCTGTGTTACAGAGTACTTTTGACTGCCAAAGTCTCCCAAAGGATGCCACCCACAATGCCTGCCAGAACACCATCAGAACTGCTGACACCACTCGAGTGAACACTCAAAGGCAACTGTCATATATTGACTTTCTCCGTTGACGGCAAGCCGGTGACTGTCGCCGTTTCCCAGAGGGCACTACTGGCCGTAGTAGCAATACCACCTCCCGAAACACCACCAGAACTTCCAGCAACACTAACAAGACTGTTCAGGTTTGCGGCCAGACTGGGTATGTTTGCTGCTATGCTTCCAGAATAGAGTGGGACTGCCGATGCCGAACTCCTCCTCACAATGTCCACCAAGAACGGTCCCGATGAAGCAGCCAGCGACGATTCCGCGATGCAAGGTTGTTGCCTCGATGGCGTGGTGCCGAGAATAGTGGCACCGCCACTAGGCGTCCCACTGGGCTTGTACACGAGTGACGACGACACAGTCAGGTTGTTGAGTGAAGTCCGTGTAAAACTGGTGCTGTTCCGACCGAGGCTGCTCAACGTGCTCCCGCGGCCAATGCTACTCGACGCCGATGTCCGGCCGATGCTCCTGCTCCCCTGGTCGAGGCCGGCGCCGATGCCGCCGCTATTTCCGCCTCCGTTACTGCTACCAGTCTCAGTTGCTGAATGGCTGACTGAGTGGGAACCACTTGAGTGACTGCGGCGAGCTGCATTCACACGAAAACGAGGTACTCGGGTTTTCTCTCTCGCCCGGCAGTTAAAGGCACTTTACAGTAAGCAAAGGCCGGCCATTATTTTATTGTAAGGAGGCTGATGACTTCCTTTTCATATGAAGTAAGTACTGCTTTGCCAGAGAACGCCATGTCAATGTGTCTTGTCAGCATGACATAATACTGAAGACTTGCTTTTCAAAGCATTTGATCAGACAGAAGCCAAGCACCACGTCAGCGAAAAGCATATATCTATATAATGTAAAACATGGTGAAAAGCACTGATAAAGAAAATGGCAGTCCTATAATCACAAATGTGTGCAGAGACTAGTGCTTAAGGGGAGATGCTACTCGAAAACATTTTTTTCTTAATATTAATGCTAGGTGAATGAAAATTGCACCACTTATAGAGATTGATCTCCTCTTTCTAAATATGCTTTTAGTTTTAAAATAGCTTAAGGTTTTCATATTCTAAATGCCATGCATAAGTGAAAAACAATGCATGTTTGTGCAGCTGCTGTACACAGCAGCAAGCATGGTAGGGCAGAGCCAACTAGTTCTTCTTGTCCCCAACACTCCACTGAGTGCAAATAAGCAACATAGCAACATTCCCTTGGCATGCAATGTTTTGAGACAATTTTATATCTCGTGCCTTGTTTTTAGTGGCTAGCACCAGATAATTTTTTTAATTTGCGTGCCCAAAAATACTGCTGATTGCATTTAAACCTAGATACTTGCATTCTACACATCCTAAAGATTATGCATGCCAAATTTGGTGTTGATTGAACTAAAATAACGACATAAAATATTGTGCACAAAACTCATATTCGGCCCAAAATACGAATTCGAGAAAAATGCGATTTAAAGATACAAAAGCTGTTTATTGCTGTTGTAGCAGCACTCTCTGCATGAAAATTGCACACAATGCAGGCCAGGGTATTATGATACAGTGCACAGTTTTAGAATTCACCAGCATCATATGTTGCTCCCACAGTGACATTGTGAGCAGCATTCTCAAGGCGTGCTTTCTTGGCTATTTAGTGATGCTGAGACCTTGCTTCTGTCAGCCACTGCTTTGTAACCACAAGGTGCACATTTTTTGTTATGGCATCAAACTCCTTATGGTGCACTTGTTTCGGCAAACCAAGAACCACACAAAATCGGGAAAGTTGATTGTATCCAGCACCAATAACGAGCGCCGCAACCCCTGCATTGACGTTCACGGCAAAAATCTCCCTCGGGCTGGCTGAAGGGCGTTGTCCACCGGAGCTGCACACCGCGCACGACTACGACACAACGGACGTGGCACACGCTACACTGCTGCAACGCAGCTCTAGAAACGACGAGAGTCCTTTTCACTTCTTGGCCAACTCGCGAACGGAAAGTTAGCACCGTCCGCGCTCCCGACATGCTGCTCGCTCGCCAGTGCGTTCGCGGCACCGATCTCGCCGATAAAGGCACTCGCCGTACTAGGTCTCCTCAACGCTCGAAGATCCTTATCTTCTTATCCAATGCACTGACGAAATCGTCTAAGCTGTCACTGAAACTTCAGTGCCCAGCCGGCTTCGAGCTGTCAAAAGTGTCGCCTCCGCCGAGGTTAGGCCTAGCTTCCGCGGACGTCTCCACTGCACGCCGTTTCACTTTGCCGGTGACTTCCCTTGAACGCGTGGTTTGATCGGTACTTTTGACACCGAAAGTCACGTTTCTTCTCGGATTCTATCGCAGCGACGAGCACGAAGATGCGTGAAATTTTGAAAACACGCCGAGAGAAAACTAGCGGGCAAGCGTGACAGCGAGCTACGCGTCGCATGAAGAGCAGACGAGCAATGGCCGCTTTCCACACTGACAGCCAATGGCGTGGTCGAAATCGCACCACGTGATTTAAATGGCCAGTGAAAATGCTAGGTTTGGGCGGCGAAACTTTTTTTTTTTATTACTTGCTGGGGGTTTGTGAAGCGGCAAAGCCAGCTTTAGGGAGAAAAAGCGTAGGCCTGCCGCCTTGCAAAATTTCAGTGGCGTGCGACGCCGCGATTTGACGCGTCACGCGCTTGAACATGGGTCGTATCTGCCCCTTCTTTAGCCACCTTGCGTGCTTTAACAGACTTTTTAAATGATTTCGCGACTGTTTTCGGCTCTGATTTTTTTATATATTAAAGAGGAAGGACCAGTGTTGCTGAAACAGTCAAAATCACAAAAGTGACTTTTTTACTGAAAATCGCCGTTTTTCGACCCGCGTCTCCCCTTAACCCCATCATGCTATAAGGGGTAAAAAAGAACAGGCTTTTCATACTTGCCTAGTCTAGTGCTATCAAGTGACCCAAGCCTAACAAAGTCATCATCACTTATCATCATATGCGTAGAAGTAAACAACTCCTTGAATCATAAAAGAAATAAATTATTGGCCACTCCATAAACTGATTGGTCTGCACCAATCAGCCTTGAGTCTCTACACAAAGAAAATTTAGCACTCCATAAAGTATGGTACATTACAGCACATGTGACTCAATAGAGAGATTTAGTATACCGTGTTCCGCGATCCCCCACCGTGACCCTCTACTGCACGCGCCGATTGTTTCCAATGCAGCAGGTCTATGTGTACACTTCCAGCATGTGGCGCCATCTATCGACGTCAAGGGGATCTGGGCATGCGCAGTGGAACGCGCGGTGGCAATCACGGTAAACTAAAACTCTCTAATGTCCCAGAGCTACACACGGCCTGTGAAAGTTGTCGTAGCATATAGCTCTGAAATTAATTTCAACCACCCGGGGTCCTTCAGCATGCGCTGATATAGCAAGGCACATGGTCATCTTTAGCATTCTACCGCCACTGAAACCTGGATGTCGGGATTCCACCTCGTGAACGTTGCCCTCACAAACAGAAATGCATGGTGAGGCTTTGGAAAGAACAAAAAGAATGCTGCCTCTGTGAACAATAGGCTAACTTTGGGAATCCAAATGCCAAAGTCACGGAACCTATGCAGCAAGTGCTTCACAAAGCCTAAGCCTACAAAGAAAAGTCGCACTAAAACAAAAAGAAAAAATCCGCACTGAACTGCACACGCTACCCCTTCAGAAAAAGTAATAAACTTTCATGCTACACTGCGCGATGTAAGGAACCGAGCAATAGCTGTTCTGCTTTTATACACGCGCAACAAAAACGACAATAAAAAAAGAAACATCATACTCGTAGGTTATTCTGCACATATTCTGTAGAGAGTTGGTTGAAGCATATTACATTGCTAATGCTGAGGACAAGTGTGTGGCTAAGGCGTCGGTTAGCCTTCATTGTAAGGAATTTGATCTATTAGAAACTTCGTTAGGTAGGCCTTGACTTTGAATTAGTTTGAATTTTATTTTTCATCATCTTCCCAATTTCCTGCCATTCCACCGGTTGGGTTGTGCGCATGCTTTTCGGGAGGAGTCTTCATTGTTTTCTTCTGTTCAATAAACATTCAGTTGCTAGTCCAGCCTTGTCCTGTCCTCTTTTTTCCTGTGTCTCGTCATTTGGCTTGTTAAATATGAACCTTTACCAACTTGCCCAGTCGTCAACCTTGTTGAGTTTATTATTCTGTAGTACCCTTCTCCTTCCCTCCCCGTTGTCTACCTAGCCTACTGCAGTCATCTACACCCCCATCGCTGTTCCGAGGGCTTGTGCTACCACTACCAACAGCTCTCACTGTAAAACAAGACACACACATATACAGAGGAACAAAAACAAAACAGTAAAATAAACAGAAAAAAAAAAAAAAAAAAAAAAGAGGCCTAAATGTCAGCTCAGTGCTACTTATATGTGGACTTGCCTTCAGGTCGTACTCTGCTTCACCAAAACTTGCGATTCACCTACAACGAAAAGAGTACAGGCGCGGGTCGGGAGCAGAGCTACACGTCGTCTTCGACTTGGTGGACATACTGGTATCGCACGCTGCCCGAGAAGCCTGGGATGGAGCCAGAAATGCACGCAAAAGACGTGCGCGCAAGCCAATCAGCACACGCGGAACATGCCTGCGAGATGCGGGCTAGCACAGCGGTAGGTACTCCAACTGGGAAGCGCAAACGTCACAAAGCGCCACCCGCGAGAGAGCAACACAGGCGAGGGAGGGAACTTGCCTGTGGGGGAAAAGCGTGCCTGGAGAGAGGAGGAAAAGGCATGTGCAAAAGCGCAGTGATAAAAAGAGAGTCCGAAGCGTGCGGAAGAAGCGCGACAGCGGTTAGGCAATGGGGAAGAGCCATGCTTACCTCTCGAGATGCTTCCGGAGAGGGAGCCAGCCATTGTGTAGTCAAAGATGGCATCATCTTGAATGGCTGTGCCCCCACTGGAACAACCCTCGCCGCACCTTATCTTGAGCCTGACATTAAAGAAAAAGTCAGTTTAGCATGAAACCAGGGTCTCATCTGAACAGGTCTGTTTGAGCAGCCAGACATGTCAAAACCTGAGCTTGCTAATTATAGTTCCTACTTTGCGACAACCTTCACACAGCCAGTCAGGATATAGCAGCTTTGACAAGGCAAGTAAAGTAAAATCTTGTTACAAGAGACATCGTTACAAGAGACATCGTTACAAGAGACACTTGGTTATAAGAGACACTTGAAAATAGTTTGGTTGGTTTTCCTATGTTTGCCATGTTAACAGCATTGCCTACAAGAGACATGGTTTCAAGAGACACTCTGCTTTTGCAGATCCCTAGAATAAATTCTTCACTATTTAGAAGAGACATATATCAGATATGCTCATGCAATGCAGCTGACTCGTATCAACTTGTATGTGTGGCAGTTTACATTTTTTTGGCGCAATTCTCTTTTATATCAGTGTCCTTTTATGCTGCAGTATGTCGGGAACCAAGGAGGAGTGCCTCCTCTTGACTGGGAAATCAAAATGTTCCTGTTGTTTCAACCACTGGCATCACATTCCTGTGTGGCTGAAACAAGAGAATTTTTGACTTCCCAGTCAAGAAGAGGCACTCCTCGGTTCCTGACATATTGAAACATAAAAGGACACTGATATGGAAGAGAATTTCGCTAAGGAAATCTGAAGTTCTGCACATACTAATTGGTATGAATTTTTGTTTACAAGAGACCTTGGTAACACCTTTTTCGAGTGCCTTGAGCGCCTCTTGTAATAAGGTTTTACTGTAAATGTGAATAACAACCAATACAAGTGACAGTTGCACTCCTTGAACAGCTTTCATAACCAATTTCATTAAGCTGTAAAAAGAAAAAGAAAAAACCTAACAGCCAGAAACAATCAAGTTCCTAAAAATGGTTGCTAACATAACTGCATTCTAAAATAACCTTGCAAATGTACAGATGGATTAGGTGACAGCAGAGAGCACCAAGACAATGAATAAAACAGAATACACATCTAAATTGACACTGGTTTGTAAATACCTCCATAACATGATTACCATCACACTTTAGATAGCATAGGCATTCTCAACAAAACAGAACGACAACCTGACTATACTTTGTGTTGAGTGCTAGTAATAATAAACAGTATTAGAAAATAAATAAATTTCAAGCTGCTCCTGCTGGCATACACTGAGTAAAGGGCTGCAAACTTGATTCAGGACTTACGTGATACTTACCCCAGTTTCCCTTCATTTTTTCTGTTTAAGAATCGAAAAATGCAAACATAAGATTTAGTGTAAAATGCACTATGTAAATGTTCTTTAAAGAGAGAAGAGGGTCTTCAAAATTTTCTTTATTAACGAAGTTATACTCATTAAACCATCAGGAAACATATTCTTGCACATCAACTCCTTTGATTTTATGTAAAACAGAGAGTTTCGATGAAATTTGCCGCAGTAGCAAACTTGAGCATATGCTTGTCATTAGTTTCTCTTCAGATCAAGCAATTCAATAAAGGTAAAATTATCAACCAGTTCATTCATGCTATTTTGAAATTGCCACCGCGGAAGCAGAAATAGTAAAATTTTTCTTCCGAACCAGGAAATCCTTTTGCCTCAGGATCGAAAAGATTGAAAACCCAATCAGAGGTCGACGGGCGCGCGCACACACACACACACACACACACACACACACACACACACACACACACACACACACACACACACACACACACACACACACACACACACACACACACACACACACACACACACACACACACACACACACACACACACACACACACACACACACACACACACACGCACGCAAGCACACACAAAAGAAAAATAAACTGAAAGACACTGACCGGTTCCAGAATCCAAGCAGGGCTCCACCAAACCGCGACAGACTCAGGGGCCCGCCGATGAGTCCGCACAGCTGCTCCGATGTCTCCAGGAATGATGTCGTCAGCGGTGACACGTAGATTGGGTAGCCGATGGGCTGGTCACACGACGAGTTGATGATGTTCCGCAGGGCTTGGCGGGCATTTTGGATGCTGCCGCGCTCTGGATTCCGGTTCCGAAGGTACACAAGCTCCTGCTGCTGCCCCGCCCAGAGGCCGCGAACGCACTCGCGGTTGACCTTAATCACACGGAAGCTAAGCTGCCGCTTGTTGAGCATAATGATCTTGTAGTCGTCCGAGCTGTCGTCGAACACATGCCTGAGATCGAACGTAAGGAGCAGGAGAGAAAATGCACTTTACTAAGGCTCGCCAGTGTCTCTGGAATCAGTCGAGCACAGCAGGTGATCAGAAAGTTATGCTGAAGTTAATGACAACATATTGGTTTTTAGAAACTTTAACAGTGCAGCGAACCATCTGAACAGTTAATCCACACTGTTCAAATCAGCAGCCTTGTCAGTACCGAGCAGACGATCCCAAGTCTCACCTCAAACCGGAAAATTTATGATCCTGCGTTTTGCTCACGAATGTACCCGACGATGAAGGCGTAAAGACAAAGAGGTTGTGCTCACCGTAGAGCGAGAAGTGACGGGACGCTTGACAGCACTGCGTTCCGCCATGCCGGGTCAGCTTCGTGGGAGATAACCAGATTCTTCTCGTAGTTGCTGATGGCCTCGTACAGTGTGGCATGGTCATCATACTCAGCAGAAAGGAAGTGATCCTGAAACAGTGAGGAATCGTGGCAGTTGGACTCGAACAACCTACACAGCACAACTACTGCTTGCAACGAGAAAAGTGCGCACAAAAGCGGAGTATACCGAGCCAAGTGTGAAGTGAAGCATCTCTTCTTACTCGCACGAAAAAGTGGAATGAACTTATTTTAATGTCAATTAGAAAGGCAGTCTAATGCTATGGCTCCGTTTGAGAACTCTGACAAAAATGACACTCCAAGTAGGAATGGGTAGTCGTAAGAAGTCACCGAGAGAGCAACCCAAACTCACCAAAACACATCGCGTTTGCATGAGACGGGAAAAGAAGTGCAGTGACCAGTCCAAACGCAGGATCAGAGATCAAAACAAAACTGCAAAATTTCAGTGTTAACTAGCAGCATGAAAAGCAGCTTACGCAAAAATTTATGAAGGCCGCTCTGATGAGTGGCAATGAAAATATCTGAATGCCAAGTGCTCTGGATATCAAAAGCAGCTCTGCATATTCTTCCTGCAAGCCAGTGGAACAAAAAAAGAAAAGGGTTTTTGAAACTTCTACTGCGGCAAGAAATAGCTAGAAATCTTTTGTTGTATGCTACAACAAAAATAATGTAATAATAATAATAATGATAATAATAATAATAATAATAATAATAATAATAATAATAATAATAATAATAATAATAATAATAATAATATTAATAATAATGTAATAATAACGTGCACTGACACTACAGAGTACACAAGCATCTCACATTTCAGCTCCATCGAAATGTGCGGGAACCAACGAGATTTCACTTGCTTACGGTAGTCCAACCTATTTCTGTGTCTGTCAAACTTGAATAAAAAAAAGGTATATATATATATATATATATTGTTACGTGGTTTATTTACACGCCGAGTGTTAGATGCGCTGGTCGTTAGCACACCCAGATCGAACCAAACCAGCTTCCTCTTCCTCTTCAGCTTCTCCTGCAACCCCTCATCTTCCTCCAATACACCGTGGGACGTGCGTGACAGTACATATATATATATATATATATATATATATATATATATATATATATATATATATATATATATATATATAAATAATGCTACAGAGAATACTAGAGGCCGTAACCTACCATATAAGCCAGAATATAGGTTGAGATTTTTACTCAAAAAAAAAAAAGAAAAAGCAAGCTAAAGTCGCCCCTCATTTTATACAGCGGTCTTTAGCAGAATTTGAGGCACAGTCTGGCAACAAGTGGAGTGTCTGCTCATGAACGGACATCCAAAATCATATCAACATCCTGCAGTTACTGCCACTTTTTTTTTCCGTCCCAAACACGCGCTCTTTCGTTTGACCTATGCGAGTATAATATGCCTTTTTAGCAATGTGGAGCATGTGGAGCAACGGCATGTGGAGGAAGTTTACAGTGGCTTTCCAGAAAAAGTGATGTTCGCCGAAGCAAACGGCAACATGGCTACTCTCTTAGCGACAGTTCGGTGGTTCGACGTGCGGTGCCGTGGACAATATCAGCTGTTCGCATGCAGCCTTTCAAGAAATGTTGCATAAGCAACATACTTGATGGAACTAGGTGACATACTCTGTGAGGTGGCGAGCAGCAAAGAGTCTTATTTCAATGACGCTGCTGAAAATTTGGAGCAAAATCGTAGCTCGGATGATGCAGGGACACAGCCGATGAAAGTACAGCTGCCCTGATTTTTAACAATATAGAGCGAGCTCAGACCAAACTGCTGGTCAGCGCCTTACAACGGCGATAAGCGTGCAACACGGCTGGAGTTTGTGCACGCGTACAAAGGTAGAGCGTCATCTGCTACGCTGTTCCGATCATGAGGACACACGCCCTACCATATTATCTGTTCGCGAAAACCCGAAGGGCAGTAGAGCACATGCGCATGAATAACATGCGACCTTTAGACGTGATTTCCTTCCTTTTTCGATTACGAGCGGCCGCACTGGAGAAGCAGAGTGAAGATAAGAAAAAATAAAAGAAAGGAAATACAGCAGCACGCAGCACGTGGAAAGCATTGCCTACAACTGGAACCTTCTGATTTGAGCAGCCTCTGTGAGCTGGAAACACGGTTAAAGAGGCGCAAACAAAGCACGTGTGCTCTACTGTACGCCGGTTTCTTTTGTTTTTGTATTTTTTTCTGCTTTTTCTTTTGTGAAGAGATATTGTGGCAGGGCGTGTGTCGTGATCAGAACAGCTCACTAGATGACGCCCTACCTTCTTGTGCGTGTGCGAACTCTCGCCGTGTTGCACGCTTATCGCCGTAGTAAGGCGCTGACCGGCAGTTTGGTCAACGCTCGCGCTATATTGTTAAAAATCAGGGCGGCTGTACACGTGCCCCTCCGCTTTTTTTTCTTTTTATTTCTCTTTTCTTTTCACTTCAAGGTAAAGGGGTCAACCTATATTCCCACTCTACCTATAAATACGGTTTATATGGTACTATGGCTACTAGCTGGCTTAATGAAACACTCATCACAATAAACAGGAGAACATATAATGTCACTTCAAGCCATTAGGTGGCAAGAAAAACAATTTTATGTGTTAAAATTTTTCTGGGCAGCTGGCACATCCAGGCTATATAGTTTCAAACACATCATACACATACATATATATACTCGACATTTCACACACATTTCAAATATATCACAGACAGTTGTGCTTATATTAAATCTCTCGCGCTGTCACCTCCTTGACCTTCATATGCAGCCACATTCTCTCCTTGTACCAGTCACACCAGCACTGACCTGGTGCAACTTGAGGGCCATCCGGACACTAGGAGCCACGACACGGCGGAGCAGCTCCATGTCCTGGAAGACCCACTCGTCACGGACGCACGTGATGCGAAAGTCACCCTTGAACAGAGCGTGGAGGCCGTAGAGCAGGAGATCGACGCTGCTGAAAATCGAGCACAACAAAGGCACTAGTGTCAGGGACAACACCAGACGCAGTAAAAGGAATCTGCAGAAAAAAAAAAACACCGTTGCTGTCGAAACTGAAAGAACGCAACGGTATACTGAAAGTCTCCGCCCAACTAAAGCGTTCCAAACCACAAGTGAAAACGATAACAAAACCGTGCCAATCGTCAACTGTGTTTAATAGCAGAAGTGTAAACTGAACACATATGCACTGTACAGTATGCAGCACATATAATAGGAAGGCACAACGCTTAACCACCACCTTTTGTAGGCCTTGCGAACTGCATGAGTTTCTTCTCTAGCTGATTAAATGCGCACGAAGTAATATTCTAGTATACAATATGATCTAATTAAAGGAAGGTTGATGCAAACGAAGCTAAAGCAAAATACGCATTACAAACCTTGAGAAAGAGTTGTGAGATGCAGTTCCCAGTGCTCTCCGTGCCAGTAGACTCAGCGAGAAACACAGCGAGACAACCATCGAGTTCCGATCATGCTCGAGATTCTGTAAAGCACACAAGGGAAACTGTGCATTCGGCCAGTAGTATTTTTAAATAGTCTTCAAGTAGACAAAAGTGACGCCTGTGCCCAATTAAGCCAGACGCCTGTTTCAAAATTGATCTGCTTGGATGTAATTGCTATATGTCAAACAGAGCCACTGTTCTCCTAATGAAATGTTCAAAATAAATTACTCTAGATGGTATTATCCTGAAAAGCATGGCAAGAAGGAACACGCCCTGAAAAATCTGAACTATGCATAGAATCTAGAAATTGTGCTTGTCCATAGGGCTTCAGCAAAAGAGGGTTGAGTTAGTTGGTGTATACTGACAGCGAATAACAGCACTGAGACAGATAAATGACAAAAACAAAGGTGACAGGACATGTTGTTTTACTTTGTTCCTTGCCTCAGCACTGCTGTTCCCCTACCACCCTACCATATGGTTTCTGACACCCAAAGAGAAAACCCAATTTAGCTCACCAACACTTTGCCGTTATGAGCAAGCATTTTCTTAAATACTGCATAGTTTCTGTTTACCTCAAAAAACAAACTAACTCCATTTTTGATTCAAACAATCACTGCTTGAAATTTCTTGAGCACAATAACTCTTCTGCAGAAGGTCATGTAACTCCCCCTCAATACAGCAACCAGTTCCAGATTTAATGTTAGTAAACTTGCCATCAGCCAAAGACAAGTTTTCTTGAAGCTGCCTTTTTTTATATTAGTGGATCGCATCAATTCGACCCTGGGGGATCCATCAAGTCCCATTCTTCTGCGTCCATTGCGATGTTCCCACAGTTTAAACTTGCCACAGTTCATTGCAATACTATAATTAGCTGCGCTAGCTCAATTGCTCACAAAAGTTTATAAGTGAGTGCAATAGCCGAACTGCACCAAAAGAAACTAATAAAGAAAGCCAGCTGTGCTCCAAACTGCATGGGACCAAGTCATAACTATGGTCACAGAGCAGTGCATTTGCTGAGAACAAAAAATCCACCTTATTTAATGGATTCCTGTTTCAGGCATCATTTTACATCTCTGTTCAATCTCATGAATGTTCCCATTTTCTCTTTTCATTCCTTTCAGCCTGTCAGTGTTAAAAATAAGTCAACACTTTACAACAAAATATGCACCAGCATTTTTAACTTCCTTCAATTAACGTTCAAAAGGAAGTGACCAATTAACACCCACCTTTCCGGAGCGAGCAACACAAAACTGGAGCCAGTCGAGGTAGACGTTGCAGAAGGAACTCCGCGAAATTCCCGATGCCCGGAAGTCGTAGTCCTCGTCGATGTTCATGTTGAAGACTGGATCGACGTCCGTGTAATTGCGGTCCAAAGTCGGGTGTAGCGCATCCCTCACAGCGGGCAGGGCAAGCCACTCCTCCAGGTGACTAGAGGTGACCGTGTAGTAGACAATGGCCTGGCAATGAACAATGGCACGACACAACCGTGCACTCTGAATTAGTCCCTGACAGTGCTGGTACTGCTTACTTGGCACTCCTAGATTGCACGAGCTATCATACAGTAGAGGCAGACCTTTGCAAGCCATCACCATCATCAGCCGGACTATACCCACTGCAGGGCGAAGGCATCTCCCATACTCCTCCAATTAACACGATCCTGTGCTAGCTACATTTACTTGACTCCTGCTAACACTTAACATCATTCGCCAAATGACTTTCCGCCGCCCCATGCTGTGCTTTCCTTCCCTTGGAATCCAAGTGGTTACGCTTGAAGACCATCTTTTATCCTCTCTCTGGACTACATGCCCTGCCCATGGCCATTTCTTCTGTACTGGGTAGCATGTCTGCTTCTTTCCATACCTGTGTTTAGTGGTGTTATTTTATTATCAACTTTCTGCACTAATCTTTAAAATTATTTGAAAATATTCTATTTAACATAGATTTTCTTTTTGTGTCAGCTTTTACACCTATCCTATAAATTAGCTTTTTTTTTTCTGGCCATGGTTTGCTAAAGATTTCCAGACCTGGCAGTAATAGAAAAACATCGTAATATTTGCATTCCCATCCAAAATATGTCTACAAGCACAGCTCTAGTTTTAGACGAAAGCCCAAAGAAGAAACAAAAGGCAGCGCATTTTTGCACTCTAATGGCATAACAGTACACACTGGTAACAAGAGTTTAACAAGCTGAACACAGAATGAGTTGACAGAATGAGTTACTGTAAAACTTCACAGAGTAAAAAGCTAAAGTCACATAAACAACAATAAAATTCCTGAAAAACAACTAAGAAAACATTACAAAACTCTGAAGAATATTCCTATAGAGCACAATGCAGCCATTACAAGAATGTGAGCAGAAAATCAACAAGTCTCAGTAATGCAATGTGCTGTACACAGTACCGAAGAAAAACCAATAATGTAGTCTGATACACTTAGGCCTTGGATTCAAGGCTTTGCACAACAAGTGAACATCAAGCTTAAAGCCCACATGGCTCGCCCCAAAATCAACAGATCGCCACCAGAAAATTTATGGGACTCAATAGGCTTTCAATAGCCAGGCAAGACAAGTTCAACAAACATTATCGAGCCTCTGCATGGGCTCGGCAACAGGCAAATATATACTGGCAGAGTCGCAGCACGTAAGCACAACAGAGTGACGACGCACCTTGACGTAGTAGGTAACAAGTGCCTTGCGCAGCTCGAAGACCTGCAACATGGACACGGCTGAGTTGTCGGAGATGGAGTAGCCCTCTAGGACGTAGCGGGCGGCTGCCACCTGCCAGGCCAGCCACCGCTGCCCAAATGCCGCGTTTGCGGACAGCAGGTGGGGCAGCCTGCCTGGCTCACAGCAACAGCAGCCCTCGTCTTCCTCCACGCCCTCCGAAATGGCCTCCACCTCGCGCTGCTGACAGTATGTGCCTGTGCAAAAAAAAAAAAAAAAGAAATTGAGAAGCCTCTCGAACAACTCTCTTGTGACATTCTGTGGTAAGTTGTGAAGGATTTAACGTCCTGAAGCCATACAGATGCTATAAGGGATGCCAAAGTGTGGGGATCTAGATTACTATCATCAGGGGTTCTTTAACGCGTGCCGATATTGAATAACACCCACGCACTTCTCGCATATTATGTTCATTGAAATAAAAGGAACAGGAGCTCTCTTTGAGAAGTGTTACAAGAGTTGTGAAAGAACTACGCTAAGGACATTAGCCATAAAAGTGTGTGACACTGAGAACTATGCTGTGCAGTGGCAAGGATGTGGTGGTCATTAAATGCGCAATAAACTGTCAAAAACGAATGACGTAATACCGACTCGCGACAGGCACACTTGTGAGAAATGGTAAGTCGGTAGCAACTGATGGAGCTAAAGGCACTCATTCCTCAGACTAGTTAAACAAATGAAAAAAAAAAGATCACTCTCAACAAAAATCTGTCATTAGAAATTCCCGAGTAGCGACACACTCACAGCTAGGGGCAACTGATCACTACAGAGGTGGCGGTTACACGAGTCTTAAACATTGTCACAGCTGGGATACTGTTTACCTCTAAACTCAAGACCGCGAAGTTGGAAGGTGACGAGGCCATTAGCCAACTCAATGATGTGCAGCAGGCAGTTGAGGTTGTCCGAGGCCAACACAAAGCAGTCGCCCTGCGTCACATTGCCCCACCGACCGAGAGCTAGGTCACCGTACAGCGACTGCTGCAGCGACCGCGTCAGGTGCTCATAGAAGATGGAGTTGAGGTTGTTGTCGTCCGAGCCTGCAAACACCAACACATGCCCGCCCATGAAGCCCCATTCCATCCTCAAAAGCAATGCACCCTGCTTACACAGCATTGTTCCTGTTTCAAGAGATTTCTAAAAAGTGTTCCCATTTATCTGAAGTCAAGACGTCCGAGAGACAAAAAGAAACCTGGATGATACTTAAGTTCACCTTAAGGGTTCCTCAGTGCCTTGGAGAACCCTTTCACAGATAACGAAACGCTCGATGCCATTACATACTGCTTTTTAACCCAGTCGAACAAATGTGCTACAATGGCGCAGAGGTAGTATGCCAGACTTGCAATGCAAAATTCAGAGGTTTGATTTCGCCATTTCATCGCCTACGTCATTCCATGTAATGTCATAACTATGCTGCATTTTCCTCAGAATGGGACCCTTAACACTATCACATTAAAGGAAACACCTAAGAATGTGCAAATACAAGGAATCTCTAAGTTTTCAAACATTTTTTGCTATTCAATTCAATTCACACTGTACTTACACCATTCGATCCAGTCAAACCTCTTAGCACTTTCAGAAATTTCCAATTTGTAGCTGATTTAAACCAGCGGCAAAATGTAACAACATTTCCAAATGACAGTATCCTGTATTTGTCACACAAGTTGGCCTGCTCTCTCCCCACACGAGCGACTGCCAGCTTGCAGTAAAAGCCAGTGCACGATAACACGCTGACAGCTACTGAGAGCTGCCATCGTGTGGCCACTGTACGCTCGACGATTAGTGGGTTGGACCATGCAGCACGTCAGTGGGCATATTCGATTTTCCAGTCACAGACTAGTACTTGTCAAAAGGTACCGGCTTCCGCTCGGACAGAAAACTGCATCATGGTCACATGATCTGATTACCAGGGGATGTGCTTGCAGGCTCTCAGAGTCACCTGCTATATCAGACGACGCAAACCAGCAGTCGCCCCGAAGCAGCTCTTTCACAATGATGTTTATCTCCAGACGTGCATGTAATAACTAAGATAGACAACAGTGAGAAGATTATCAACCGATGCTTTTCGTGGACACTTGTTCTTTATGTAATGCCTGGTATGCGTTGCAGACATAGGAAACTGTGCTGATGGTGGCTGAAAACAATATTTGTTCACAATAACCTTTGTTACTCAAATTTGCCTTTATATTCACAGTTTTCACGCATCTTTGATTTATTTGCTTGTTTCTCTTAGTGTTTTTCAGAATACTTAATTTCAATTTAACTTGGCAGTGTTCGAAAAATATTCTATTTGATTCGCACTTGTTCTTAATATCCAAATTTGATTTAAACCCAATTTTTTTATTTTTGCATAACCATAGAAACGTCGTAAATTACTCCATGCTCCATCCCACTTTATTTTACTTACGGAGGCCAGTTTTTGTCAGCCAACAACCTAACTCCACAGCAAACATTCTAGGCTTCACTAATTAGCATGTACAATGACTCCTCAGCCCAGTCGATTAAGACATGATAACTAATAAGACTTAGCAGAAATATATTCACCAGGCAAACAACATTTTGAAGACATCTGTTAAGCCTAAGTACAAAAAAAAAAAAAGAAAACACACTAAACCTGGAGCAACGTGAGGGAGCACGTACCTGGGTTTCGTTCCAACTGTGATGACAACCGTGTGTTGGAATGGTCCACTCTTTTCGTGCTGTCGTGAATGTAAAATGAAAACAGCTCAAGCTGATGCCTTACAGGAAACGACATTCAAAAGTTCACCGCACAAGGTTTCAAGAGAAAAAAAAGAATGCCACACCGGCAAGTTAAACTCACTTGTAGTCACGCTCCCAGAACTTCACTGGCCTGACATAGGAGGTGAAGAAAATTGCGCTGCCCAGTACGGGGCTGAGCGGTGTTGACAAGATCGCCGATATGATGGCTTGCACAAAAAGCATGGCTGAATCTGCATGCGTTTGGCCACAGCTAAGGAAAACGCACAAAAATAAGCAGCCCTGCTAGAGTGTGAAACATAAATAAGCTATACATTACTACGAAGGCACGCCAGATATACATCAGTCTTGCCTTTTGATTGGCAATAGGACACATCGTGACGACAGTACTGCCTGCTGTGATGCAATAAATACTAGTGACTTTGCTGAAAGAAAGCATCATCATGTTCAAGACGCAAACTATGGCAGATCAGAATATAAACTGTTCAAGAGCTCGACACCAACTAAAGAAAGCCTGGCAGAGCCAGTGCAGTATAAAGTAGTGCTAAGGCCTGCTTGAAGCAAGAACTGAATTGAACTTAATGCGGCTCCATAGTAACATAAATGCAAGATTAGAAAAAAAAGATGGTTCAAATCGGCTCCACACTTCGTAAACTCCAGCTTCCGGCTGAGAAAAGCTGCTCCACAGCACAAAAGCAATGACATTCCAAGGATACGAGGGACACTGAATGGCTGAGCAAAAGCATGGAATGCCGAGCCCCAGGTGATCTGCCACGGGGCGATGTAGGTGATGATGAAGCTAATCTTGAGCAACAACTCATACACCTGAAAAGACAAAAGACAAGAGCACAACACACTGAGAAACCTACATCAGACAGCTGAACTTGCGTGTCTAGCACCCCGATAAACGTCTTGCTAAACGTGTAGCAATGGGAGGAAAGTGCGAACCACTTCCGTCTGGGCTAATATGGCGACACTCCCTACATATTTGGTGTATGGATAGAAAATGAGAAGGTCTAGAAAAGAGGAAATGTTTATTTCTGTTTTTCTCACTCTTTATCCCGTTTGAACTCTTAACCCACAAGCAGAAATGTCGTCGTAGAGCAGTGATGTCACCACAGCGTGCTTATGGAAATGGCTAGAGAATGGTGACAGCTCTAGTTTATTATTTGGTCTTTACTAGATTACAGAAGCTCCCCTTCAAAGTCAGGAAGTCTCTTTGCCATTAGTAAGGGTCACTGACCGGTACAGGCGCTTTTCAACTTTTTCAGAGTGCCTCTAAATTTAAACACAGAGTGGCAAAATGTGCAAGCTATGACTCCACTAGAGGATACATTCGGCTTAAGAATGCATCCATGGCAAGCTAGAGAGAGAAACAGGGAGGGGGGTTGCCTTGGAAAAGACGAAAAGGCAGCAGAAGTAGTTTATGAGGAAGGGCTCCTTGGGCCCCCGGTAGTCGTAGCTGAAGAACAGTGTGGTGAACAGCAGCACAAGGAAGTGCTGCGACGGGTCGTTGAAGGCACTCCGCAGGCACTTGAGGCCGCACACAACCAGCACTAGGCAGCCACCACTGCATCGTGCAAGACAGAACTGGTCAGGGATCAATAGGCAAGCAAGAACAAGTGCATCTGCAAAAGCTGCTAAGCAATTTTTCCAGTGCCTCTCAAAGAATAAGCGCAACTTAAGGGGTATTCACACGGGGAAGAAACCCACCCTCTAGACAGCGATGTTGTGAAAATGTACCGCCTTTGGGCACCTGAACCAGTTTCCCGGGAGTCCTTCGAGGTGGGGGGCTTTTTTTCAGCTGACACAAAACCTCCCCAGGGAGGAGGGGTGTCCGCGGTTTTTTCTTCGCTCTCCTGGCAACTTCGCGGGTTGCGCTCTGTGGGAAATGCGTTGTTGTAGCTGGTTGTGGTGGGCAGGGGGCTCCTTTGATGTGACAGAACTTATTGTGACGTACCAAGAAACATTCTTTTTCAATTTCACTAGTTGAAGAATACCCACTATGTCGGTCGGTAGGTCGGTCGCGAAGCGGAGTACAATAAACCTTAAGTATGTTTGTGTAGAAGATCATAGCGAAGTGGACAGTCATATGCCACCCTATCTGCTGGTGGGACGAATAATTAGTATAAAGTTTTTGTAGTAAATTAAAATAAAACGACTTGCATCCAATGTCGCCGCAAGCAGTCTTCAAACAACAATGAAAATTCTAATCTACAGTGTTTTCCTTCAACCATTCTTCACGTACAGCCTTCGCATCTGCAGTGTGATAACCAAACATAATAGTCGGAATATCTGTCGCACAAAAACTCATTGCGCAAATTATTGCTAACATGCCGTCGCATGTGCACACTGATGCATACTTTATAACTTATCATTGTCAGGTCAGCGACTTTATACACTCTGATACTTTTATGCATGTATAACGCTGCTCTTCTGGTAACATTTACTGTATGTTTAAAATGCTCCGTATAATTTGGTACACGCCTGCTTATCCAGTGCAAGACCACAACTTTTGGTCCTTTCCACTCTGCTGTACCACTAATCATACGCAATCATTGTGCTGAAATTTCCTGAAGCAACTTAACATTCTTGTGAAACATGTCATGACCATAAAAAAAACATGCAAAATAATTAACTGTAATGCCTCACCTTTTGGTGTAACATTTTTCTTGATGTTTTCGCGTCTTTTGTTTCGCACTCAACTTTTTTTTTTTTCCAACAAGTTTCATGTAACATTTTTTCCCCTGCCAAGTTCAGTGCCTATGATTCGTAAAATGCTACTGACCTATGCGGTATGTAATTATAATGTTCTAATACGTTGTTTTTTGTGTAAAAGATGGAAACCTCATACTACCTCCGCGAATGCTCAAGCCCGGTCGCCGTGTGAATAGGTACAAGGAGTTTTTCAAGCTGCGCCTGGCAGCCTTTTATTCTTTGTCGTGCGCTGTAGTATCGATAAAAGAAATAAAATACTTTGATTTTATTTCATTTTTCATGTAAATGCACTCCTCATCTAGGGACCTAGTAGCAATAGAAAAAAGACTGAGGGTATGCGCCCTCATCTGTTCCTGTCGTCACTCTGATGCCTACCTTGTCTCTATGCTCTTATTTTGACAATGAACTGATGTGATAATTTATATAAAATATCCTCGCTACTTCATCATAAACCTGCCTCCGGCTTCCTCGTGTTTCCTCCGCCCCATCCACACTACCAGAGTTCGAAATTTCAATCATGCACATTGAACCTGACTGCGGCAAATGAGCGAGGCAGGCAGCACAGACACCGCTCTTCTCGGCGCGCGCAGAGTCTCTGTCGTCTGGCAACAGTGACACTCCTCTCGTACTTCATTGCCCCTGTGAATGTGGGAGCAAGGGAGGAGGTTCTGCCGGCCGGCGTTGCCCCCGCACCCCCTCCCCGAAAGGCTCCCCGATGTGAATACCGCTTTAACTACATCCTCGCTATCCTCGCTGAAATAAAGCCTGTGATCGACTGAGTGCTCCACTGGCAGCCCTTTGGGACGACAGACGTAAGGTAAGGTAAAAGTAGCAGACGACATCAAGGTAAGGTAAAAGGTAAGGTAAAAGTAGCAAACAACTTCAAGAGCGAACACGCGCTGAAGATGGGGACAAGAATGAACACGGACAAGTGCTAATTCCTTTTTGTCCCCATCTTCAGCATTTTTGTATTCGCTGTGTTTTAATGACTAGCCCAAACCCACACCAGTCTGGAGGGCAGAGGAGATTAGGAAGTCTGCAAGGACAGGGTGCCTGAAGCTGGCAAAAAACAAGACTGACTAGAGCGATACGCGTGAGAGCCATGGCAATGATCACCTAGGCACCCAAATGCAGCCCCGTCACACGATACACAAGGGCAACAAATGGCCGATGCAAAACAGAACGACACAAGCTTGCAACTTCAAAATTCAAGCCCAAGTCCCACCTCCTCCCCCCTCAGTAACAGAACAGCGCATGATATACACACTAAGCAAAATTCAACATCTTATGAGGCAAGAGGCCACAGCTCAATTTTACGAGTGACTCTGCAAGTAGCTGAAATGACTCACGCCACGCCAAAGCGGCCGATGATGTCAGGCGTGCTGGTGCTGAGCGCGCTAAGGAAGAGCAGCGGGTAGATGAGGTTCTTCTCAATGAACCACATCCAAACCTGCAATTTCTCGAACCACATCACCCGGGCTGGCTCTGCAAGACGCAGAAAATATATGGCACTTCAGGAGATGGCCCTGGGTTCTCATGTGTGTGTGGAAGCTAATGAAAATGTGAAATGACTTAAGCACTGCATAATTATCCATTTGCAGTAAAACCCATACTACAGTAAACACGTAAAAAAAAAAAGAAAAAACAGTTCCATACACAATCAAACCCCGTTAATCCGGATTGCAAGGGACCGGCAAAAATGTCCGAGTTAACCGAATTCCGGATTATTGAATTTACCATGAAAACAACAAAACAAGGTACTGGGCATACACATGCCATTTAATAAAAGACTGCTTTATTTTTGTTCACTTGTTCATCAAAATTTGCACGATAATTTTTCTTTCAGTCCTGTCAAGTGGCGTGCGCATGCTTACTGTCGCGTGATTTGACGCAAAGTTCCTCCAGTACAGCGACAACCTTGGCGGCCTTTTGCACAGTGCGACATCGCGGCAGCAGCTGCTCATGGCTTTCATCGCCGAAACAATTTCAGTCTTCATCACAAATCTCCAATAATATGTTGTCATCGATTAGCATGCCAGCGACGGCAACATCGTCGTCACTTCACTGGAGTGGCAGTCACCATCGTTGTGGAGCGCAATGGCAGTGGCAACAGGCCCCAAACACACTCGAACTGAGCAACGGGCACCTATTTACACGAATCACAAGCTGTCACTGTCGCACCACAAACAATTTCGACAAAGAAATCAGGCGCACAGCCAACGCAGCCACGGGTCAGCAGTGACAGCCATGTGACAGTAATACAAACGGTTTATTCGCCTTGACGACGACGATGATGTGGCTTCTCCCTTTGAGCTACTGCTCAAATGATCTGCTATCATCATCATCATCACATTTCTTGCCCTTCAGCTTTTTTTTTTGTCGCTGTTTTTCGTTTTTTCTGAGCAGCGCACAGACCGACTCGCCTAACGTTGGTTTCCTGTGGCCTACCTGCTGTGGATGCACATCCATGCAGTATTGCACGGTAATGCAGAAAGGTCTGTAGCACTGATCGGAGTTCTCCGAGTTAACCGATGTGCGGATAAATGCCTCCGAGATAATGAGCGTTTGCCGCCATTGAACTATACACAGTCTTGCCAGTTAATGAGATCCGGATAAACGAGGTGCTACTGCATAGCCAAAAATTTGTAATAGAAGTTATGCTAAAAACTAGAAATATGCAAATATTCAAAATTTCGAAATACAAATCAAATATGCCTGTTATTTGATTCATGTTCATATTCTAAAAACTGACGTTTGAAATATTCGAAAATAATGCACCAAATACACCAAAAGCGTTCAAATTCACTGCAGTTTTACCGTACTGCAAGCTTCACTGCAATACTTGGCCGCGTGGACTTGCGGTGCCGGGAAGGCCCTCTTCACTAAATGGCCCTACTGCATTTTGGGAATGCTTCACCGACCACGTGAAAAAAAATAGAATAGGTATTTTTTTTTTGCCCTGCACAAGCTCACAGTGTTGTGATGACACAGAGGGAAAAGCAGACGCTCTGATCGCCAGCTGCACATAGATGGCGGTACGAACTAGTGTGAAAGGTCTTCGTCTGTTCAGTCTCAACATTACCACAGTATGCTTGTAAAAACTGCTCACAAAGACGACACCTGTGCCTGAATTTTTAATTTTTTCTATTTTAAAAGAGTGCCTTTTTTGGTGAAACTCTCCTTATTTGCGGCTGAAATGCAGTAATCAGGTGATACGGCCTAAATTCAATTTGTTCTCAGTGGCCTCACGAAAAGAAATGCATTGCCGCTCCTTTCGTAGCAAAGGTGCTGACAAGAGTGTGGACAAAAGGAGATGAAGTCAGAAGCAGACTAAGGGTTTCTCTCCACTGACCCCGCACTTCAAACTGCTGGTGCTCGCTCGACTTGAGAATGGGGTGGGCACAGCAGAGCCAGGGAAGCTGCTTGCGCAGCTGTGGCAGGCAGTAGTGGAGCAGCAGGCCCCACACCACGGCTGTCCCATGCAGCAGCATCTCCAGGTAGGGCTGCACACAGGACCACAACGACCCAGTCATTGTTTATAAACAGTCGATAAAGGACCCCAGCAACCACCCAGTCACCGTCGATAAACAGTGTACAGACAGGATGAAGGATGTCGAGAAAATGCACTGCACCATTCGCCAATGAAAAATGCGATTTGTGCTTGCACTGCAAGAACTATCAGCTCGAGCTAATCATTCCTGCCATTCGTTCCTTGACTGCACGTTCCACAACTGTCCAGCACTCGCCCCAAATCTCAACACCACGGCTGCTTCTCAATAGTTCAAACGAGAAGAAAAATCCAAACAAATTTGGATTACACAGATTTTAAACTAAGGAGAACATTTTCAGTGAACCTCCTGGTGCTGCCAGGAACGAAGCGTCACATGTGAAAAACCTATAATCATTTCATATCTGCACTAGTCCTTATTCGCAGCAAAGCGTATTAAAGAGCCCATAAGGATCGGTGGGGGAAAGAGGCTCAATACAGTGAAACCTTGTTATAACGAACAGTTAAAAAATCGGAAAATAGTTCACTCTATCCATAATTCGTAATATAAAATTTCGTAGAAAATACATGCAAGAGCAGCAAAATTCAATCAGAGAAGGTACAGCAACTCGGACGGTGCCTACTTGGGTCACGTCCATTTATTTACGAGCAAAGAACTGTGCTATTGCAGCCTGCTTTTTTGTGTTGATCACGTTCCGTATCACACCCTGTTCCACAGTTTGCAAAACTCAACAAGGGCAAATCCACTACTCTCAATAACACTGCAGTGGCGGCGCAGTAAATCCAATGCAGCAAGCGCTTCTTGTGAAGTCAGAATGTTCTCATTGTCTGCAGGGTCAGCCTGAGCTTCGTCTGCGGGATGTTCAGAAACTTCCACAGCGATTTCAGCGTCCGTCAGTACAGCCGTAGTCACCGCGATGTCGCCACCATCTACAAAGTCCTCTACAGTCATTGTTGCGGGCATGTCATCAACAAAACGCGAAATATCATTCCAGGCCCATCGAGCTTGCGGAGCTCTGCTTCGTCAGGATCGTCCCCATCATCACTTGATGCACGGGCCTCTGCTGGAACAAAACCTGCGTGCCGAAAGTAGTTGGCAATCATTTCGCCTTTCACGCTGTCCCATGCCGCTTTAATGCTCCCAGCAAGTCAACCTTCAAGTCCTGCTTCATAAGAAGCTTCACGAGAAGAGCGTCAATCAGTCTACTCTTGTAAACTGCCTTGAAGGCCCTGATTTTATTTTGAGCTTGGTCCTTAACGTCAGTGCTGCTCTTTTTTTCCCATTCACCGCCATCACAGCACTACACACATCCGTGCACCACACTCGACACGGCGACCGACACAGCCTCCGCCGAACGCTACGACAGCCACACCGCGACACCGCTACTAACACTAAAACCAAAAAATGCGAAAGACGCAAAAACCAAAAAGGCAAAAGCAACATTCGATTGCGGCACTGTCAGCGATTGTGAGATGCGAACAATTTCTCATGGTCTCCGAGATCACCTCCGCGCGCACAAACAGGCATGCGGGGGTGATCTCGGAGGCCATAGATTTCTTTGGCTGTCAACTCCCAATGCCGTCGTGGCATCTGTGGCGCTGTCAGCGCCTGCGAGGTAGTCCTGAACGTTTGCTCCGCCACACAACACACATGTAGTGCAACGAAGCCTGCCTCCTGCTATTAAAGTGATGTAGTGCTTGGTGCCGCGAAGTTCGTAATATTCATTTTATGCCGAACCGTGTTCGCTATGGGAAGTTAAAAATACATGTGTTTGACAAAAATATTTCGGAAGAGTTCGATATATCCAATAATTCGTTATATGTGTGTTCGTTATATTGAGGTTTGACTGTAATAGCAAGGTATGCAATGTAGGAAAATAAAAGCAAAGCTATGCCTATCATTAATCCCAAAAAGCAAGAAAAAGAGGTAAAGCAGGTTTCCTTGAGAAGTAGCACAAAACAATTGAAAAAACACACCAAAGTGACACAACAATGATGAGACAGTTTATTAATGTATTACGCCCTTAGCGTGCATAAACGTTTTACACTTTCATGAATTATTTCTTTTCAGACTTCCTTGTGTCTGTGTTCAAGAAAGGAAAAAAAAAACTAAACTGATTTACACTCATAAAAAAGCTGAGTAATGTTGCAGAGCAAGCAATCTGTGAGATACAATCAAGCAAATTGTTAGCATATGCTATCAATCAGTAACCCAGCTAAACTTTTATACATTTGAAAAATGCTTAAGTATCTGAATTCGAAAATGGTACAAAAATTACTTGTGCCTGCATAGGGGATTGTCTAAAATTATTACCTAAGAGGTTCACTTTTCTCTCTGTTCCACCTGCTACAAGTTTGTGGCTCTGGATTGCTGCAACGCAGATAGTAGACCCTGCTTGTGTGTGTGGGTTGTGTCTCCAGAGTGTTTCTTACAATTATTGTTCGGTAAATACTCTCCTATTACAAGTCGACCATACTGTGTTGGATTTTTCAATATATCGTACCTAGACCACTGCCACTTCGAGGTAATGGTCAATTCGATTCTGGTAATACTATCTGATCTGCTAGCCTTCCAAGTTAGTTCAGTGGTAGAAAGACTACCTCAGATAGGAGGTAGTCCTGGCTTTACAGGGCCGCCCCTTATTAGTAGCAGCTTCTTAGGGCTGCGATGCACACCAGCCGATGATAGGCTGGAGTTGCTTCCCATTAATATAATAGCATACTAGATGACGCTGCCTTCACCAACAGAAACTGTCACCATGCCCTCTCCCGCGAAATGCATTCCCCTCTCCATCTTCTTCGCATGTTATTACTAGAAATCTGGAAGGCTGTACAGTGCATGCCCACTAATTGCTGAGAAAGCCATTACTGACATGGCAGAGTGCTGATGGCAAGGCTCACCTGAAGAGCAGAAAACATGGTGCTCACATGGACCGCAAACACAAAGATCGCCACGAAGACACAATGTATCGCATCCGTCCGAAGCCTGGCCCTCTGCAATGACAAAGCAAAAAGGCATGGCACAACTATCCCCACACAGAACCTAGCTTTCGACCACAGGCCGAAGAGGATTCCTGCACAATCAACCAATAGTTGTGACCAGTTCAAATTGCATTACTGAAATGTAGCTAATTTTAAAGTCGATTTTGCAGTCACTCAACTCGCCAAAAATGATAAAGTGCTCAGTGAACAGCAAGCGGCCTTCTCTGGGCTCCACTCTCGGCTCAAGGGTGGAAGCAGGCTCAAGCATTTTGGAGCAGCTTAGGAAGCAGTAATAAAGCCTATATGAAGCAGGTTTGGAGCAATAAGACGAGAATTTAGAGCATTCGAATTATGTTTTCAAGCATGCTTCTAAGGTCAAACGCCTTTAAAAATTGCAAGTTTTTGTTCCTGACAAACCAAAATACCCGATTTAATTCCTTTCTACTCAACGCTTAAAGCTTTGCAGGCTACACCCGCACCTCTGACAAGAGAAGACAAACAGCTAAAACATGTACATACAGAAATTTAAAGTAACACAATTGACCTGAGAAAAATTTTGGAAAAGACTAGCAGCAAACCGAATGTTTGCTTCTACACTTCATAACTAAGTCTAACTGTTTTGACATGATAGATTCAAACGTGGAATTCACCACTTTAATGTTCAAGCACCACCACTAGTTTAGAGTTGACATCAATGAAAAGCACATTTCCACTCTCTGTCTTATACATATCCGTTTTGAACACATACCTGTGCTGAAAAATTCCAGGGTACTGTCAATAGTGCCTTTAGGAAGGATAGTCGGCACTCAAGGATGGCATTTTCCTCCTCCAAATTGCTTTGCTTCGTAGCCTTTTGCCAGTGGCTCATCATATTTTCACCTGAGAGACTCCAGCGCTTCCTTAATTTAAACGCGTTGGCAATAGGCCCGTGTGGCTTTCGAACACTCTTGAGAACATGTCAAGTGAATGGCACCTTTGTGGTGTCACCCCTTTATGCTTCAAGTATGCTTTGATTCGATGTAGGATTCACATGCTTGTTACTAACAAAAGAGGTGCGATAGCGAAGTACCTGCTTGTTTTCACAGCTTAATCTTTGGAACAATTCAAGTTGTACCGTGTTGTCGGAAGACTTTCCTAATGGCTCGAGATACCTGCCGTGACTACTTTGCTCAGTTCTCTCACCACTGACGATTCAAAAAGCTTGGAGAAGGTAACTCTGCCATCATTGTACTGCCTCTGTTTCGACTAAAGCGCCCCTAGAGTGTGTACACAGAACTCACAGCATGCCACTGCCCCAGTGTGCTTCTCACTGTCACTTAATCAAATTGCATTGAATCACATTTTTTGGAGGAAATATCATAAATTACCCCTTGTGCAGCAAAAATATGTGTTCTGCTAAATTTGATGGCAGAACATTGAAGCAGCTGGTTTGGAGCAGTTCTGGAGCAATATTGCATTTTGGAGCAGGATGGAGCAGCAAAAGCATTTTGGAGCAGAATGGAGCAAATGGAGCAGTACTTCCATCCCTGTTGGCTCTGTTGTACTGCCAAACAGCTTGGCCATGCCAGTGCATCTGACCACCTGGAGCCATCAATGAAAGCTTTTTGCAATTAAATGCGTCTAGCAAATTTGTTGTACTCAAGAGAACTGTTTTTTCTCTCAACTTTCAATGTTTAGCCTGAGAAATTTGTTAGATTAGATGCATTAACGAATACTGGCAAAACATTGCCACATTTTAGAAGGAAACTGATACGAGCAAGTAGAAGCTATACCTATATTACTATGCGTAAGAAGGGAGGGTGTACTTCAGATTCTGTACCACTGCCAGAAAAAGTTGCTTTCGAAGTCATTGGAACCGTGAAAGATGTTCGAATTCACCAAATTGCAAAAACATTCGCATCCAGGCCAAAAACTATCATTCTGCGAATGCTCTGTGCATACCACCGCCTTCGTCCCTCTGCCATAGTCTGTTTTGTTGCTTCTTGTGGGACGGCTCGATGGCACGAGCCCCACCTGAAGCAACAAACTGTAAACATGATATGATGCCAGCAGAGATCGAAGTTGAAACGGCGTTCAACTCTGCATCCCACACATCACAGGACACATACTACCTGCCGTTCATCCAAAGCTACCTTACACTCCACAAAAACGTCGGCCAAATTTTGAATGACCATTTTTTTAAACAGAAGTCTATTTTTTGAGGCAGCATTTGCAATAATCAAGCTATACGCTCCCTTGACCATGACCAGGTCAGATACAAACGAGGCCAATTGTTCCAATTAACCGAGCTGACGCAGGCTGCCGTTTGAATATTCTCGGCAGATTTGTATCAGAAATTTTGAAACCACAGAAATACTTTGACTTATTTGGGATTTGCGAATTAACCGAGTTCGAGTTACATTGAGTTTTTATTAAGTGATCCAACTAAGCCAGGCATAGTTCATAAAGCAGCTCACTGAAGTCATCAAACTGAACAGAAAGCTCACAGCCAACATTACAACATATATCCTGGCCTTCTGATAATCAAGTTCCCTAGATAGTTTGGCCAAGCACGAGTGCTTTATGTAACCAAAGCATTAGCGGTCGGCCGCAGCAATGTAATCCTGGGCCAGGCAGAACCTGCTAGTATATCACTGAAACTTTCAACTAAATGCGCAAGCTGCCTATCATTATACAAGTTCTTAAAAAAAAATGGATACAATGAAATCACAATAGACTAAAGCAAGCGCGATTAATAGCAACAGAGGTCATGCACAGCTTGAAACAAACAGAAAAAAAAACAAACATGTTTTTCATTGTCGCTCGAATAATGAGGAGGAAATGTGCGGCGTACAAATGTTTTTTCCAGCTTTGCGGGCAGTGGGTCCACATATTCAGGGGCACTGTCGGTGGCACTGGCAGTCGGTGCATTCTCGGCCCACAGGTGGCGCTTGATGAGGTTCCTGCAGAGCAGAGAACTGCAAATCACTGAACATGGCAGGACCCGGAATGGCACAAGATAGCAGTAGTCAGGCATCTCAACAGCAAGAACATTTCCAGGAATACCTTAAACTAAAAATGCTCCAATCCCCTAGAAGCCTTTGCTAGAGTGGCTTGAAGCCAAGAGTCATTGTGATGGCGCACACTGGAGATGATGTCCAGGCCAATCAACCCAAAATCCACCACACGGTGGCAAAACAAACAGTCCCTCTTGTTTGAACTATACCAATCAAGAGCTCTATATCCCGAGCATCCAGCATAGGTATCGAGAAGTCAAGCTTTTTGTTTCGTAAAATCTACGTCCAGAGATTTACTAGCACTGTATTTAAATTTTCGCGGTCGAAAGCTCTACAGAAATATAATGACAATGAGTTGATAAAACAGTGAAGACGCAACATTTGGCGACTAGAAGACAGAAATGACATTCATTACGATTTTCCATTCAAACCTAAACTCACCAGAGGATGGTGGGATCACTAGCGCTTCTACTCAACAGGTAGCCCGATGTGACAAGGAAGCCACAGAACAGCGAGAACATTATGTGCTGTGATGGGTTGTGGCCCTCCTGAAAAACAGCGATGATATGAGTTGCAGCCGATCAATCAACCAGTAAATAGACAAACAGAATGAAATCGTTATGTGCCATCGAATTCACAGTAAGGCTGTTTGCATTTGTTCAGATGAGGTATACAAAAACCACACAAATTCTCCACAGTATGCCTACATCAAGAAATGGTTGAACATAAAACCCTAACTGTACAGTATGTGACATCATGTGACGTACAGCTGTTTAGCACACTTTTAAAATTATATAATGGTGTTCTTCACTAACTTGAGCAAACTGAAGAGCTTAAGGGAAATAAAAAGATAAAAGTAATAAAATAGATTGAGAGAAAAGTAAACATAAATAATATCATGCAACCCCAATTTCATTGAGATATCAAGGCAGCAGTAAAAAAATGACAGCGACAGTAAGTATGCTTCGATTTTGGAGAATAAAGCTGTAGAGGGGGTCTTCTCTCCCTATACCAACCCACTGCAGCGTGTGTGCAAAAAGAAACCACATACAGTGAAAGCTCATTAATTCACAACTCGTTAATTCGAAATTTTGGATACTTCGAAATAGTCATCGTGGTCCGGTCCACAGTGCATAGAAGTCTATGCGCGTAACAGCTCGTTAATTCACTCAAAAATTGGCGCCGCCACCCATAATTCGAACTGCGCGCCGCCCAGCGGCGCTGTTAAAAACCATCGTTGGAAGCTTTCACGGCAGAACGATAGATGGCACAACCATCGGGGCGCCGCTAGGGTGCTGGAACAAGTACTAAACAGTCTTTCCTGCCGCGACTCCTTCGAGGAACGACGTTTTAGTGTTATCGACCACGGTTTCGTGTTGCATTTCGTGAGCCCTCGTTTTGCACGCCGCTTGTTGTGAGCTTGTGTCCGTGAGATGTGTTCGCGTGGGAAATACTGTGCCAAGACGGTGAAGGAGAAAGTGGCTATTTTACGCGAGGCGGATGAACGGAAGGCCAGCAAAGTGGAAATCGCGAAAAAGCACGGGATTCCACCAAGCACGTTGTCGACGTACGTCCGAAATAGGAAGGCCATCGAGGATGCCTATGAAGCCGAAGATTTCGCCAGCAACAGAAAAAGGCTTCGGTTAGCCAAGTATCCGGAAATTGAGACCGCTGTAATCACGTGGGTGAAAGAAATGAGAAGCGCTGACATTCCACTGAGCGGCCCAATTATCATGGCGAAGGCGGCCGATTTCGCCCTGCGCTTGAATGTGGAAGATTTTGTCGCCTCCGAAGGATGGTTTCACCGCTTTAGAGACAGACATAATCTTGTCTTCCGGGTGTTGTCTGGAGAAGCCAAAGAAGACTCCCTGCGTCGCATTCGCATGCTAGAAGACCGAGTGAGTACGGTAGCCCTCAGAGAGAAGAAGCAGAAGATGATAACAGACTTTTTTGCTAAATAAATGTTTTTCGTGCCCTCCGGGCATCAAACGCCTTCATTTTTGCTCACTTTCATTAGTTCGAATTTTGGTTAATTCGAACTGGCCTGGCGGCCCCGTGGAATTTGAATTAACGAGCTTTTACTGTATAGAAATTTCATGCTGCCTTACACCCGTGTGACGGCAATGCTAAACTGATGTGATCCTTGCGAGCTCAGATGCCCTAATTAAATACCTCACATGCCAAATTCATTTCCAAAGAGTATCTGCTACAACAGGTAACTCTACACCAAGGAAATTAACAACTGGAACAAGCAGCTAAACCCCCAGGGGTAGTAAAGCAGGTAAATGGCGGTGGTTAATGTTACGGAACTAAAGAAAAAAGAAATGGCAAATTACCTTCAAAGCCACATAGGCCAGTCCAAAGAGGAACACCACGAATGCTACGCTCCTTGAGATGCAGTAGACAGCAGACACCAAACCAGTGGTCGCTAGTCACACGTAGAAAACACAAAGGGCACAATGTTTCAAGTATTCTCCAAAATGGTTTGGACATAACAAATTGGTTTAAGAGGTTTAACGTCCCAAAGTGACTCAGGCTATGAGAGACGCTGTAGTGGAGGGCTCCGGAAATTTCGACCACCTTGAGTTCTTTAACGTGCACTGACATCGCACAGCACACGGACGCCTTGCTTCTCACCTCCATCGAAAAGCAGCCGCAGCAGCCTGGATTTGATCTTGCACCCTTGGGCACAGAAGTCGAGCACCCTAACCACTGCACCACCACGGCAGGGTGGACTTAACAAATTGTATTCCCTGATGAGCTAAGACTGGAACTGATAAGTGAGTAGGCAATGCCTTACTAAGCATCAGGTTATTGTGGTTCAAATCAAGCATGACATTAATTAAAAGCCACACTAGAGTTTAGGCTACGATGTCAAACTATTCAAACTGTGAGATAAACTCAGTGCTGCCTGAGAGGTGGATGCCATCAGTTGAATGCTGTGACAGTAATTCCATTAAAAGCTGCAATCATGCTTTGAACCATTTCAAATGTTAAATGGGGTTAAATTACTTGTGCCATAAAAAATTTCTTTTAACCACACATTAGAAGAACGTCAATAAAGTAAAACCTCAAATCTGTCCAAAAAAAAAAAAGAATTTAGTGATCTGAAACCACGTGGACAAGTGATGCTCACTGGACTACTTGGCTACGCAGTCAGAAAGCAGTGAATTTTGTGTATTCAAATCGCCCGTATTCCACAAAAAGATCACAATGGCTCCGAATGTGAAATGGTTTGGTTTGGTATTATTTGCGGGGCTTAACGTCCCAAAGAGACTCAGGCTATGAAAGACGCCGTAGTAGAGGGCTCCGGAAATTTCGACCACCTGGGGTTCTTTAATGTGCACTGACATCGCACAGCACACAGGCACCTTGCTTTTAGCCTTCATCGAAAAGCGGCCGCCGTGGCCGGGATTCGATCACGCATCCTTGGGTACAGTAGTCGAATGCCCTAACCACTGCGCCACCCCGGCAGGCCAAGGTGAAATACAGTAAGCAGGGTTTCACTCTTCTAGCCCACTAGACGTTAAAGATCGGACAACAAAAAACGATCTGAAGCTTTTTGAACTAGAAGGCATTTTTTTTTTAAGACACGAACAAATGGGGCAGCCCTACTCACCCGATCCACCAAACAGGTTCATGTCAATCTGTTCAAGGAGGTACGTCACAAACGTGTTTATCTGAGGAAGCAAGCCCAGGCTAAAGGTGACAGGGAAGGCCAAGATGAATACTGCAAAACAAAGGATGAAAATCCTGATAATGAAAATATGGTCACCGAAAATCGCTGTTCCTCCCCCCCCGTCAAAAAACAATTGCAACGATTGTTAGTTTCATTCATTAGGCTTCACTTACTGTAATGAGACAGTTGCTAAGCTCTTGTCCAACCAACTTTATGAAGACCTACAGCTCAAAAAGCTCAAGAGAGGCAAAGTTTCTGGAAGTGAAGATCTGATGCGCGGTCCATTTTAATTTGAAGCAAACAGCTCTTTACTACATGTTTGATTCAGTTATGACAGCATACACACTGCAATGCACAACGTAAACAAGCCTTGAAAATGAGACATTAATATGAAACCGTGACGAATGAAGCTTTGCGTTAGGAGATGTTCCCCTGGTTTAAAATAATACAGTATACCACATTTTTTTTTACACACATCCAAAACACCAAGAGTGACGCTCACCAATGAGGAAGCTCCGGGCCCAAGTGACAGCGGCCTCAGTGATGAGACGTGCTCCATAGAGAGTGACATGCGGGTACTCGACTCGCGAGTCAATCAGAAACTGCACGAGCATCAGCATCGAGCAGCACAGGCAGAAATACATGGGACGGCTGTACAAGACCACACGGTTGTAGCCCTAGGGAAAAAAAACGGGAAGAACAAAACAAACAAAAATAAGCATCACCTATGTCACCTTGTCACAATGACCCTACCAGTCCATGCCCAATCAGCACTAGAAAATAAAAACTAAACAAGAGGAAAAGATACCATTATTGGTGGACACCTCAATCGCACCATGAAGGAAGGGATGAAAGAAGGGGTCAATCGAGGCATACAGAGGAAGATGCTGGCCCAGTTTTGATCAAGCGGAGTTCTTCAATCTACGTGAGACTGCACACCTGCGTTTTTTATAATATTCCTTCACCAAAATGCGGCTGGGATTTCATTCTGCGTAAGCACGAACCCACACAAGGAAGAAGCAGCAATTTTCCGCACGGAAGCCAAATTAACGTTTATACTTGATCGGTAAAGGAAGGTCAAGAAATGTGTAGTTATGTGCCGTGCCTAAGGGACCAGCCTCACCACAGAACGTGTAGCCTTCTCAAGATGTTGCGGCCATACATACAAATCTCAGTGTTTTGTCTCCCCAAGCAGAAAGCCCTTGCACGCAGAAATCACAGAACACCGCGGTTCTCGCAGTATGTCGTAGCTCTAACTGCACGACAACACGACGCCCTATGAGAATGACACAGAGTGTCACCTTCAACGCAAAAGCCACGCAATCAGAATCAGTTTATTAAACAGGCAATGAGCACTCACACATAGTATTTGATAAATGCTTCCAAAGTTTTAACGCAAGAACCAAATGCTGCTGACAGCGTGCACAATGCAAGTAGCAAAAAATTGATTACAATGAAGAAATCCACGACCAGAACATTCAACTGAAGCAGCGAATCAACCTGCAATTTTTTTCTGGTAACAAGAAAAAAAAAATATCTAACCGCAGTTTCGTGCTTTACCCCCTTCTACCTAGTCTGCCTTGCCAATAAGTTCCCGATATTTTTAGTTCCGGTGAACTGACACGTAAAACCTCACATTCACAAAGCAACAAGAAAGGTTGCTTTATCCAAACACCTGTGCAATATATGTGGCGCGATACATCGCCTTTTTTTTTTTTTTTCTTGTCAGAAGCTTTCCCTCTCTGCAGTAGTACAGTCTTTGCCAAAAGTAACCAGGCTGCTCCGAAGGATGCCGGAGTAAGCGCACGGTCGTGTGGTGGTGTTGCGCTCGCTGTGGCTTATCGGTGCTTGTCAGCTCCGAGGGTGCAACAGCTGACGTAACTTCGCACCCTCACTCTCGCCCATTGGATGATAAAAACTAGGCACGTATGATGCGCGGGCTGCGGTTTCACGCGTGCGAAGCCTGGTTGCGCCCAGCTAGGGAGCTCAGCATAGCGATGGGGCTATTCACTCTTCTCGGCAACTGGGGAAAACAGAACAGCAGGTGATAGTAGACACGGTGAGATTTTATTGTTCGTTTCTAGAACGAACATGTGCTAGGTTTGCCAGACAGTGTTGCCCTGAAATAAGGGTTCCGCGAACGAGAAAGTAATCATGTGCATCTAATGGTTAAGCGTGAGTAAGGTTTCATTATAGTTTGTTACTTAAACCGAAACTTACCTACAAGCGAATGCAAAAGTTTGTTAGGATCAATCATTGCACTTATTTATACACAGCCTCCCCAAGGGGCTAACACAATTTTGCGAGCCTAAAACAGAGATAAGATTGCTTTTAGGGTTCACAAGCTTTCCCATGTCTTTGTACCGGAGTTACGGTTCGGAAAGTGGCAGTATGCAAGGCACCTCAGAGAAAGCATATTGAAATTTCGAGGTGCGTTATTATTCTTTAATGTACAGGCGCATCAAACACGCAGGAAATCGCAATTGTGCTGGTGCGTTTCAGCAGCGGATTACAGAACACAAGCATGTATAATTATATAGCGAGAAACGCGACTTTTATATCTGCTTTAGGGCAGTTGCCGAGAAGAGTGAATAGCCCCGTCGCTATACTGAGCGCCCTCCCTGGGCACAACCAGGCTTCGCACGCTTGAAACCGCAGCCCGCACATCATACACGCCTAGTTTTTATCATTCAACGGGCGAGAGTGAGGGTGCGAAGTTACGTCAGCTGTTGTACCCTCAGAGCTGACAAGCAACGATAAGCCACAACGAGCACAACGCCGCCACACGGCCGCGCGCCTGCTCTGGCAGCCTGCAGAGCAGCCTGGTTACTTTTGGCAAAGACGGTACCTTCAGCTGCTATTCAGCACCCTGGTTAATAAATGGTTGCTTTGAAAATACCTCTTAAATAATTTAACAATACCCCCATAATAAAAGTCCAGAAATGCTTTACACATTCAATACTCACATGAGTTGGTGAGGCAGCATCTGGCTGAACACTCTGAAACAGAATAAAAAGAGAGAGAGGACACTGTCAAAACAAGCTGGCAGCACAAAATAAATAAAAAACAGCAAGGAGAGCAAAACCATTGCACCCGCGGCCCTTTCAGAGAATCTTTGCCGTTAGCTTCCAAACTTTACTGCATAAGAGTCAGACAACTTGTGAGAATGTGTACACATTCATGATTAACAACTCGGGCTCTGTGGAATTCTAAATGTTACAATTCCCTAGACTAAAATAGACACAGCAAATAGACACAGCAATACTGTGGAGATCAGTTTTTCGACCCAACACAGATGCGAGCGGGCACTGCCGTCACAAACAATCGGCCTCCCAGTGGCGTGAAAGACACAGTCCTGGATTTAAATGGAGGTAAATGGCATCGCTACACTAAGGTTAGCAGTTTGTACCTTACTGTTGCCGCACAAATTAACGCCGTGTCCTTCGTTAACATATGGACAGCCTACAGAGAAAAGCGCATTATTGTTTTGAAGATGGTTGGGCTTAGTTTGGTTGATGGGGTTTAACGTCTCCAAGCGACTCAAGGCTATGTATGAGCTGACGCCGTAGTGGAGGTGTCACAAGCTGCCTCACCTATACATATATTATATTGAGGCATGAAAAAGAAAGAAAAATAACGAGCCTCACCTATACAGCGAAAGTTGCAGGATCTTCTGCCTCAGATATAGAGCGAAACTCACGGGACCTCGCCGTTCCTCTGAACAGGCTTCGACACTATGGCGGGGCAGCGACCGCGCATCCTTGACGCGGGCACTGCGTGGCCAGCCGAGTATAAAAACGCATACCGCAGCACGCCCGTGGCAATGCACTCTGGGAAGATTCAGTCTTCCGGGCCTCTCTCGCGGATGCTCTGGGAAAGCGTCTTGTGTTTCACCGGGCCCGCGATCGATGCATCTTTCTCCTCATCTGTACGGCTGCCGCTACCGATCAACTCAGCCTTCAACGCCTCAACTAACAAGAAAGCCGCGAGAATTCCTTTTTGCCACAGCCTGCTGTTTAATCGAACATTGTTTTAGACTTTGTTTAAACCTTCATCTGACTTAGTACCTTTACGCTGTGTTTTCTATGTGACCTTTGCCCATACTTTTTATATCTGGAATACTTGCTTTATTGTCTTTAGAGTCTTCTTTTTATCAGTGTTTTGTTCTTTGTTGGGTTTTCCTCTTGTCATTTACTGAGTCGTTTTTATCACATTCATGTTGTGACATTTTATTTTTTTATTGTACTCTATTATTATGCAGTGTAATTTGGACTACTACTTATAAACATTCAATTGTTTGTAAAAGAAAGTGACATATTTGAACTTACTCCTCAATCACACACCGACACACGTGCTTCACGGGTTGACCGGCCTAACTTTTAATGTGCTCACAAACCTCGTAGAGGAACGATGGGTAACCGTAAAGGGGATCCCGCGCCTCTGTTGACCTTAAAGGCGGAGGTTTGTGACACGAGGGCTCCGGAAATTTCGACCACAGCACACGGGTGCCTTGCTTTTCGCCTCTGTCGAAAAGTGGCCGCCGTGGCCGGGATTCGATCCCGCATCCCAGGGCACAGTAGTCGAGCGCCCTAACCACTACACTACCACGACGCAGCCGTTGAAGATGGGACAAAGGTAGAGTCCAGCATGGCTTGATGCTGCATATGGTGCTTGAATACAACCCAATATTGCTGCTTGCAAACAAAATGCAAGAAGCAATAAACTCTGCACATTTTTGGCATGTCTTTCGCATGAAAGAGTCTTTTCTTTTTCATTTTTAGGTAGACATTTTTTTTTTTTTGACGGTTTGATTGTTCAGACTCTTTTTCAGGTACCACTGAGGCAAATAATCAGCTGGTGTCTGCATTCAAAGGTGATATTCCATGAAGGGTCTAAAAAAAAATGTGACGCTAAACAAATTTGCCAATAAAAAGCCAACTTGATGGGCATCAGCAAAGGAATGTTGAACTCGTCACCTGTAATCTCTAAATTTAAACAGGGTGCTCGAAGTGACATTTTGCCCCCACGGGATTAATTAACAGGCCTTGTTACATCCTACACCCCTCCCTATTAAAGAAAGCTGTAAACTGACCTTGAGCAGGCAGTACTGACAGCTTGCCATGACAAAGCAAAACAGGAAACTGTAAATGTCTTGAAAGAAACCCCGCGAAAGGCACAGGGACCCCAAGACGGCAACCAAGACAGCCAGCACCACGGACAGGACGTTCTCCATCGCCGTCAGGTTCCTACAGAAAGCCAACCACAAAAAAAGCTCCCCTCACAAACAAATCACAAAATGCTTGCGACACTTTGTGGTAACAGCCTCACCAACAAAACCTTTCCCTATACACTAAGCGCTCCAAGCTTTCTTGCCTCGGGGAACCCAACCAGCTTCTGAGAAGCGCCAACAAATCCCCGTGTGTCAGCCTCCATCTTGTTGGTCTCCATCTTGGGATCGCTGTTGCTCTTAGCCGCGCTCATGTTAAAGCTCACAGAGGACATCTGAGATAACTAAGTCGTGTCTCGCGTGAGCAAAATGAGTGATAAAAGTGCATGCCAGGCGGCTTCCAGCATGAACAAACAAACTCCCAAACCATGCTAAGCCTACGGTAATACAGTCGAACCCGGATATATCGAACTCGAAGAGGATCACAAAATAGTTCGATATATTGATAATTCGATATACAAAAATCGGCTTGTGACGGCACTTACGATGCGCAAAAACGATACCATATTTGTGGCGTAATCAACCCACTCACATAATGAACCCACCCTCAACTTTTGCACCCAAAAATTTTGAAGAAAAAAAAAAACCGTTAAGGCCAGCTTGCTCACATGCAAGCGATTGAGCGATCTCAGCGACGAGCGGCAGCGACAGAGCGAAAAATTTCCAACTTGTTGGAACTGCGTCCCTCTCGCTGCTCGAGCCACCGCGGCAGCTCAAAACAAGGTTTCTGTGTCGTTGCGGCAGAAATCGCGAGCGTTTTCACTTGCATGTCGACGGCGCGTGCCACTCCGTTTCGGTCATCTCATCCACAGCTTATTTTTTGGCAGCGTGCCAAGATGCTGTGCAGCGATAACATCATGGCACTTTTATCTTTCGATAACTTCTGTGGTGTCGGGGAGCGAACTCAGCAGACTGCCCGTGATGGCTTGATTGCACAAGCCTGGTTCGATTTATCACGCCGCGCTTGGGACGGGCGTAGTTCACTGCCACAAAATCATTGGAAAGCGTGATAGCTGCAAATGCTGTTTGAAGCGAAAAATGCTAAAAGCGGGTGTCATGATCACAGGTGACCGTGTGCTTTCGTTGATTCATATATGCAAGGATAAACGACTCCCACACACAAAAAAAAAACTGCCGTTTCTTAACGTCTGCAGCAGCCCTATCTTATGCTACGCCGCGCGTATAGCACAACGATAAGAATAGACGACTCTCACAAAAAAAAAAGAGAGAGAGAGAGAGAGAGAGAGATATCTGCCACTTCAACAGGCGTCATAGCCACGTCAGCCGCCATGCGCAGAGGGTTCACAACACACGCTCGAGAAAGCGTCCGACGTTCTGTCTGAAAACGGACTGAGCTGGCTTGGCACATGCGTAGCGCGTGCTACTGCAAACGAAGGCCTGGAGCGAGGAAGGAGAGATAGCTTCTATCGCATTTCTTCCCTCTCGTTCCCACCGGTTCTCTCTGGTTCATTCGCATACATGGCTTGCAAACGTCACGTACTGGCGCGCGGGAAATGATAACCGCAGATGCGCGCGCCTTTGAGGAATGGGTGCGGCGCTGGCCTAGACCAGCCGTCGCCGAACCGTTCCCTCTCATTCCTTCCGTGCATGGCTTAAAAACGCCACATGGCAAACGGCCAAGGGTGATGCGATCGTCTTTGGGGAAGGCACACTTTCGAGTGCGTGATGCAGAGTTTGATATATCGAACAACCGCTGAAACTGAGTTCAATATATATCACGCGGCTTTCCTATACTTTTACATGGAATTTTCATGGGGATATTCCGTGAGTTCGATATAACCAAAATTCGATATATCTGGGTTCGACTGTAGCATAACTGCCAAAGTAAAGTTGGCAAAAGAGAAGGGAGGTGGTGGAGGTGTGCACAGGTTTGGATGGTAAGGAAATCCAGACAGCAGTCCAAAAAACCCCCAGTGATCCTCAGAACCCACTTCCACTTTGAAAAACCCTACCTTATCTTATCATTAACTAAAGTTGTCATTTACAGCATCCTAATCTTAGAGGCATGACTCAGGTTTAGAGCGATGTGAGATACGTGCCAATCCCTTTCTCTCTTTTCTACCCGACACTAGCCAACCTTCTCCCAACGTTGGAACAAGATTACTAAGCAAACTCTGCACCTTTCCCTGGAACTAAGGAGTGACGCTAAAAATACTGCCATCCCCAAACACATAACAACTCCTCCCCCATGGCTTCAAGCCTTTGCTCTAGAGGTATCTGAAATAAACAAGTAAAAAAAGCCAAGAAATCAATGAGCCTTGGCCCACATGAGCCAAGCACTAAAAGAACCCAGACTAATATTGAAAAAGGCTGACATGATGTAAGCAGCAAATAAATCAAGGCCCAAGCGAATTCATGTCCATATGACCCAAGGCCGATATCAATCAATAAAGGCCCAGATGAACGAAGATACATATGAATCGAGCATAAAAAGATATGTGGGGAATAGAGAAAGACGAAAAAGTGAGCCGCAGCAAGAGATTCACCGGTCCAAGACTGTGATGAGGGCGAGCCGGTCGAAGCCGACCTTGATGGACTTGCAAGGCAGCAGTCGAAAGCGGTAGTAGTGGCGCGGTTTGCTACCCCGCAGGGTGCCGCTGCCCACAAACCGCATGTGGCACGTCGAGTCCAGCTCTGTGTCCTGCACAAACAACAGTACACCACCTCTTTAGGAAGCCCATTTAACCGCGTTCTTGTAAACCCTTACACATTCCTTTCTTCCAGAAGAGAAACTACAGCCTACACTCTACACAATGCATTCTGGTAGGGAAATTTCACAAATTTGTATCATCCTGAACCTCACATCAACTATGATCCTATTGCCTATCAAGATTTTACTGTAAATACAAATGCAGCATTGTATCGACATGATTTCTTTACATGTCAGTGAAAAGGTGGCTTTAAAACAATTATTAGACAACTCATTTTAGGTGCGCATTTCCTTCTCTGTAACGATGCACAAGGCATCAGAATACACAGCTCCTCACGTGGTATTCGTCAATGTTCGTCAGTGACCGATAATTACTATAAGATTATATAATGAGGTGTGTGTGTGCGCACATAAACTTGCTTGTTTCAGGAGTCTGAAGGAGGGCTTTATGTGTATCGTTAGGTTCTAGGGGTTAAATCTAGGTTTATTACTTCAAACGGAAAATACGTCTGAGCTGCAACACGTCTGCTCCGCACTCATAAGTGTGCTATCCTCGCAACCGCCGGGCACCTCAGAAATTGCTAGTGACAGGTTGGAAAAATCCGGATTGTTCAAAAAATGTTTATGTCACACATGGAATGGCACAATTGCAATGACAAGAAACAACATATCAGCAGTTATATTGGAGTGTTTTTATATTCCTCACTTCTACATGCCGCATACGCTGTTTGATTGCCACCAGTGCACTTCAACACTAATTCACGGCACTGCCTAATAAGATTGGCAGAAGGAAACTGAAATGCTTCACTGTGGCAGAAATTTCACAGTACCAACATTTGTTGTAGCCACATTGGGACTTATTTTTCATGAAGCAAGCCCCAAAAGTGAACCTCCTTGCCTGGGACGACGCCGTCTGTGACAGGGTTACCCCGTTGGCGGCCGCTGCCATGGCCATGCGACTCAGCAGCGACTCCGCCAGGAGCGCAGACACGGCTCCTCTGGAGGTGTCGAACCGCGAGGCCCCAGCCCCTTCAATGGCTCCGCCCATCGGGTCATAGCGGTTCTCAAGCACCGTGGCACCCCGCCTCAAGCAAAGCCCCGCCCCTGCTCCAGCTGGCAGCGAAAGGTCTAGTGAAGACGGGGCACCCCCCGCCTCCTGACTGTGCTGGCCGCTGCTGTGGTGGCTGCGTCGGTGGTGATGGTGATGATGCCGAGGTTGATGAGCGAACTGGTGTGAAGCAGAGGACGACGAGGAGGGGAGCTGCTGCAGCTGCTGCTGGTGCGGCTGCTGCTGGTGGTGAGAGTGCTGGTGATGAGACCGGTGGTGGTGTGGCTGCTGGTGGGAGGATGGGCGGAGCTTTGTCGCCACGGCAACGGAGGAAGCAGAGGCCTCCGCGGTGACGCACGGCGTCATGCCAGGGGCGGGGCTGAAGCCCAATGTGATCGGGCAGGTGCTGTGGGCCGGGGCAGGGCTGCCGCCGCTGTCCAGCATGGTTGCGGAACTGGATGAACTGGAGCTACTGTGCGACGATGTCTCCCTGCGTGAAGCCCAGCAAAGCATCTTGCTGTTGACTGATATCCCATTTTAACAGCCTAGCGAAGCTGTCCTCCTGGACAAAATGCTTCCCCAAGCTCAATATAAGCTGACGGCCCACATAAGAATTGCTTTAAACATTTTCTCAATGAATAGCCACTTATATAAAATACAATCTTAAAATAATGCTGTTCTTTACCACAGAAAGTATGCTGGCTCATCCAGAACAAGAAAGTAAGTCAAAAGTGCCTTTAAATTAGAAGGCACTTTTTACTTACCTTTCTTGTTCTGGAAACTTGCATAACACTGACGTAACAGCGCCACTTCGCTGAGCATGCTATAAGAAGCTAGATTCAAAACAGCCCTCCACTACAACGTCTCATAGCCTGAGTTTCTTGGGGATGTTAAACCCTGCAAACTAAACTAACTAGAATCAAAACAAACAAAATTCAACATTCTCGGCCATTGCATTTCTAATCAATGGAAGAGCACCAGTAGCTTGGACACTCACCACTTGCTGTCGAACATCATCTGAAAGATTTTGGTGTCCGGAGACATCTCGAGGCCCCGCGAGACACCCGTGCTGTTTTCATCGAAGGTGTACGTCTGCCAGTTGCCTGAAACACGGTGAAAATAGCAAGTGTACAGAAGGTTGCATACAAGACCAAACATTAACTTTTGTTAAGCATATAAATAGCGTTTCCTGTCTGTTATGCCTTTCTATTTGGAACAGATGTCTTAATCGAAGCGGTCTTCCTCGACTGATGACTGCACAAAAAGAGAAAGACAGGTACATATACATGTACACATGCAAGCATGAGCTCATTTTACTGTGAAGGAAAACGAGAGGTATGTGCCAGAAATAAAGAAAACAGAGTCTTAGTTTAAAGATCCCAACAGGAAATAGAATCCCATCAATTTTGTGCGCAACAAGGGTATTCAACAGTCATCGAGTGGCCTATGTTCTGCAAAGTTCTGCTCTCTGGGTGAGGTTGGACTTGTACAGTTACAAAGGAGAGACACTGCAGACAACCTTTTTCTGTTCATGTTTACAAGTTAGAGTATGCTTTTTGCCAGAACTGCAGTTAAACCTGGATGTAACAAGCATCCACGGAGCGAATTCTTCAATATTACGATGTTATCCAATTTCCTAACGCTGCTCCTACTGAAACATGTGTATCTGAGAACTCCCCATAAAGAAGGTGTTGTGGTGATAGACCGTGACAAACTGAATTTGCTTCTATAACTATACCTGTTAGCTAGTGCCAAGTTACCCGAAATTTGGCAGAACCACACTAAAGTTTCATTGCAATAAGCTGCAAACCACGAACCACGGCAGTTATATCGGTTAACGACAACGCAGCAGACGTCTTGAGGGAAAAAAAATACAGCACGAACAACTGCACACATTTTCTTTTCTTCCACTATTGCAGGGGTTCTCAAACTGGGTTCCGCGGAACACAGGGGTTCCGCGGGCTGTCTTCTTGTGTTCCGCGAGAATCCTCAGAGCTCAGGGCAAGCACTGCTCTCAAAGAAAAATTTAATGGTGAAGGCTTGGTGAAATTTTGGATGGGGACTGCTCCACTGTTTCCATGCCTCTTTGAAAGGGCAGTGGACATTTTGCTCCCCTTTGCAACTACATATGCATGTGAACAGGCATTTTCAGCCCTCGCCTATCTGAAGAACAAGCACAGGAGCCGTCTTGACCCGGCAGCTGATATGAGACTGGCTCTGAGGGAGAGGGGGGGGGCGGGGGATTCCCTGGAACTATTTGAAGGCTTTTGGGGTTCCTCCAAGCAAAAAAGTTTGAGAACCCCTGCTCTATTGCATGGCATGACTCCATATCGTTTTTGGCTTTGTCTATGCATTAACGCCTTCCCTAGCACTAGAGAGCATGAGGTTTACGTTGGTCTTGCCTGAATGCGGAATGTTGGGAGAACCTTGGCTGCTCATCATCTAGCCAACAAAAGTGACCAGTTGCACAACGTTTCGGACGCTAGGTTTGTGAGGAAGATCGCAGGGAAGTGGACAGTCGTACGCCACCATCTCTGCTTCTGCGACGCATAATTAGTATAGGTAGAATGTTCGTAGTAAAATCAAACAAAAACAGCTGGTAGGGAATGTTACCGCAAGCAATCTTCCATCAACAATGAAAATTTTAATCTACGATGTTTTCCTTCCGCCATTTATCATGTACAGCCTTCACGTCTGTAGTGCGACAACCAGAAAGAATAGTCAGAATATCTGTCGCACAAAAACTCATTGCGCAAATTATTGCTAACATGCCGTCGTATGTGTCCACTGATGCATAATTTGATAAACTTACCATCGTCATGGCAGCAATTTTACACACCCCAAGACCTTTATGCGTACATAAAACTGCCCTCTTGGTAACATTGATTGTATGCGTCGCTCTTTGTCGTTCACTGCAATATCAAAAGAGATAAATAAAATATTTGGATTTATTTTTGAAGTAACAGCAGTCCTCATATAGGAACCTAGTAATAATGAAACAAAAAGAGAGGGTGCGCGCTCTCTATGTGTGCGTTCTGGTTCCTGTCATTGGACTGATGCCTACCTTGTCTCTGCTCTTATTTTGACCTTGAACTGATGTTATATTTTATGTAAAATATTATCGCTATTTCATCGTAAAGCCATCCCCGGCTTCCTCATCCTTTCTCTGCCCCATCCGAGTTCAAGGTTCCAACAATGCACATTGAACCCGGCTGCGGCGAAGAAGCGAGGCAGGCAGCGCAGACGTGCTCTCTCCTCGGCGTGCGCCTAGCCTTTGCCGTCTCACATACAATCCCAATCACAGAAGACTATGGTGCAGCCTTTCACAAAATAAAGCTCCACGATGCAAGGAGATGTGATGCTTGCCTGTCTTTTCGAGGTCGTTTGGTCATGCTTATTTCGATACAGTGTGGTATCCAGACTATGAAAAGGAAAGAACAGAAATTTGAGTAGATTAATTTACTGCCACTGGAAAAAGTAGTTTGCGAGTGCAAATTTAGGATCGCGGCCTGCAATCCGAAATGACTGTGAACTGAAGTTCTGCTACAAACTCCCAAAGAACATCCGTAGAGTGTCAACAGTGACGATGGCCGCTGCAGATGTCAACGGCTTAGCGAGCTCGATCAGAAGGTGCTCGATCAATCCGCGCCGGTAGCGGCCCTTAAAGTTAGCAATGGCCTCCTGGCCCATGTGTTCCAGTTTGGCAGCAGTTGTTGAAGGCAGGAAGAAACCCTCAACAGCGCTCAAGTGTGTGTTGACACAGTGGCGCAGAGCACTTATCAAGCAACATGAGCCCCTTGTATTACTTTCGGACCATCTCTTTCCGCTTGCCAAAAATGTTGCTCATGCTTTCTTGTTGCTTACGTAAGACACTAGCATTGAGAGCACCCTGACAAAACTGCGACATTTCTTGGCTTTGCCAATGACCAACAAGTCTCGCTTGTCCGAGCCATCCACTCTCTAGCAAATCAGCACCATGATCCAGTTTTTGCTTACTTTTCCTCCGATGCACTTGTCTGTCTTAGCTGCGAGAGTCTTCGATGGCAGCAACTAGAAGAACAATGTGGTTTCATTTGCGTTGCAGATGTCCTTGTCGGAATATTAAAGAATCCAATTGCGATGCCTGGCTATCCACTAATGGAGCGATCCCTCGTCAACAGTCGCAGCCTCTCCGACGATGTTTTTACACGTGATGTTGTGCCTCTCCTTGAATATCTGGAGCCACCTATTCCCCGACCAGAAGTCATCGTGACCGAGAGCGAAGTCGAAGCCCTTGACCTTCACCAGCATGACGGGTACACTGAATAGAATGCTCTTTGATCGGGGATCCAAGAATCGCTTGCAAATGCGTGGCTTATACATCGCCGTATGTGGCGCACCGGATCCTCTTTCAGTCCCTGCTGGCATGTTCTTGTCGAAAACGGTGCCAATCTTGCTGCCATTATTGATTATAGCTGGAAGACTATGGTTTCATATTTCCATGTGTTATCACTCTTCACATTTCAGCACACCTCATCCAGAATAGCACGCTTCGTCTTCAAAGACACCTTTCTCTTATCCGGAGGTGCTGGGGCTTGTGAGACTCAACATCACCGAGAAATCGAAGATCAACAGGAGATGGTCAGGGGCGGTTCCAAGAAAGGGGGTAAATGAGTAGGTCCATTGTCTTAAGAATTTTCCAGGCGAAGTCGAGAGGAGAGAAATTGAAGAATCGTGATTCAACAAGTCGACCGCTGCTCCATGATGTCACCAAAAATTACCTTTTATTTTTATACTTTTTCTTCCCACGCGGTCATCATGATGGCAGCACAAGACGACTCATCGCGAGGGTCGCGAGTCAAGCAATGCAGTGAAGTACCATTCGCTCCACAGGAGTGCAAACGACGCTGCAAATGTGGCTGTGAGCTGAGTTTCGCCCTTATTTTCGCACGAAACTTTGCCAGAAAGGCATAATGTTCCAATTGATACACTATTTTTCTTTGATACAAAATCACTTCGATACATATCCACTGACGCGCTTTTATTTACATCGCTGCATCCGAACACAAATTGTATTAAAGATGCAAAAATGAAAACGGGAAATTGGACTCCCTTCATTATAACCACTATTTCGCTATAACTGGCTTCCCTATAACCTTGCTGGACTGTAATTTTAAGTGCTTCTCGTACACTAAGTTCAAATTGCTGAGCCCTTACTGTATTTACCCCAGCCCTGTCACCGGCTGGCGAAGAGGTGCAAGAAGCTTACCGTGCTCATCCTGGAAGCAGTGCACTGCGCCCGGCGAGGTGTCGTCGTGCGATATGGCCAGATGGGTGCCGGGGGTTGACAGGATGCTCGCCAGCAGGTAGGCAGGTGGACCCCGGTCAGTGCAGCTGCGCCGGCCCGACGGTGTCCAGCCGGTGGCCGCCACAGCAGACTCGTCATCCTTCTCTCTGCGTAACACAATCAAGCAACATTGCGCCAGTCAATCTAGGACAATTTTCCGGACTCAACTAAACACACTAAATGGTCCAAAGAGTCAAAAAATCTAAGGAAAAAAAATGTCAACGCTGAGTAAAACCGTGGGTTGAAAAACTGAATTTGGATTTTCCAATGTTCCATCCTGAATGTGGGATGAGCTTGTATTTGAGCTAGAGTCATGGTTTCATCAACCCCGGACACTAATATTGTGAAGCAGCTGCGAGTCATGCCTGAATCATGCCGTGAACCAATTCTCTGCTAGCGAAGCACAGTGCACATCCCATGCCACCTAACACAAAGGGTGTGGTCAGCATCAGTTTTTCTCGACAACAACGATTGCGAAGACAAAAGAGTGATTTCAAGTGGTGAACAGAGCTGAAGCCAATTCCCAAGCAGGATTTTTCCAACAGTCAATGCAGTGATCATGTAAAGATATTTTATTCTTATCTCTGTATCAGTATTATCTCTCAATTTTCAGCATGCCTCTCTACAAAAAGAAGTGGGGGTGACCTTGACACCTGATGGCCTCACCTTTGCATGTAAATGAGGTACAAGAAAGACATTTTTTTTTACTTACCTATTTCATTCATAAGCTTGCGCCCAACCGTCTATGTAATATTCCAACCTCAATCCCTACTTTACCTTGACATATTTTTTTTTTTCATTTTGATCCTGCAAAAGTGACCTTGACGTTCCTTTCATGTGCTTTTTCTGCGTGCATTTAGAACCTGCAATATTGTCTCGAGCCGTACTATTATGGTCGCACTGAACTGGGAAAACATAGTCCAGTAGAATCTCAGTGATACAAGTTTCACAGGCCAGCGAAAACATCAGTGTCTCCTTAAATTCATGTCATTCAAAGAAAAAAAAAAAAAAGCCAACATCAGCAATATCTATTGCTTTTACAATGTTCTAGACAGCGCACTACATCTGCAACCAGGAATGCGTTTTTCAGAAGGGCAAAGGACATTTAAACGTTTCAGGTGCCATTTTAACGTTTTGACTGAAAGCGAGTAAAACATCTAAAATGGCCTAAATACATAGCATGCCAGGACTCAAGAAAGCCATATGGTTGATTTTGCAAAGAAAAACACTGACAATTATTTTTCATCGGCATACACAAAATTTATCCCAAAATGTCAGAATAGTTAGAATCTGTGATATTAACAGACTGGGACCTATTCAGTCAATACTATAGTGATTATAGACTCATTACGTATTCTGAACGTTCAGATGATGCAAGAAATCCAGAAAAAAAATTGGAAATTGGTACAGGTGAAAAAACTTCAGAACAACAAGATGGCAGAAGATGTGCTACCTAGCTCACAATTTTGCAAGATATCTTCTCCAGCATTCGCTAGCAGGAGACACAAGAAAATGAGGCTAGCTAGGAAACATGCTTGGCAAAAGCGGCAAGTTGACAATGTAAACAGTCCAGAACAATGAGATGAACTTGCCCTTCGGCTTGAGCCAGGGCCGGGCTGTTGGGCAGGAGGGACAGAAACTCGGAGGTACCGTAGTTGGCCTTGCGGCGAGTCGCGGCCAACTTGGGGCGCTTGCGGTTTGAAGCTGGTCCCGCTATCGAGAGACAATCAACCACAGCATGGTACGGTTTCAGTCAATTCAGGTCAATCCCAAACGAATTTATAATTATTACTCCTCGAGAAGCTCATTTCGTAAAATTAAACTGGCAGAAACGTGCCATAGGTACACAGAACCCCAAGTGAACAGTTGGGCATCATTTTCAATTGCGCAATCCTCGTTCAGGAATTCTCATCAACCTCTAACAATTCCTCAAGAGGACCAAATATACAAAGTTAAAGGCTTCAACAACTTAAATACAGCTGCAGCTGGATTTTACATGCCATGACAGTTTGCAGAAGAGACAGCACGCGTTAAAGCCCCAACACTTTTAACACTGCATAAATCAAAACATCCATGGACACACAACTTGGCCCCTGCAAGTCCACAAATGCCGCAAACTAGCGTGCCAAGTTGAAGGTCACACAGACACCAAAAGTTGCAAAGAATTTTCACAGCGAGTCCACAAAAATTTCAACAAGCAATGAGATTTAATGAAGAGACTTCCATCATGATACACAAGTCAGGTCACAATTGAATAGACCATGGCTTATAATGCTACGGAGCCCTGAATTGCATCTAAACACAGCTTGCCAAACTTGTGGCTATTAATAATGATGGTTAACTCTCAACTCTCCCTGCCACGCTACTATGCATCAATCACAAATGATCAACAGATATCGATGACTTGATGAGTCACTAATAGGTTCTTTAGCCATCGTATCTTTGTTTCGTGCAGGGTTTTTCATTTTTTCCGCAGCCCCGTGAAATTGCTTGACCTTCACACGAATAACCGATTTAATGAGCTGACTTTAGCCTGCTAAAGGCCTAAGCAATAGGCGGCGGTGATAACAAAAGTCTGACTTGGCATTTGTCAACAAAGAATGCCAGTCTTACATGTCAATGCTCAATTTAAACGCGGCGATAAATGAGGTTCCTCAGCAAAGTCTCCCCATAGCGCGACGTCAGCACCAGAGATGATGTGTGCTCAAAAAAAAAATAAATAAATCCTGCTGCCCATGATTCCACTGTGCATACAGCAAATTTTGTTCAATGCATCAAGTCGCAGCGACTCTGACCATGATGCCGCATCACCAAATTCAGACTTTGGTAAAACTGTGCAATCTTAGCCAAGAACATCATCCAGTTCTCAGATGCAAGTTTTCATTCTGGAGCCTATTCACACATTGCATTGATAAATTTTTTTTTTCTATTTAAAAGCTTTCCAATACAGGTTCTCAATTTTGCAAAAATAGGCTCTAATAAAAATCAAAACATTCTACAGCTTCTACAAAAATTTTGATGCCTTTTTACAATGTTCATAGCATTAAATCATTACAAATTTATAGATAGTGTGAGCCCTCCACGGATCTTCTTCCTCTTGTACATACCATGATCTTCTTCCTCTTGTACATACCATCATCATCGTCCCGCGGCGCCGGCTCCGGCACGAGCTGGGGTTTTCTCCATCGGATTAAACGCTGACACGGCATACCTTGCCTTGCCGGAGGCAAGGCAAGGTATGCAAGGTATGCCGGAGGGTACAACACCACTGCCGGATGAATGCATAAACTGTGCACCGGGAGCGGGTACCAGAAGTGGGGAAATATCACTGCTCGTGACGGCACTGCTATGCGTAACTGATGATTTCAAAGGAAATAGTGGATCACCTTTAGATGAGGGAGGTGAGAAGCTTGGCGGCACCTCTTCAGCATTGGAAGCGAGCCTTCCTAAAGAAAAAAGAAAAAGAAAAGAATCACCAGCACTGACTTTTTTCCATGCGTTTCATTTTGCGGTCCTCGCGTCCGTCGTTACTCATGAAAACTGATTTATTGCTTCGAGTGGCACGCGCAATCTTTCACGGCATGAGCATGACCTGCAGCTGCATCAAAGTCGTGAAGTGAAGTGACATGACGATAGCAAGACTGGCTGATATAGTCTAACTGAAGAGTTATGGAGGCTGCAGTTTGGTGCAATCTGCTTCAGCTGGGTGCCCTAAGCATGCGGTGAGTAGCGCAGTTTCGGAGGCATGCACGCCTGCCTCACTGAGACCAACCAGCGTGCACGCACTGCTGGCCGCACCTGTAATACCGGATGACGCCAGCGCGGAAGCAGATAGTGCTACGCTATAGCTCCCTGTTACTGACATAGAGTAGCTGACCGATTTTTCAGACTCCAATAATTTGGAATTGCGCGATATTTCGGACTTTCATTCAGGAACCTTCCCGCGCCCCCATAGGAACGTGTACATTTTCATGTACACTTGCACCACAGTCGAGGGCGTGACGTCATGATGAAAGCATGACTGGCCGAGATATTCTAACCTGGAGGGTTATAGTGACTACAGCCTAGCATGATTCACCTCTGTTGGGTACAATTGTGCATGGGGTGACCGCCTTGAGCGAGTTGCATGCTTCCCGGTGGCGCATATGCCAGCTGCGTCGGCAGCCGTGCCTGCTGTATCGGACCATGCGCGTATGGGCAGCATGCTCCCTATTACAGACATATAAATGAAACAAGGGTAGCGGCGAAACTTGTGAATTTGTAAAGCTGATTTTTCACATAAAAGTGAAATTTTTTCAAGTTCACAGGTTTTTCGAACTATTTGATTACTCCGATCATTTCCCAGGTCCCGCCGAGTCCGAAAAAACAATCGGCAACTTAGTTACGGTCCCCATGTGATCTTTAGGACTTTACGGTAAACGACCTGAGTAATCAGAACAGGCCGAAAAATCTGTGCACATAAAAAAAATCGCTTTTCTGTAAAAAAAAAAATTCGGCTTTAAAAACCACGAAATGCACTACTCCACGTTTTGTCGCCGACCGATATTTCGGACAGCCAATTATCCAGGCCTGCCTGAAAATCCAGACCTTGCCATGGCATTGCCACGCACTCCATAGAGTCAATGTATAACACCGACCAAAATTTCGGACATTCAAAACCCTTCTCGCTCGATTTTCTGGACTTTTTCTTTCAAATCGTGACTCAAGAGCGACCGAAAACGCAAACAACGCTGATGCCATTTTGATTTTCTGGCTGCTGCCATTTCAGTTTTCTGCAACCTCGAACCCCCGTGTCATACACCATTGGAACCTCGCATACCCGGTATAGCCTAGATAGCAAACACTGCTTGCTGCACTGTCCCGCCAGTGCCAGCTCTGCCGTGCTACCGTCGTGCACAGTTGTCAGTCGCCGCGGTCACCATTCATGTGTGGTGTGCTGTGCTGTACTACAACAAATGGACCAAGGCGTTATCCGGACACTCAAGCACCTCTATCGATCACGAGTGCTTAGTCGCATGGTGTTATGCGTGGACAGCGGCAAAACCTACAGTGTCGACTTGTTGTCTGCACTCGGCATGCTTTCTGATGCATGGAAGGCGATAACCAAGGAGATACTGTGGAATTTCTTCCGCCACACGGATTTCGCGATCAGAGATGGAGTGCCGTCGTCATCCGATGATAGCGCCAGTGAATCCCATCAGCCGTCTTCATCTGCTGACCTCATTGAGCACTTGTGCGCTGCAGGAGCCATTCCCATAAGTGACGCTGGAGCAGTTTGCTAACGCTGACAGCGAGATCGAGCTCTGCGCTGAACTCACCGACGATGAAATTGTTCGCCAGGTGCTTGAAAGTGATGACTAGGGCTCTGACAGTGAGGAGCCAAAGGCTGTGCTGCCAACTAGCAGTGAACTAACCCGAGCTCTGATGGTGCTTTCGGCTGTGTACAGCGAGAAAGTCCCCCTTGCCGATGTGCAAGCCGACTTACTTGTACAGCAACGTAGTGCCCCGCAGAGGCATACTAACCACTTATTCAAGCCGCTCACAAAATAAAGTGAATTTTTTTTTTGTGTGCATTCGCTTTTTCAGACTGCCTGATTTTCCGGACACTATCTCGGCCCCTAGAGGGTCCGAAAAATCGGTCGGCGACTATATACCAATATAACTACAACAGCTAACTAATTGAATATATAGTGCTCCGAACTTTAACAATATGCATGTCTGCATGGCTGAGTCACAGCAACTTGCCTCATAAACCCCTGGACAATGAACAAGAAAGAGCATTTTTTGCAGGACACAATGCCAGAGAATTTACACTAAGGAAAAGATCTTTGCATAAGCCGTTCCTAGAACACAAAGGCCAAGGAAAGGAAATATGCTTGGAAGGATGAGATATACTCTATCTAGAACACAAAAGGCCAGAAACAAGAATTGCAGAGCGCAGTGTTAAGTATGGATGGCAAGTATGGATGGCAGAAAAAAAAAAGAAATCTTGACAACTTCTCACAAGAAAAGAATATTGCAAATTGTGGAGTTTACCATCCCGAACCATCACATGCACTACAAGGAATGCTGCAATAGAAGGCCACAGAAAAAATTTCGATCACCTGGCATTTTTTCAACACATGTTAACATCGCACTGCACACAGGTGCCTGCTTAATATACTAACAGTAAAATCTTGTTACTTCAACCAATGTAAATTCAGAAGTTCGGATAATTAGGACTATAAGTGCGGTCCTGGCCACAGACTATGTAAGTCTATGATGCCGGACACAGATTAACTTGGATATCAATGGGCTTGCATTCAATTCGGATGAGGGTTAAGTCGAGGTATGACCCGCGTAGCCAACGATCGTCAAGGTAGATCTCCCCAAACTTGAATTGCATGGGAGAGCAATAAACGCGCATTTCCTTAGCACTGTGGCATGTATGACGACAATCAGAAGTCAATTTCAAACATTTATTCTGCTCAAGGAGAAGGCTGAATTAACAAGATTTGACTTTAGTTAAGTTACGATGTCTCAGTTGGCAGGGCTAGCGTGCAAAAGCTTAAGTTGAATGATACGATTACTGGCAATGAAAAACTGCAATAGAGCTCTCTAGTTCTGCTCCGAAGCGAACGAGCTCCGGTGTCTGCACTGGACTCACGGCAGATGTCCAACTCCCTCTTCAGTTTCTGCAGTTCCGCCTCGCACTCCTGAGGGTCGTTGAGGTTGAGGATGTCGAGCAAACGGCGGCTCAGCAACGAACGCACCGCTGTCCGCGTGTACGGTCCAGGTACCGGCGGGTATGGTTGGTCTCCTGCATATATATATATATATATTTTTTTTTAATACCAAAGAAATGCCGCGCCTCTCACAGCCAATAGTCTCTTTGGTACGTTAAATCTCATAAACCAAACCAAAGAAATACCCTCGCCCAAAAAAAAAAAGAAGAAGAAGCAACAACCACAACAAAATTTATGGAAACCAACGTTTCTGCTCGTCACAGCCTTCCACTGCATATACAGTCATTACAAAAACACTCAGCAAATGGCATTGCTAAACACCTCAAACATATCCTGTTCTCACATTTCCATTCCACTGCAAAAGAAGACAGCAATCTAAGAATGTACATTTTACTTAGTAGCGCCTGTGGAATGTTCTCGAAATATCTGAGTACTGGCGAAACACTTAAGAACTACATGTAAACAGCAGTAGCTAGTCTAAATGTGCACTATATATAACTACAAAAAAAAAAGGAAGAGGCTTGAGGGCTGCATTGGCCCCAGTTTGGTTCGTTCAAGTAAGGTGGCTCCATAAAAGGTTAGCGTTTCTTTTTTTACTTACTTGTGCATCGCATCTATCCAGTGAGATTACCATAATGTTAGTTTTTAGTCAATGAACGAAAGCATTATTAAGGCGAAAGCCTTTCTAGGCTCACGAAAAGAAATCCTGTGAGCGAGAGTTGTGCGCAAGACCTGTCATAATCCGTGAGATTCCACGAGATTAGTTCTTGTCTAGCGTTCCTGCCACCTGCAATGTCACTCCTGAACGCGCGCCAAGGAACGCCACGCGATAGGAGCGATGGTGTACGGTCCAAACTCGCACTTGTCGAAGAAAGTGTGACAGATACTTCGCCTTTCCTGTCCAGCAAAACCTATTATAATTATATGTAGCCCTGCAACGAACGCCGATAAGAGGCAAACGATGAGAGGTAAATGATAGGAGAAGAAGAATAGGCTTTCGCCATTCTCCTGTTCAGAGGCATCTAAGAGGCTATTATATCATTTTTAGGCAAATGGTCATGGTGACTGACTGCGTAAAGGCAGCACTAGAATGCAAAATGCCATTGAAAAGTGAACACACTGCAAAATGCACAAGCAGCTGAAGGTCTCTGCAAATGTAAGCAGCTGCCTGGGCTATGAACTTATTACAGTCGAACCCGGATATATCGAATTTTGGTTATATCGAACTCACGGAATATCCCCTTGAAAATCCCATGTAAAAGCATAGGAAACCCGCGTCATATATCGAACTCAATTTCATCGGTTGTTCAATATATCGAACTCCGCACCACGCACTGGAAAGCGTGCCTTTCCCAAAGACGATCGCATCACCCTCGGCCGTTTGCCGCGTGAAGTTTTCAAGCCATGCGCGGAAGTAATGAGAGGGGACAGTTCAGCTAGACAGCGCCGCACCCATTCCCTAAAGGCGTGCGCATTTGCGGTTGTCGTTTCCTGCGCGCCAGCACATGACGTTTGCAAGCCATGTGCATGAATGAACCAGAGAGAACCGGTGGGAACAAGAGGGTAAAAACACGACAGAGCGAAGCACAAGGGTGTGCCCATTCTTTTGCTAAGCCATCTCTCTCCTTCCTCTTTCCCGGCCTTCGTTCGCAGTAGCACGCGCTACGCATGCGCCAAGCCAGCTCAGCCCGTTTTCAGACAAAACGTCGGACGCTTTCTCCAGTGTGTGTTGCGAACCCTCTACGCATGGCGGCTGATGTGGCTATGGCGCCTGCGGAAGTTAAGAAGCGGCAGATCTATTTTTTTTGCGAGAGTCATCTATTTTTATCGTTGTGCTGTACGCGCGGTGTAGCGTAAGATATGGCGTTACGAAGTGGCTTTTCTTTTTTTTTTTTTTTTGCGGAAGTCGTTTATCTTTGCATGTATGAATCAACGAAAGCACACGGTTAGCTGCAATCATGACACCGGCTTTTAGCATTTTTCACTTCAAATAGCATTTGCAGCTACTGTATCACGCTTTCCAATGATTTTGTGGCAGTGGACTAGGCCCGCCCCAAGCGCGGCGTGATAAATGATCGAACCAGGCTTGTGCAATCAAGCCATCACGGGCAGTCTGCCAAGTTGGCTCCCCGCCATCCCAGGAGCTGTCAAAAGATCATCTTGGCACACTGCCAAGAAATGAGCTGTCAATGGGACGACCAAAACAGAGTAACAGAGTGCGACATGCAAGCGAAGACGCTGGCGATTTCATAGCAACCTTGTTTTGAGCTGCTGCGGTGGCTGGAACAGCAGAGGGACGCAGTTCCAAGTTGGAAATTTTTTGCTCTGTCGCAGCAGCTACTGCTCGTCTGCTCGTCCCTGAGATCGCTTAATCGCTTGCATGTGAGCAAGCTGGCCGTAACACTTTTTTTTTTTTTTTTTTCAAATTCTCGGTTGCTAAAGTGGAGAGTGGGTTTATTATGCGAGTGAGTTGATTATGCGAGAAATACGGTATCGTTTTTTCACATTGTAAGTGCCTCCCCAAGCCAATTTCTGTATATTGAATTATCGATATATCGAACTATTTCGCGATCCCCTTCAAGTTCGATATATCCGGGTTCGACGGTATTTATTTATTTATTTCAAAATACTGTAGGCCTTATGGCCCAAGCAGGAGGGACATACCAGGTGACAATCACACACAGAAAAACAAAAAAATACCATACACACTATCATTCGGCGAGAAGAAAGGAATCATAATAGTAATAGTAATTATAGAAAATTGGACAGCCTAACAAACCAAAGAATAGACAATTAATAAAAAACACAACACAATTCAGCATGAACAAAGGAAACAAATGTAAAATAATAATGGTAAAAGTCCTAACCAAGCAAACGATCTTCAAGTGCCTTGTTAAAATTACTGCTTTGGAAAATAAATTCTGGCAGCCCATTCCAATCAGAGATGGTCCTTGGGAAAAAACCATACTTAAATGAATTTGTTCGGGAAAAGACAGGTTACAACGTGTGTTCCCTAGTGTGTAGTGTTCGTTTGGCAGTAGAAGGTTGGACAAAGTTAGGTAATGGAATAACTTCCTGTAACAGAATCTTACGAAAGAACAAAATTCTGTTTAATTTGCGGCGGACTGAAAGAAGCGGGATGTTATTTTCATCTATTAGAATTTAGCTGTGTGGGAGAATCGGATCTGCTGTACTTGTGGAAAATAAACCTGACGGCTTTCCTTCGTACCATTTTTAGACCAGTTATGTTCCTTTTCGTGTGAGGATCCCAAATGATAGAGGCGTACTCGAGCATAAAGTGAATTTATGCTTCAATTCAACCACCGGAATAAAAACTAAAGACTAAGAGCTTAAAATAAAGAGGCATGCCAATCATCACACATTGAAATGATTGCAATTTGCAACAAACTTTCAATATAGTTTTCTTTTCTTGCATGATGGCCTTGAGTGTTAGGAAAATTAATGATTCTGAAAACGTTTATTTTGATGACAAATTTTCTTGTTGAAATATTCACTTCGAATTCGAGCAAAACCGGAAACCCGCTGTTTGCGCAGGCCTTCTAATAAATGGGTCTTCTAACTGTGAATGCAACTACAGTGTACCGCGTTCCCTGTTACTCTGACCTCTGGCATCCTCCATGTACTGCTTCGGAATAGCACCCAAGGCAGTGGAGAGACGCCCCGAAGCACCGAGCGGGGTCATCTCGTCTGGTGATGACGGCGAACTTCCGTCGGACAGACTCTGCTCCGACGATCCGCTGCGGGCCCGTGCAACAGAATCCTCACACTGCCATGGCAGAAGAGCGGAGTCCACATCTCCACAAGCTGTGGCAACGAGACACGTCTCCGTGGTGTCACCACCAGCACGCGCCTGGTTGGATTTGTTGGATTCAGCCTGCTCCTTGCAAAACTCTGAACGTGAAACAAATGACAATGTCAAAGGTCAAAATGATGCAGGGCCATCAGAAACAGACGAGATAAAGAAAGCGATGCCTTTGCGAGAATGAGTAATAGAAAGCCACAAAAACAACAAATAAAATACTCTATTCTGACACAAGCTAAACAAAGCATGAGCATTATTCATACTATGGTGAAAATCTTGTAGTAGCCGACTGATTTTTCAGACTCCAATAATTCAGACTCCATTCAGGAACCATCATGCGCCCATAGGAACGTATACATTTTCCCGACCAATTTTTCGGACTTAAGTTGGTGCCAGCATTGCTGTGGAGATCGTTTTTTGGTCAATGGCTCGTTGTTTTTTTTTTGCTTGACAGATACAAGCGGGCACAGTCATCGCAAACACGCAGTTTTGCGTGGCCATGAAAGGCCCTATATTGGATTTAGGTTGGAAGGACTAGCTTGGCTCTTTGTTCATTCTTGCCATTTGAGACACTGGCAAATGGTACGCTGTTCGTTGTCATCGTGAATGGCATATGGGTATGACGACAGCATAACTGGCTGATATAACCTAACTGAATAGTTATAGTTAGCAGTTGTAGCTTAGCACAATACACTTCAGTGGAGCACCAATGCACATACGGTGACAGCCTTGAGCGAGTTTCATGCTTTCTGGTGGCGCCCATGCCAGCCGCGTTAGCACTGATAAGCATGTGCGCATTGGTGGCAGCACCCGCCGTATCGGGATACAGGGGCTAGAATACTGTAGTATCAAATCGCGTTAGTGCGTGTGCATGGGCGGCATGCGGAAGCAGATTACAGTAGCAGATCGCGCCAGGCAATAACTCCTTATTATACTGAAATAAAAACAAAACATGGGGAGTGGCAAAGTTCGGGATTATTAAAGCTAACTTTTCTGTATAAAAGTGATTTTATTTTTTTTTTTCAGTTTACGGGTTTGGACTGTTATTTGACTACGTGCAGGGTCCCGCCGAATCCGAAACATCAGTCGGTGACTGTACCTACGAATACTTTCAGATGCAAACTTTGCCACTTGTGTCTGACTTTTCTTTTCCCTCTTTCATTTTGACCAATCCACAGACAGAAGGGCAAAGCAGCCATTGATACTCACTAAGAACAAATATGCTATATTGTCTACTACACTGCACTCATCTAAACAAATATAGGCTCAAAGCTTCAGTTGCTGAGTGTTAAATTACAATGCATTGTAATCCATTGCACTGCATTCTGTCTTAGGCTGCTGCACAGAATACGACATAGCACTTACAACACTTGCTTTACGCACTGGCCCTTGGCAGAAAATGAAATTGTAACTTAAGCATAAATAAAAAGTTAGAACCGCCACACACGCACACACATACACACACACACACACACACACACACACACACATAAATATATATATATATATATATATATATATATATAGAGTTAAGCTTACTGCGAACACTTCAGTTGTGTGAAGAGTTAAGCTGTAATCATAAAAAAAACAGCCACCCAAATGGTAGGCCAAAGTTGGGCTGAAAACGGTTTACGCACCTCAGCACTTACTAAAACGACCCAATTGGCTTTGGTAATAATGACTTTGGTTATTAACTTTTGTGCACGATGATCACAAACTAAGCTGGTCACACACTAGCCCTCGTTTCACAGCAACAGGCATGGTTTTCATTAAGCACTCTAGAAAGCATGATCAGCTGCCATTACAGTGTGATGCTTTCTGTACCCAGATTACAATAGAACAGCACTGGATTAAAAAAAAAGGAAGTGTTATCAATGCTCGTATTTTGTAACATTTCATACTGTGATTTTGTTCCCGTTTACAATTCTAACTGCTGGACAAAAGATTTAAGCGAAATACCAGATGCAAAGGATGTAGAAATGTAAGCACCACTTTTCACTCAAAATGCCTGGCTACAATAAGGGAAATGACCTTCACCAAGACTGTGAAAGAAAAAAGCCTCTGTACACTCCGTCCTAAACATCATCAAAGCTTGTGTAACAAGAAAAACATGTGCTTCCTACCAAGCGGAGTCAGGGCTTTCGTCTCATTCACTGCCTGGGCCGCTACTCCAGAAAAGAGCCAATCCAAGCCAGCAACGCTGCTGCGTTCCGAACATGCTGGGGATGGCAGTGGATCGGGATTCCTCGGGTTTCCTTCCAGCCAGCCAGGATACTGCTCGGGTAAGTCAAGCTCCTGCAAATGCCGAACACAGTTTTTCTAAATGCCTCATGTAATACAGCTGTTAAAAAAAATGTGTTGCGCTCAAGCTTCTTACGAGGGCAAAGTAAAAGAGGCATCACAAACTAGCCTAAAATCAGCTAACCAATAGCAGTTGACGAGCTGTGAAGCTCTGCGTCCAGCACGAATGTCAAATACAAGAATTACACGTGAAAAAAAATATCAGTAGTCTTGGAAATTAAGGAAACGTGGGAAAATGTTTTACGATTTTTTGGAGAACGAAAGAATAAGATGGGATATATAGCGGATGTCGTCGGCCGTCTTCCATTCTTCCAAGTTTGGTCAAGTTATTTCCTACCCACTGATCACTCAATCTCTTTCACTATCTGCCCGGCTTTGTTGGCTCAGTTGTTGAGACACTTGATTGCTGATACCATTTCAATAATGTAGAAACGCAACACACTTTTATCAGCAATGTAAATCTACAAGATTCGCAGCGATAATGAAGAACAAACATGAAATAACCGTTAAACAAGTGCCAACAGCACTGAACATCATGACATCACCTGTGGATTTCCACTGCATGGATCAAGGGGCTTGTAGATGACGGTGAAGTGGCTGCTGCTGCGGTCGGATTCACCCGACGCTGATGACACACTGTCGGTCGACGGAAAACACCGACCGCCACCAACATTCTCCGCATTACCAGATGCCACTGCACTACTCTCCTCTTCCTTCTTCTTCTCTCCTCGGCCTCGTCGTTGCCTCAACGTTGCCGCGTCAAGCGACCGGTGCCTGACCAAAGACTTGACGCTGCTTGACCCACTCGATGCGCTAGCCGGAGTCTCTGCAGCAGGTTGCTCCGCTATAGTCCTGATCGCACTGTTGTCGTTCGTCGCCAGCGGAGGCCGCGAGAACTCTACACTCCTCCGCACATGCCGCACATTCGATGCTGGCACCACTGTCGATGAGCCAACGCGGATCGCTTCGAGGGACACCGGATGTGATGGTGGCACGGCAGCACGTTGCTTCTCGGCAGCGCTGGTTTCAAGTTCACTGTGGGCCCGGCGCACAAGCCAGTTGCCGTCGGCGTCCTCAACGTTGCCGCGAAGGGCGTGGCTGCTCTTTCGCTGCTGTGCAGCGCGGGCAAGCTCGGCAGCACGGACACTGGGATCTTGCGAGAGGAAGGCAAGCTCGACAGACCCGGTGGCATTGCGGAGCGACCCGGATGAAGAGCCGGAAGAGAGGAAGCCAGTTCCGCTTCGGCGTCGGTGCTGACTCCGACGGTGGCTGTCTGGGTGCAGTGAAGTAGAGGAGCCCGAGGCTACTGCTGTAGGAATAAAAGGACAGCAACCAATATTCGTCTCTTTTTAGAGCTCTTCACTTCCACCTTATAGTTCAAATAAAATATAATATAAAATTAGGTATCCTGTCCTTCAAAGAATAAAACAAATCTACATTCACACTATTTAACGTAATAAAGGAAACTAAAGGAAAAAGCTTTCGTGTTTGTGGAGTGAAAGTTTACACACCCACTAAGCATTTCCATTCAGCCAAGAAACAAAACTTTTCTGCACTTTCCAAGCAATAAAATCCGTTGGGCTCGTCAGAAATGCCAGCAGTATCAAAAAGCTTTACTCTCACCAAGCTCATCCCCAGTTGATAAACCCGCTGGAGCAGGAAGCATGGAAACGGCACCAGCCTTCAGGTCTGAAACTGCAAGAATACAATCAGCATAAAAGACACAAAAGAGACAAAACAGCTGATTACCGTCATACTGAGGCACTTATTGAAGGCACTAACGAAAATGGTTCATCACAAAACTTGAGTGAGTTGGAGAAGTTCATCATGATTTGCACATCCAATCAACATTTCCATAATTTTTGTACATGGCAGGCGTACACAGGCTGTAAAGCTGAGCCCAAACGTTCAACATGCCAATGTTAATTCTCTTTCATTTAAGCTCAAAGTAATTTCTCCCAGACACCAATCCACATATTTTGCTTTGCACCCTGAACACCCTCAAACTAGTATACACAGCTGGTGAATATGCTCCCGGAATAATAAAAAAAAAACAAAGCCTGAACAGTTGGTGCTAATGCAAAAGCTAGGAGAACCTTTAGACATTTACTATGGTGCCCTAAAACCACTTCACTGTAGAAATTCTTTATGGCGTGATTACATGAATACAGCGAAGCACAGAACCCATGACTGCAATGACATTTTGGTCAAATCACCAGAAAAGCGAAAGAATATTGGAATATACTAAACCATTTATTCCATCTTATTCTTGATGTGCCAAGCAGCTAAACCTCAAAATTCCAGCTCCATCGAAGCTGCATATATTTTTAAAACTAGTATTTTCGCTTCTTCGTAAACACCTTGCGATCTGGCACAGCACATACCGACACTGCATCCTCTGCTGCATATTCTCTACACGATCAAAGTCAACCGCAGTTACGTGAAGCCACGGTAAACCGATGTGGCAGACCAAACAGCAGTTGTGCCACTATCCGCGATTACTACAAACTGAGTTTTCGGTCTCTGTTAGCCCTTTCGACCTAGGAAATAGCGGCGTCTGTGGGCGGCATTCAGGTGCAAGTCTGCGCCTAAATACGAAAGGCGCAAGAGCTGGTCCGCTCCAACAACGTATACACATTGTACACAGAAACACATCCCAAACCAAAGCATAAAATGCACAATCTATAGAGTGCTGTTCGACAGCGCTTTTGTAGTCTTCGAGCACCACCCGACAGCACAGCAGTGTATACAGTGTACAAAGTGCGGCATGCTACATCGAGGCACCCAATACCCCGCCCCGTCTAAAGCATCGTCTACGCTGCTCGTTGTCAGGCCCAAGTGTGACACCAGCCGCATCATGAGAGTAGACGATGACGATAAGTTCATGAGGCTTACAGCACCGGATGCCGCAAGCTTACAGCAACGGTTCTGCCAGCGAGCGCGCTGGCTGTCTGCTTCTCCCTAATTGTCGCTAGGCCTAAATTACTCCGCATAGAAGCCACAGTGAACGGCACTTTGTAACTGATCAGCGAGGCGTTATAGTAAATGGGACACTCGATCATGAAACTTCCTCACTCTCAACCGCATTGTTTCGTAGTAAAAAAAATGATTATTTTCAGCAACATATTAGCAGCGAAGCTCACGTACAAGAACGCTGGCATCACACCGGCGGAAGCTGCTTTGCGGCTGTGAGCAAAAATTTTACTTTATGGGTCAGCATTTCTCAAGAAGCACTCATTTTTGTCATTTCTTTTTCCAGGACCCGTTATTATTACGAGAAAAACAAATTTTGTTATGTTTTTCTGACCCTGGCGCAAGGTATCCGCCGTACCGCTGGTGCGGACACCTAAGGGAAGGTGCGGAAGGCACAGCCGACATAGCGGTGTTCACGGTGGTGGAGGCAGTTCTGCCATCGGATGACGGCAGAGGTCATGCCGAAGGGGAATGTGTGGGCAGGAACTAAATTGTGCTTCCCTGCAGTCTGTACTCTGTGTCCAGAAACATGCTGAGTACATTCACTGTGAGTCACGACAGTCTTTGAGCAAGTGTGAACACAGTACAGTGTATCGGCAGCTTATCAGAACCGGCACAGCAGCAGGCATGTGGTGTTGGTCTGTGACGTCACCATGCATTTAAACATGGAAACCGATGTCAGTGAGAGGAACTTCGAGGTGTCAACTTCAGCCAATAATTTCGAAATACAGAATGCGTCTAGGATGCTCAAATCTCGGAAATAAAATAATAAGGCCCAGAACTATCTGTGAGACTACATAACTGGAATATATTGGATCACCATGGCACGACCCCTTTAAAAGAAACAACCCATGCTCTTCCTTAACTAATAAAAGTCCGTGATACTATATTCCCCCTTTCTTTTCTTCCTCAACTCACCTTCTTTGAGAACTTCGTCGACAAGCCCAAACTGTGGGCTCCCTGGCCCTGCAGTCGCTGACGTGGTCCCATGAAAGACCCGCTCCTGCTTTCCTGAGGCAGAGCCGCCCGAGCTCCCCGAACTGTTCCGATGATGCACGTCGACCTGAAGATCTGCCACGTGCCGAAAAAAATTGAACAGCCACTGTTATTAAATGCATAAATGACGAGGCAGCCTTCAAACGATCGTTGATGATCAAGTGACGAGAAGGTACTATGCCTGACTCGAATTCGCATGTCCACAAGTGCTTTATGTTAGCTCCTCAAGTTGGGACTCACAAGAGGTCAGAAACAAAGCTATGAAAGTACTGCTGGTCAGTCTTAATGTAAGGCAGGAGAAAATTGCTGTTTTCTCTGTCCAAACTCAAGTCGTTTGAGAGTTTACTATGAGTTCCACTCGGCACATCACATTGGGGTCCCCTTAAAGGCCCTTAAATTCAGCGGGAATGTTACCTTGTAGCTATGCAGCTCATAATTTAATAATTTTACATTTATAACTTCGCAAAGGTGTAAAAAAAGAATGCGAATAAAAATATGACAATAATGGCTGGAATTCTTCCCAGGTGCACAGCACAAGGTCACCCACAGTCTTTGCATTTTGCCACCAGTGAAACGAGCCTGCTGTGGCAAGGATTCAGACCCTCAACTTTCTTTTGATTCGCCAGACAAATGCAAAGTTTCTGAGGCGTGAGTGTGCCAGAGCGCATGCCGGCAGACACACACACACACACAAAAACACAATGGCAAGATGTTGATAATCATTATTATAATGAGAATAATCTAATTACTGTATTTTCGCAGTTCTAAGCACCGAGCTACTCCAACCCCCAATTTCTGAAAAAAAGAAAAAAAAAAACAAATTGCATGAGAATCTGAGCACCCCCCTTTTTGCGTAGAAAACCACACAGACAAGGCTGCCAACGTACTGCTTGCTCATGTAGTCGTCAAGCCAGAGGGCCATTGGAGTCTCAAGGTGGTGTGGCGTCAATGACGCGATCTGCGGGTTTTTGAGCTGTTACGTGCTGACACAACACGTCAGCTGAAGGCACAGAGCTCTAAAAGCCAGTCGAAAGCTTCCCTGATAACTCTACTGGTACATCCTCACATGAACCTGAAATCGTAACCATCGGAGGAGCTCAAGGTGCATTGCGAGTCCACGTTGCTTTGTTCGGTGTCAGCTGTTTACAACCGTAATCGAAGTTGGGATAAGTCTGATAAGGGTTGCCACAGCTTGAGGTTGAAGCGCGCTGTGATCGCATTTGCGAGAAACGTTGGTCAAGTTTGTCTGCCAAATAAAATGTTATTTTTCTTGCCCATCTCATCAAGATATCGTCATAAAAAACAAGGGGGGGGGGGGGGGGGGGGGGGCAGATCCCCCATCACTTTCGGCATAGCGATTATGAAGAAAGGGAGTGCTCAGAATCAAGTAAATATATGGTAATATAATTATAATTTCCTCCAAATCATAGCATAAAATGATTCCAAAGGACTTCCACCTTTAAAGGGAAACTACATCAAGATATTGTTTGCAGAACCTATTTTCTGGCCTTTTCCGGGTATGCCAACGTTTTTCCAGCAGTAAAATGCACATTTTTCACAGAGGTTGTTTGATTTATGAAGTTTAACATTGCAGAACAACTTAGCCGCCAAGAATTTGTAGTGGAGCGCTCTGGAAAATTCAGACTCCTCGGGGTTCCTTAATGTGCACTGACATGTGACAGTACATGGGCACCTTGCATTTCACCACCACTGAAACATGATCAAGGTAGCTGGGATCAAACCCAAGTCTACTGGCTGCACTGTTTATCACCAAGAACATTCAGGAAAACTGGAGTTAAGTACACTGTACACTAGAGAACCAAACACGGTACCCATGACACTGACTCCAGCACGGTACTCCTAGGCCAAGCAGGCACGCTTGTACTGCTTGTGAAGTTAAAACGGGGTTGCATTTCCTGTGGTCTTTTAGATGATATGGTAACCAATGACTGGGTGCTGACGAGTATGTGTCAGACAATGGAGGCACTTCTACATGCTATTCACAAAAAGTTTTGGTTGTTTAGCATTATGTATAGCTTCGAAGAGGGAGCTTAACAGAGTAGTAAAAAAGAATTTATTAAAGAAATTAAGGATGAGAGAGAAGGTAGAATTCAGGACCTTGCTAGAAAATATACATAGCTTTAAGTCAGGAAGCCGATTTTAGTATAGAAGTAGTGAACAATAACATCATAGATATCATTAGAGAGTGTGCGGCAGAAATAAGCAGGAGTACACTGGATTTAAAGATACTTCCGTCCTGTCAACTCAAATTCGTGACATTACCACCAAAAAGGTTGGATTGCAAACGCTTTGAAGTGAATGACAGTAAAGAATAGTCCTTGGGATCTGCACCAAAAAATCTATATTGCTTATAAAACTGGCATGTGACTGGATGCAATAATTTGCCACAGGACATTGTTACAGAAACTGGCATAAAAAAAAGTCTAAGAGCCACTTCACTATGACAAAAATGTGCAAAATATTTTGTAGTTTATTTTTTCCTCCTTTTAATGTTATTCCATACGTTTTAATTAATATTTCTTGCTGCACTTGTTCTTCCTAAATATCTCATGATTATTAATGCGATTATATAACCCCTCTTGCAATATTTTACCCAGGAGGGCCTTTAGGGGTAACTTGAATAAATAAATAAATAAACAAATGTGATAACAACACCATTATTTCATTTTCTTTTTCCTAACAGCCTCAATTTCTATGAGAGTTGCAACTCTTTGACCAGGATGCAGTACCTTATCAATAGATGCTAGCTTCTATTGGCCGTCTGTGTCCCTTTATAAGACAGCCGTCAGCAATGCAAATAAGTTATGCCAGTCACTCGGTGCACCAAGACTCTGCTCACCAATTCCACAAATGCCATGCGACTTCATCTCGAAGTCATCGGAACGTGCCAGCCGTCCCAGCAGTTCCATGGAGCTGGTCGGAGCCACGGCACCACTCGTGATCTGGGACTGGACTGCTCCATCAGTGAAGGAGTTGCGCGAACTGCACTGAACGGGCGGCGTTTCTTCGTCCTGCCGTTGTTTCAGGACGGCCATTTCGATGTGTTCCGATTCTCTGCACAACCACCGCACAAACATGAGTGCGTATGACGGGAGGCATGAGTACACTGAAGGTTTGTTGAATTCGGCAGACAGGCTTTGTAGTTTTTCGCTACAGGCTAAAGCAAAGACATGCAATGTTAGAAGACTTCCAAACTCCTGCCTCAGCATTTCTCAGTTTTGGTCCAGGTTAGGCGACATTAGGGCCTCTCTTTGGACAGTCAACCTTGAAGTGAGGTTACAGCATTAACTGCTGCGATGTTGATAACTGCAACCAAGATTGCGACCAGTCCCTTTAGGGAGCCCTTTGTATATTAGGAAAGAGAAAACACAGGCAGGAGCAGGAGTAAGACAGGTAGGCACAGATAAAAGAAGGAAACTATGCTCTGCTAAGCTGCCAAAGGAAAATATTTAAGAACTTTTGCACCGCTGTTAATGCAATGAAGGCTTATGATGACGGTGATCCATTAGTCCTTTTATTTAATGTAGTGAGAAAGTGTGACACCATTGAAAATATTTGCCACGATTTCACCTAAACTTCGTTTTTTGGTTAACAACAGGGTCATTTAACCACTTTCTAAATATAAACAATACATAGGAATTGGTCCTGTAAAAAATTGCTGCATATTCCCCAGCATTATTTACAGTAACTTTTTTCATTTCTCGGTGTCATCAGAATTAAGACCAGATTGCAGAATTTGCCAAGCACTACTCATGGAGAGTGTATCTTTAGAGGTTTACCACATATCTGATGCAATAGCAATCAGTGAGAAATGTTCCCACTTTCAATACCTACGGCTACATGTCAAAAAAATTAAAAAACACCCAATCACTTTATTCAGTGAGAATGCCCTTTTTAATTAGAGTGAAAAAAACAAACACCAAGCACATAAATTAGTAGCATGAACGTATATCCTGCACATGAATTTTGCAATTCTGTCTATTGTCAGCTCAATACGACTACCCCAATCAGTGGGTCTGTCATATGACAGAGGTCGGAACTAGCTTCAGAAACTGGAAAACTATTAATCTGGAGTTGGAATATTGTACAGGTTGCCTAATGAAAGATCTGGGAGCTACAGATACGCGACTGTGTTGACCAACACAGCATGTGCACATTGACTAATGTGCAACCTAAAACAATGCTGTACTTTCAGCAAACCACATACCACATGGCAATCTGAAAGACGCTATATACACGACAGCGCTAGAAACTAAAAATGGGAACGCCTTCTTTTCACCATAATATGCCTAGCAAAAAACTTCAACATTAAAAGTCACCGATGTTGCACAATGACAGGCATAAGATAGCGAATCAGTTTACAATACTGCTACGAATACAAAGGCAACGAAGGAGGCAGTGGCGCGGGGTGGACCACTCGCACTATGCCTGCTGGCCATTAAAGCATACTCCACCATCATGTCATCCTGTTTCTATTATGTCAAAGTGTTACATGCTTGCCACCAAGTAATATCTTCTACACATCACTTCTACCCTTTTTCCTGCTAATTATATCAATTCTCTGAAAACACAAAAAAATTTCCATTTCATTTTAGGCCAGATTTCAAACCAAAATATTCACTGATAAGGGACTACTCCCCAAATAGAACATAACTAAACATATGATGCCTATCTCAAAAGTACAAGGACACTACATTGCAACTCTGGACGAGCAGCTCTGCCTACTACTCTTAGTGGTCACGCATATGCTGTTTTAGACAGGAACACCATTTCTACCCAGGAAAAACTGCCCATACATCAACTGCTACAAAGTAAATGTAGATAATAGAGCATGCATCCATGAGGTGGCTGCGCTTACTTTTTCGAGCCGTGAGCTTGTGACCCCTGTCCCGTGTGGTCAACGGAGACAGACCGGTTAGAGTCGTCACTCGACTCTTCGATGCATTCTCCACTGTCGAACATCTGGTGGAGCCGCACATTGATGATCTTGAGCGTCGCAAATAGGACGCCCACAACACCGGCATAGCAAAGCCACACCGGCATCGTTGGCTCGAGAAACTGAAGCACAAAAAAGCAAACTGACTCTCAGTTTTTGAAAACAGCTCCATGACCAAATTCACTCGAATCCTTCACAGAAGACTCCTATCAATTCAAAGTGATTCAATTTAAAGTTGCAATGATCTCAATAGAAGCAAAATAAAAAATTTGTCCAATACATAGTTTTTTTTTTTTTTTTTGTACGCAAGCTTGCCATAAGGCATATTATAGAAACTCATGTAACTTATTTTCAGTAAGGAACCGGAGCAGGCTCCGACTCTTGTTGTCGGTGAGCCATTTAGAGAAGTCCTCTTCCCTTGTTGTGGTTAGTCCCACTTCGCGCAGAATCTGTGTCCTTGATGCCCTTGTCCCTGCACAAGTCCACAGCAGGTGTGGAACACTTCGGGCATGTGGTTGGTCCGATGTCTGCTTGAGATTCCCATCGGCATGTTACCGACGGGGTAAGGGTCACCCCAGCTCTTATCCTTCTAAGGGAAACCTCCTCCAATCTCGTTAAGTTATGAGGGAGGGGGAATGTGCACGGGGGAATGAGGGCACGTGTACTTGTCCTTAAGGAGGATGCTAAGATGGGAACAGCGGAGCGGGCATCAAAAGGGAGCTTGGTGGGGGGCGCATTAGTGTTTGGAACTTCGTGTGTGAGGTGGTCAACTTTTCTCTGCTCAACGTTCTCAGCATCGTCCTGTGTCCAATGTATCTGGATGTGTATCTGTTTTTTTATTAAGTGCGTGGATTTTCTGGGTTACACAGCGTGTTTGTCACTTTCTTCAGTTGTTTTATGGCGGCTAAGGAGTCTGTATAGATGTGGGCTTCTGTTACGGAATCTATTTTATTTATGGCCTCCATAGCATCGCGGATTGCATAGAGTTCCATCACAAGCGGGTCCGGGTATTCCGAAACATATTCTTTATGTACCTTTAGTTCACAGTGTGAGTACCTGCTGTTCTACCGCCATTTTCTATAATTGATGCGTCCGTATATACAATGCAGGTACCTGGAAGTGCATCAACCAGAGGTCGAGATGCCAGCTTTTCTTTGCGACGAAGCCGAGTGGTCTTGTTTGTCGTAATAGTCGCGAATTCCCACGGAGGGGGGTCAGCCACTGGTGGTGTTCGAACTGCCACTTCGTTGTACAAGGATGCTATGGGCATAACATACTTTCGCTTCTTATCCCTTGTTGTCTCTCGTTCAATTAATTCTGTCAACATATTTATCTGTGCAAACTCTTGGAGAATAGGGATAGGGGTAAGTTTTGGTAAGGCAGTGATAGTGCGCATTGCGTTTCTATTTATTGTTTCTAATTTGGCCCACTGCCACCTCGTGAGTCTTTGGAATTGGGGCTGGTATAGTATCCTCGGCTGTAACACCGATTGTACAAGACGTCTTGCCATGTCCGCTCGAGCTCCTCCTCCCCTAGACGAAATGCATTTTATCAAGTTTAATGAAGTCACAGCTACTTTTTTCACCTTATGAAGCCATTGTGTTCCTTTGCCGGATTTGTGAATTTCTAGTCCAAGAACTCTCAACTCCTACATACTTTAGGCTGTGTGTTTTAATCACATAAGACATTGCTATAACTTAACCCCATGTGGTATTCACCTACAACTACTAAATAAGTTATAATCGAATTTCTTTTCTGACCTGTTTTGATTCAACAGCGAGAAATAATAACAAAAAACAGTGATGTAATCCCTTCTCTGTCGTTTAGATTCACTACAACACTCAGGCCAGCCTGAATTGAGAGCAGGAGTCATAACGAGTGAAGAACCAGTGATTATACTCCAGTTTTTCATCCTTCAAACAAACTCTACTTAACTTTGACGTCATAGTCATCACTTGGCTGTTTAAACAGAAAATGAAACAGGTCAGAAAAGAAATTTGCTCGTAAATTATTTATCCGTCACAGGTGAACGCCACGTGGTGACCCATGTACATTAATGTCCTAAGAATGACTAAGGCAAAGAACAATACAACCAAAATTTTACATCTACATTTCTTAAGAAGTCAGAATAGTGCACCCAAAAGACACACCCACATGCCAGTGTGTAAATGACACTCAAACTCCTCTGTGCCCTAATGGACATTTTCCAGCAGTTAACCAAAAGCTTGAAATGCAGCAAAAGATCTTTGAATCATATTTACGAACCCAAATATTCACACCAACAAACCATTTGTGAAAATGTGAAAAAAAAAAAAAAAATGTGACAATTTTTAGGCCTTCAAGTCTGAATTATCCAGTCGACTGTGAGTCAATAGCTTTTGAAACCATGAGTGGCCTTTTCTTTTTTCTTTAATAGGCAAATTTGTTTACTTTTTCTTTATGTCACAACATCTTTGTCACTGACTACAATTTTCTAAACCTAAAATTCATTTAATTGCAGACTTAGTCTTGCATTTCCAGATGATTTCATTATACACTGCCTGTCATGCTTACCTTCGATAGAAATAAAGTTCTTGACCCTTCAGAGTTACCCTTGTAATCAAACATTTGAACGGCATTATCAACTAAGTCCCCCCTGTATCACATCGCCAAACATTTCATGATTAGCTGCTACAGTGTTTTATCAATTGGCTCACACAAAACAGCACATATAAGGGACAACGATTTGTATTGATTGTTTCTCTCTCTGCACAGTGTTGACTATACTTACAGGGGATAAAGATCACTGCACAGATCAGTATCCTGTTCACATTTTTTCCTTTCATATCTATGATTTCACTGCAACCTGCATTCCTTCAAGTATTAAAAGTAAGCTACTACTATTTTTTTTTTTCCAGCATCATTTTTTTTAGTGTTGCGTTTTGTATTGCTATCAAAGTGTAGTGCACCATTTTACTCAATGCCCTACTAGTCCAATAAGCTATAACAAATAAACAACAATGCATGAGTTTTTTTTGCCTTTTTGCCAACTTGATTGACATACAACCTTTGCAGTGTTCCGTCAAGCGGTTTACTTCTTCACTCTAGTCGTACACCAAAACCACGTGCCCTAAATTCGTTCTCTGACATAGTAGATATCTGAAAGACAAAAGCTGTCTCTACCATCTTAATAACCAAGTGTCTATAAGAAAAGCACACATTTACACAGGCTCTTTAGCAGCTATTTGGGAACTCAAACAAGTCATAAAAACCCTAAGCAATGCTCAAGATGGACACTCGCTCAATAAAAGAACAATGGAATGCATCCAGGTATGTTGAACATAAGATGGACCGAATGCTGAACAAAGAACAGATGCTCTTAAACATGACCCAAAGCCTCCAAAACTAGCCTCCCACTCCACACTTCCCATACTGACACCCTTTTTAAGGAAAAGTACACATCCTCATTTCCCCTATCTTCTTAGCTTAACTCCTCCCTAAAACCTTAATACTAAGACTGGAATAGGTGTCACTAAGGAAGATTAGGGCTGGGGTGATCCTTTACACTGTCAGCGACATGTCGATGATGCTCTCATGAAGAAACAAAGCCTACCGCATGACCTCTATGCTCCGCCACTCACAGCTGACGTGGATGTTCGCCAACTGCTGCAAACGTGTCTTGAAAGAAAGGCTTCAAAAACAAGGCAGGGAGTTGGACTAATGGCTACTAAGGAGAAAGACTTTGTCCTGTAGCTAACGGAAAACATTAACAGCAAAGCCTGACCAAGTTTCTGGTTGAAAACACCCCCACTGATCTCCTATAGTATACTGACAGCAAAGGCCATCAAAACAAAGAGAAAAAACATCACGCTTCTCAGCTTTCACAGATAAATTGAGCAGAACAGCGTACAAGAGAACAGCTTACATACGGCTCTTAACATAACCATTCACAAAATGCTCATATGCATCACCCGTATTGGTCAGACCTGAACAGCAGGCAAGGCAACCAACAGGGGTGGGGCAGTGTGTATGTTTTGAGATTAGTTTTGTACTGAGAGCCTTAGATAATCTGGCCACAAGAAAACACCCAAGGCACAGACAAGCACTAGAGCCGAGCAACTAGTCTAGCCCAAATTTTCACATCACATTTAGTGTAAAAAGATGTCTCTTTATCTGTCTACATTCAAACCGTCGCATCATGATGCAAGCAAACATTGCTACACTTTGCTCATCTTTCTGTAATTTGATATTTCACACGATTTCAATTACTTATTGAGATGGCAACAAAGATGACATATGAGGGGTCAGCTGCTAATGAGTGAATTTAAAGAGATGTTCTCTGCTTCACTCACTCAGGAATTTTTCTCTTTTTTTTTTTCTTTTTTTTTTCAACAGCGAAAAGCTAGGTGCCAATGTGCTGTGCAATGTCAGTGCACCCCAGGTGGTCAAAATTTCCACAGCCCTCCACTATGGCATCTCTTAAAGCCCGAGTCGTTTTCTGGAGTTAAAACCACATAATACAAACCAAACTCAATGCTCGATTTGATATCAATATCAAAGCAGCAAAGAGTCTGCATTAGGCATTTTACTGATGCATTTTTGCACAGATGGACTTTTGGTGTCCCTACCAAATAGGCTAATGTTGGTAAGCATTTTTTGTGTCACCAGGCATTCATATGCAAGTTAGTAGAATACAGAAAAGCATTTAGAAATATGCATGCACTGCAGACCTTGATACATATGAAAATTACAATCCACAGGAAGAACGTAATTAATTCTTGCAACTACTAATTTCTAGCAGACTACAATGATGTCAAAGTGTACTAAGGAGTGGATGAAACACGCAAAACAAAACATTACAGCGACACTGCTCAGATTTTATGACGCTTTCTTGCGGCTCTGAAACAACTCATGCCGACAGTGCTGCTGTATGAAAGCACTGCAGCAGCACGCCTTAATAATGAAGAGGGTTTGGGTTTGTGGGGTTTAACGTCCCAAAGCAACTCAGGCTATGAGAGACGCCGTAGTGGAGGCCTCCGGAAATTTCGACCACCTGGAGTTCTTTAACGTGCACTGACATCGCACAGCACACGGGCGCCTTGCTTTTCGCCTCCATCGAAAAGCTGCCGCCGAGGCCGGGATTCGATCCCGCGCCCTTGGGAACAGTAGTCGAGCGCCGTAACCACTGAATTTCTTGTTTTCTTGCAAGCATGCAAATTAAAGTTGGCACGACAATATAAAATATTGGCAGCATTGCACCAAAAACCTGTCTGGCAAACCAACGGGACACTTACGACAGGACTTCATTCAATCCTAGCGAAGCGCGCACGAGCAGAGACTGGCATCAACTCCTAAAATTAACGAGCGTGAAACAATGACGTACTGTCAAAGGCCAACATACGTCAGTGTAAAACACGTTAACAACTACTCTGCAGCTCAAACACAGCAAGGCGAAAAAGTAGAGGCGCAGTTAATCGCCAATAAGACCAGCACGATGGTAAATCGAGAGACAGTTTACTTCGCGCCTGTCTTCACTTGAACTCACGATACCCGATCCCGAAACAACGCTTTCGGTACTACTCGCAACAAGTGGTCTACCACCACTGGTGCACGTAAAACAACGCTTAGCCTTCCGCTAGCAAAACATAAAGCGTAGATATCCGGCAATGTGAAACGCTCGGACGACATCAAGCCTACATATACGAGGTCTAGCACGCGTATGCTTTGCGAGTCCCCTTCCGTGAGAGGGGTGCACACATTGCCTATGGGTTATGCTATGCATGAGAAAGGGCGCAAGTTCATCGTCTTACCATGTACAGGGAGAAAGGCAGGCACAGCAGGAATAGCCACAAATAGAGGTGCAGAATGTTGGACTCATGATCCTGCCTTGGGTCGTAGAACCAGCCCCCCGTGAAACTTGCCCAGACCCCCTGTCGGAGTATCTCAAGCGTCTGGGAACCCATCTACGGAATCAACGGGCACAGCGTCCGGGTGGCTATCGTGGGGCCGCCTATCATCTCTCTTCTCAGCGTCCAACAGGCACTCATCTTGTCCATGCAGGATTGAAATAAATACGATCCACTAACAGGATCACAAAGTGCAAACGACACTCCATGGCAAGTAAAAAAGATCGAGAGGCAGTGAGGCAGTGACGGGCGATGCACACGCACTACGGGCTCTGACGTTTTTCAGAGGGTACAAGTTTCGGTTTCGGAATGAAATTGTATGCATCAGATTGCTACCATTCGATCTCAATCTGTGCAGAAATAACAAAGTTTTGTTTGCGGTAGAAAAGACTGCGAGAATGTCAGTAATGATTTGTGTATTGACAATACGACGTGAGCGCCAGTTAGCCCAACCCTGCTACTGCTAGCAGTAGGGTTAGTAGGACCTGCCGTTTCGATTTTCTTCATATATTTTTCACACAAATTTGACAAGACCCATACCCTGGACCTGAAGCGTAGCAAACTTAGCTTAGGTAATTCTGAGCAAATTATATCCGTTTCAAGTATAGCTGTGACCACGCACAATTTAAAAAGAAACGAGATTGGCCCCATGTAGGTCCATGATGTCCAACCTAATAACATGCTGTGTGTGTTTCTTTAATGCTTTCCGAGGCCTATTTTTGAATAGGCCTCGGAAAGCATTAAAGAAACATATGTTGCTTTAATGCTTCATGCACCATTCTCACGGCAACCAGAAGGATTTAATGGACTAGGTAAATCCATTGTCAAAAGTGTACAGCCTCGGGGGTCTGCTTCTGAGCCGTGTAGTGGCGTTGATTTAGCATTAGTGGAGATCCTTCCTATTGGAGAGTAGGACAAAAATATCCTTACCATCATCATCATCAGCCTGACTATACCCACTGCAGGGTGAAGGCCTCTCCCATATTTCTCCAATTAATCCAGTTCTGTGTTAGCTGCATCCACTTGACCCCTGCGAACTTCTTAACCTCATCCGCCCAACTGACTTTCTGCCGCCCCCTACTACGCTTTCCTTCCCTGGGAATCCAGTTTGTTACCCTAAGCGACCATCGGTTAGCCTTTCTTCGCACTACATATCCTGCCCATGCCCATTTCTTATTCTTGATTTCCACTAGAATGTCAGTAACCTGAGTTATTTTTCTGACCCAATCTGCACGCTTCCTATCTCTTAATGTTACCCCTACCATTTTACGTTCCATAGCCCTCTGCGTTGTCCTCAACTTTAAGTAGAACTCTCTTGGTTAGCGTCCACGTTTCAGCCCCATAGGTGAGTACAGGCAAGATGCAACTGTTGTATACTTTCCTTTTGAGCGATACCGGTAAGCTGCTAGTCATAATCTGCGAGTGCTTCCCAAATGCGCTCCATCCAAATCTTATTCTTCTTGTACCCTTTACCATCAAGGGATTCTTAATACTGGAAATGCATTACAAGCCGCACGAAGTGGCTCAGAAGACGACCCCCTGGGCTCGACACTTTTGACAAAGGCTGTACATTGTCAGTGTAATAATTAGGCTTGTTAACTCTAGTTAAATATCAGGTTCTTTCTTCTTCTTCTTTCTTCAAATTTCTCTCCTCTCCCGATTAACCTGGACCGGAATTCACTCTAATTTCAGAATACATAATTTATTTACACTATATACACCATTGCAGCACAACTTCACTTCAGTCAGGGTGCGGCCTCTCGTCACGGCACCCGAAACAAGTCTCCCGTTCGCCGCGTCGCTCGGATTCCTTCTCCCCATCTCCGGGTTCTGCTTTTCCCCCGTCGTCCGGCGTCAGCGTAGCAACCGTTGCAAGCTCTCCTCCGAATTCCTGGAAACAACTCGCTGGCACGGCTGGGGGGTGGTTGAGGGAGGATCGGGTGTCCTCTAGGGAGCGGCGCTTTTCTTCGGCCGACATCGCCGGCCGGCCGTGCGGCGCCAGCCCGCAGACTCCCTCCCAAGTTCGGGTCTTTCACAGGGAGGCGTCATCCACGGCCGCTTCTCTTGCACACACGCACGCACATGCACACAAACGCCAATACACATGCGTCGCAGTCTTTCTATTCGTTCGTTCTTTCTGCCCACGATCAGGGCGCGCGCACTTGACACCTCCACCGCCACTGTGATGCGTGACTTACTGGAACGCGTCACAACTCACACAACACCAGAGCGCGGCTGATGTCCGTAATCCCCCTCTGGCGCACCATGACAACAAAAGCTAAACTTAAAACTTTAAACAAAAGGGCCCGCTCCCTCTGAGCAATGGAGCTGGTGCACACGCGTCGGCAGCGCGTCAGGCCAGGCGCGGGATGACTCCGACCCCCTGCGGCGGAGGGCGGTCCGTCGGTTCCGTGTCGCCCATACGGATCGTCTCCAAGGTTGTGTCCTTTACAATTTGGTGGTTTCGTGCCCTGCTGTTTGTCCACGCACCGGACTTCTTTCGTCGCTCGCAAAAGCTCTGATCGAAGCGCTTTTTGCGCATGTTTCTTTCTGTCGAGCGGGATGCGCGTTTCTTCCTTTGATGAAAATCTCTGCCAGCCTTGTGACCGGCCCGCACGCAGTCAATCGAGGCCCCATCTTTGCCCGGCGCGACTGCCGTGCTGCCCGCGGATCGCACGATTGACTTGCGATTTTATCTCCCTGGTCAAGCAAAACTTCTGCAGCAGCCTCATCGTGAACGGGCGCACTCGAGCTGTCCTCTGTTTCGTTCGACGTACCGCTGCCAGTTAGCTTACGCATGAATCCGTTGATTTCTGCAGCCCCGTCATGCGCACAGTGCCCGTTTTCTGCACTGTCGATACTGTCTGCCTCTGCTGCGATGACCGTTACATCCGTTACATCCACATCTGCCTCAGAACATATCTCACCATCGTCACAATCCTCCTTCCGCGCCGTCACCTCTACGCGCACTACAGGTGTCGCTTCTAACCGCTGCGAATTTGTGACGTCTTCCAATATCGCATCTTCCTCAAATGCTAGCATGCTCTTCGGAGCACCGAGAAGCGCAGTGTCAACTGCGTCTACGCCTGTTTCCGTTGCGTCGTCAGAACGCACTTCAGACGCATTAACAATTGCCTCCTCCTTCTCAACCTCGGCCTCATCGCCGCCTCCCGAATCTGCCAGTCCGCGGTCCAAACTTTCCGCTCTGTGACCTCCTTCGAGACTCTCCGCGATGCCCGCCCCTTTGTCTGGACTCGCCGCTTGTTTCTTGCCGGCCGCCGCTGCCCTGATAGATTCCCCGTACTGCAATTTCGCTGCTGCCAATTTCATTTCTGCAATTTTTAGTTTCAATTTTAACCGCGCCATCTCGTCCGCAAACGACAACCCCGAGCCTCCGCTGACGCCCCCTACCTTTGCGCCCGCCACCAGCTCCATCTGCCCATCTCCAGCACCCCGGCCCCATCCTTCCCCGCTACGGTCCCGCAAACTATGCCCCACAGTTGTCATAGTGCGCCGCGGAAGAGGGACCTACAAGACACCAACCTGTGTCGTGCTCCGAAGATGGCTTGGCCCGCTGGTCAGCGCCCGAGGTTCATGGCTCAGCCCTGGCTCCTTTGTTGTCTTGCCTCCGTCGATCCGATGGCCGGTCCGCTTCCAATCGGAAGATCCTTGCCGACTGCGCCAGTTAAATATCAGGTTCTTTCTTCTTCTTCTTTCTTCAAATTTCTCTCCTCTCCCGATTAACCTGGACCGGAATTCACTCTAATTTCAGGATATATAATTTATTTACACTATATACACCATTGCAGCACAACTTCACTTCAGTCAGGGTGCGGCCTCTCGTCACGGCACCCGAAACAAGTCTCCCGTTCGCCGCGTCGCTCGGATTCCTTCTCCCCATCTCCGGGTTCTGCTTTTCCCCCGTCGTCCGGCGTCAGCGTAGCAACCGTTGCAAGCTCTCCTCCGAATTCCTGGAAACAACTCGCTGGCACGGCTGGGGGGTGGTTGAGGGAGGATCGGGTGTCCTCTCGGGAGCGGCGCTTTTCTTCGGCCGACATCGCCGGCCGGCCGTGCGGCGCCAGCCCGCAGACTCCCTCCCAAGTTCGGGTCTTTCACAGGGAGGCGTCATCCACGGCCGCTTCTCTTGCACACACGCACGCACATGCACACAAACGCCAATACACATGCGTCGCAGTCTTTCTATTCGTTCGTTCTTTCTGCCCACGATCAGGGCGCGCGCACTTGACAACTCTTTTAAAAATTTCAGACCTCCTATTGCGCGTGACTTGTGACTGGCTCAAAGTGATTTGCCAACCTCATTGGCAGCCAACTACGACCATACTTGGGTCATGTGTTTGACAGCCTAGCATTGGATACCGACTTTCCTGCAATTTGCTAATTGTATATGCTGAAAGGCTTCGGTCAAATATTAACGAACGTAATTGGCAACCAACCATGGCTCGCCTTTGGGCCCACATTCGCTGGCCGATAATACCGCCTGTCATGGCTGCCGAGCTCTGCCCAGTCGTTTACCGATGGCTGGCTGTTGGCCAATTTCAGTTGGGGACGAAGTGGAAACGCTGCTGGATCAGCAGCCTCCTGCAGCTTTGCGTTGGTAGCAATAATGGCCTGCAGTATACCTGCGTGACTGGTGCTCCCGCCATCCTCTTGTGGATTACCATAGCATTTCATGTAAAAAAACAAGGCAAAGGCTTCATCGTGAGTTAAAATTCTACCAGCTATATGCTATGTGCAATGAGCAATTGTGTGATATAACCCGGAACACTTGCACAGAAAATTGCGTCACAATTCTCACAAGAAAGACGGCAAAAACTAGCGCCATATGGGGATCCGTTATTTATGCTGTGCAAGCAAATTACGAGCCGCAGGCTTTGGGGAGACCCTCTGCCCCCATGCCCTCATGTCGTCGACGGAATGCCGTCGAATGTGGTTAGTATGGGTGTAGGTAAAAACGTCCCCAGTAGATACGTCCCCGGAAGAAATGTGCCCGGAAGAAACGTCCCCTGAAGGAGCGGCAACTAGGAAAAAATGTCCCCAAGGCCAAAGCCGGCCCTTCAAAAAATTTCTTCCGGAACTCACATAAAGCACACACACACACACACACACACACACACACACACACACACACACACACACACACACACACACACACACACACACACACACACACACACACACACACACACACACACACACACACACACACACACACACACACACACACACACACACACACACACACACACACACACACACACACACACACACACACACACACACACACACACATATTTTATGCCATTCTTTTTTGTCTTTGAGTTAAATGTAATCATCATTTGGTACCTGCGTCCTCTGGGGGCCCGAAATGTTTACAAGAACTGTGTAAAAGCATGGTGAAAGAGCCATCTGGCTCTTTATACGTTGCGAGATTCCGAGCTCCGCAGCTCGTTAAGCAATCATATACGGCAGGTCTAATAAGTTTGGTACCATTGCCCACTTAGAAAGGTACAAGCGGATCAGCGTACGGTAGTCTCGGGGAACCGATCAAAGCAGAAGACGTCACTAGAATTACTTTCCAGACCTTCTGGTGATGAGGTACGACCGTTTCTCCGATGCTGGTGTAGAATTGGGATAAGGGTGATGGTGATATAAGCAGAACGAGGCTTAACCGGTCGTGCATCATGGACATATTAAAGCATCGCTCCAAGCTTCTCCGGTAAAGCCGGTGGTCCGCTCCTCTTTTCCCCGCAAACAAAGTGAAGACGAGGCGCTGTCACTGGGTATTACCGCTGCCATAATTTCTTTTTTGCCATGAATGCCCACATCAGTTCGCGGTGAATTCCAAGCCGACAGGTGAAACCGCTGTAATAAAGTTAACATGCATCATTCATCATTGCAGCTCGCCACGGGGAAACGTAGTCTACGTTCTATAGCGCAAGACTTCAGCCCCGTTCGGGGACATTTTTGTTCTACTTCGCCAATAGGGACAATTTTTCCGGGGACATTTGCTCCAGGGACGTTTTTTCCGTGGACGTTTTTACCGGATCCCGGTTAGTATATAGTTTCGTCCTATTGGCATTTGAGTATTTTAACCTACTTACATAGGCCGCCAAGCAGTTACCATTATTAGGCATATTCCTTTGCCCCCAGTCGCCGACGGAATGTCGTCGAATGTGGTTAGTAATGTTTCTTCAGACATCTTATAGTAGCGCGAACAAAAACACACTGTGTTTTTGTTCGCGCTACTATAAGATGTCTGAAGTACTGCACCAACTAGGCCGACAACACATCTTACTGGTTAGTGTTGTGTCGGTATCTGGGGTGCGACACGTGCTTTTACTGTTGTGTGATAAGATATAATGGTATCACCATCATGTCTGTTCTGCGCATGTGTCAGGCTGCTGTGTGTGTATATATGCGTTTGCCATGTGCTGTACTGGGAGGAGTTTATTTCGAGCTGCCAGTATGCAGCACTGTGAATAAAGCCGTTGGTCCAAGCCTACGCCTACTTACTGTGGATGCAACAAACTGGCGACGAGGATGGGATAACACGAACTGAAGATGGCACCCACAGTCGGCAAGCTACCGGAGTTTGATCCTGACAGCGGAAACGTGGACGTCTTCATCGAGCGCTTCGAGTTGTACTTCACGGAGAATGAAGTAGCCGAGGAAAAGAAACTGCATCTGTTCCTCAGCGCCATAGGAAAAAAGGCGTATGTCACGCTCCGAAGTCTGCTTCTTCCAAAGTCACCCAGCAAATCAACTTACGAGGAAGTCGTATCGGCTCTGCAGAAGCACTACACTCCGAAGCGGTCCGTGGTGAGCGAGAGATATGATTTTAATCGAAGGAAGCAAGGACCTCAAGAAAGTATCGCGGATTTCATAGTGAAGATCAAGCAAGCGGCAGCCTCATGCGACTTCGGCAGCTTCTTGGAACAAGCCCTGCGGGACCGCCTGATTGCTGGACTATACTCGGAGGCGATACGTTGCCGGCTGTTGGCCATGGCCGACACCGAACTCGCTTGGGACCGTGTTTGCAGCATCGCTACGGCCATGGAAATGGCAGCGAGAGACACAGTGGCAATGATGTCTGAAACCAGTGGGGAGCACTCTTCAAGCGTCAGTGATGTCCTCTGGCAGAGCAAGTCGTCGATGGCGAGACCGGTCTCCGAAGGGGTGGCGTTCAGCTGTCACGCCTCTGACAAGCCAAAAACGAAGTCTACGGCTCAAAAGACTAAATCGAGTTGTCATCGATGCGGTGGGCAGCACGCACCTGTAAGTTGTCCTTTCTTGAACAGGGTGTGTTACAAATGTCAAAAGATAGGCCATATGTTGCTAAAATGTGCAAAACTAGAGTTGTACATCAGCTAGAGCAGGAATCGTCGGACAGTGAACTTCTTACCCTTTGCCACACCGACAACTGTGCGGCCAGTCCTGCTATTGTAGTCAGTGTATGGTTAAACGGGGAAAACGTACCCATGGAGTTAGACACAGGAGCAGCGGTTTCCGTGATGTCAGAGGCAGAGTGTGTGAAGCACTTTCCAAACACTAAGCTCAAGCCAGCAGACGTCAAACTGGTTACGTACAATGGCACTCCGGTTGATATCAAGGGTATAATGGATGTGGAAGTTAAGTACTACGAGCAGTGTTTTCGCTTGCCGCTAGTAATTGCTAAAGAGACGAAAGGTGCCAGAATGCCTACGTTGTTTGGCCGCAACTGGCTGAGTAAAATCAAAATCCGGTGGAATGAAGTGATGCATGTGCGGTCACTGACGAAAGAAATGCCCTTGATGACATTGACTGAGAAATATCGCGAAGTGTTCGAGCAGGGCTACGGAGCGATAAAAGGGTTCAAGGCGAGCATTGTAGTTAAGGAGAACGCGTCCCCTGTATATTGTAAGGCGCGATCAGTGCCGTACGCGCTGCGAGAACGGGTCGAGCAGGAATTGGCCAATTTGGAAAAAGCTGGAGTCATATATAAGGTGCGCCACAGTGCTTGGGCGACACCACTAGTGATTGTTCCAAAGAAAAACGGCGAGGAGCTTCGGCTGTGTGGTGATTACCGAGTCACGGTAAATCCGGCAATTGAGGTTGACCAGTATCCGCTCCCTCTACCAGAGGACATTTTTGCAATGTTACAAGGCGGGTCCGTGTTTTCAGTTTTGGATTTGTCTAAGGCGTACTTGCAGCTGGAATTAGACGAGCCAGCGCAAGAACTGCTCACTGTCAATACACACCTCGGCCTGTACCGGTTCCGACGCTTGCCATACGGCGTAGCCTGCGCGCCAGGAGTGTTTCAAGCTGTGATGGACAAAGTCCTACACGGACTGACTGGCACAGCCTGCTACTTAGATGACATTGTCATCGCGGGCAAAGATCAAAAACAGTGCCATGACCGATTGGAGCAGGTACTCATACGCCTAAGAGAACATGGCATAAGGGTCAACACTGCGAAATGCAAGCTGTTCCAGAAACGAATACGATATCTGGGCCATGAAATTGACAGAGATGGACTACATCCCACAGCTGATAAAGTGGCAGCCATAAAGAATGCACCAAAACCTGGAAATGTGACCCAGCTAAAGGCCTTTCTGGGCTTAATTAATTTTTACTCAAAATGTTTGCCTAATCTGGCTACAGTTCTCGAACCCCTGCATAACTTTTTGCGCAAAGACACTGCATGGCACTGGTCGCGTCAGTGTGATACTGCCTTTACGAATTCTAAAGAGATGCTTACTAACGAGCGTGTTCTGGAGTTGTACGATGTCAAAAAAGAAATACAGCTAACATGTGACGCGTCCGAATATGGTCTTGGTGTTGCACTGTCGCACATCGTGAATGGAAAAGATAAACCAATTGCATTTGCATCCCGGTCACTGTCACCTGCAGAACGCAATTATGGCCAAATCGAAAAAGAAGCATTGAGTATTGTTTTTGGTGTGAAAAGGTTTCATAACTACCTCTATGGTAGAATACCCTAGACACCGACACAACAGTTAGTAATTGTTTCGCCATATTGACATTTCAGTATTTTAACCCACTTGCATGGGCCGCCAAGCAGTTACCATTATTACTGTAAAGTAAGAGTCCCCGATGGGTCGAATATGTGGTTAGTAATACTTTCGGTCTTTCGGCATAACTTCCTATGCAAACACTATAAAAAACAATTTTTTGTTTTGTTTCTGTTCACCATAATCGCTAACATCGCGATAAATGACACAGTCATCAGCTATAGGCGGAGCTTGACTGCCGATGAGATTGACGGCAGCAATGTAAATTCCGAATCACGGGGAGACACGCGCCTGACGTCAGTGCTACAGTTGACTGTTCATCGTACACACATAAGTAGCCGCGGTTATCCAAGTGAGCAAAATAGTGCCGTTAATATTCCCGCAGTTTATCCAGAAGCTTTCTTATGGCAGAAAATATCAAATGCTTTAGAATAATTTGCCTAAATTATGTATGATCGATATTTACATGTGTAGTTTTTGAGGTAAGTGCCTCGTGAGAACTGCTTTTATTGGGCGGTCATTAGGAGGGGTACCAAACAAAAATGAACGCGCTATTTTGGAATAGCTTCCATGTCGGCCAGCACGCCCGTGGTCAAAGTGCTATATATGGTGCCTTCTCGGACAGGCAGATATATACCCTCTTGGTCGCGGTGTCCATCATAATTTGGCGCATGCAGTGCACAGAGTAGTAACAAAAATGACACCGCCAGGGCCACTGGGCGGTCCAGCGAGCAATTATCGGCGCTCAAAGCTAGATTGGAGAAGCCTACACATGCGTTGGATATGGACACCACGGGCGCTATGACGGTTCACAAGAAAGAGCTTCCACAGTTCGTGGAAATTTACGGCGTGACCACAAACAAGTAGACCAGGCGAACTGCTTTCTACAGCTATACGGCATATTAACTATAGCTCAGCGTTCAGTTTTACTCCAGCTTCTACATATACAGTGCAAGTCTGAGCAGGTGCGATAAGCAGATAAGAAAAAAAAAATGACGTGACGATTGCAGTTCATGCGACGAGGAATGCGTTATCAGTGTTGTACTTGAGGTATGCTCAGCCGCTGCTCAGTTGGTGCAGCACCGAATACGAAACTAAGACGGTCGATCGTACATTATATCTGAGTATTTCGTTACTTCGTTATACCCAACTCTTTCTTTCTTTCTTTCGAGTTTCCCCGTATATCCGAGCTTTTCGTTGCACTCAAATTTTCGCTATATCCTGTTTCATTACAGAGAAGTCAGAGCCACAACGTTGCTTTTCGCCACCTTCCACGACAGAAGTGTCAGAAACCTGACGCCGCTTTTTTCTTGGTGGTGAGGCTTTTGTTATGTGACAGCATTTTGTTATATCCGAGATTTTAGTTACATCACAACCTTTGTTCTATCAAGCATTTCGCTCGATACAAGACTTTCGTTCTATCTGTATAACTTCATTGCCACAGTCGCGGCGGCGTGCCTCTTATTCATGTCGACCGCGTGGCAGAGGCTTCAGAACCCACGATGACGCTCTTTTATTAGGTGGCAAGGCTTCAAAACCTCGAGTTTGTTTTTTTTTGTTGTTGTTGTTTTCCTTTGTTGCTAAACGCATATGTTTCTGCTGTGCTTCTGGTCTCAAAATGATTTGTTTACTCCAGGTCCCGCATGTTCCCTATGCTGTACTCGCGTCGGTGAGCCTTACCGCACACATTGAAGGGCTGAGGTGTGACCTGCACATGCTCATAAAAGAAGGGGGAATGCGTCTTAGGAGCTTTGTAGGAAGCCGTGGCAGCAATGTCAATGCTACCGTTAGTCACATTGTCGATCGAGAGGTCAAGAGCTCAAAGGACGGGCTGGTGAGAGCGCACCATCACGCGTTTTCGGGTGTGAACGTTACGTTGAGTTCCGCAGAGGAAGGACATCTGACGGCTGGCGCATTCGAGTGTCCTTCCCTGAAAATCATGAGGGAGCTGGTATGCCAATATACAAGCTAAGTAGCTTGTATATTGCTTGTACCTCCTCTCCAAACATCGAATAAATGTATCGTTGGCCTGTCAGTCGTCTCCTTTCAGTGATCACCAGTGCTCTGAATCGCATTCGTGCTCGCACGTCCGGGACATCACATATCCAGCCAGCCTAAAGTAAGCGCGCCAAGTCAGCTGTATTAAAGTGGTGAGGTCGTTCAGCCAGGTAGGGCTTTCTGGAACAACTATGTGCAAAGGTTTATTTTTTTTTTTGTCAGGCTACTCTCCATCTTTTGCCAAAGGCCTGCGTATACGTGTTGCTTTGAATTAGGTAGCAGAGTGGGTGCAAGCCTATTCCTTCCATGAGTCGCAGATGGAACTTGTCAAAAGTAAAACGATCTTGAAGGAATGACTGTGCTTATAGAGAATGTTTCAGCTGACAAGTTTTTGAACACCGTATAAATTTCAACACGTGCAGAGATGCGTGCAGTCATCTAGATCAAATTCGAGTTTTGTAATGCGCCTAGAGTGATAACGAAATATATATCGGCTAAATGTATTGCCCCTAAGTTATAAGGTAAATGTTTCGGTTTAAAAGCTGAATTTACAGACTATCAGTGTAGGGCCTCTCTTCTTCCTTCTCTCCCCCCCTCCTCTCCCACTTTACTTTTCAACGTGCCTTCAGGCGTCCACCGGAAGTGAGAAAGTTACTGCCCTCTTCCTTAATTTCCCCGTAAATAATTATTTACTGTTGTCACAGACCCTCGCCTTTACGGTAAACAGAGGCGCGGGATCCCCTTTACGGTTACCCGTCGTTCCTCTATGAGGTTTAAAAACACAGTTAAATGTTAGGTCGGTCAATCCGTGAAGTACGTGTGTTGGTGTGTGATTGAGGAATAAATACAAGAAAGTTGCTTTCTTTTACAAACAATTGTATATTTATAGATTGTGGTCCAAATTACACTGCATAATAATATAACAAAAAAGAAAAGAAAACACTAGGACACGAAAGCGATAAAAGATGAGTCGGTAAATGATAAGAGGAAAAACACCCGGAACTGAACAAAACACTGCGATAAAAGAAGGCTATAAAATAAAAAAAGCAAGTATTCCAGATATAATAAGAAGGAGCAAGGGTTACGCAGAAAACAGCGTAAAATACTAAGCCATATCAAAGTTAAACAAAGGCGAACCAATGTTCTATTAACCGACAGTGTGTGGCAAAAAGGAATTCTCACGGCTTTCTTGTTAATGAGGCGTCGAAGTCGCAGAGTTGATCGGGAGCGGCGGCCGTACAAGATGAGGAGAAACGATAAGTTTATCGCGGGCTCGATGAAAAACAAGACACTTTCCCAGAGTGAGCGGCCGCGAGAGAGGCCCGGAAGAATGAATCTTCCCAGAGCGCACTGCCGCGGGCGTGCTGCGGTCTGCCTTTTTGTACTCTCGGCTGTTTGCGCTGCAGTCCATCGTCAAGGCACGGCCGGTCTCGAGGGAGAGCGCGCTTCTCTTAAGAGCACGCGCTCTCCCTCGAGACCGGCCGTGGTCAAGGACGTGCGCTTGCATTTCGCTGCCCCGGAGATTCATGTCGAAGCATGCTTGGAGGAGCGGAAAGATCCCGTAAGTTCCGCTCTATATGTGATGCAGGATCGAGATCCCGTAACTACCGCTCTATGTCTAAGCCACCTTGTGACAACTATTATCAAATTGAATTAATTTATTGTAATTTTTCAAAGAGAATCTCAGCCATAATTAAAAAACATTTCATAACATTCGTACTTGGAAAAACCTGACCATCACCTTGGCTTGAATTCAGGAGCGCGTCTTTCAGGGTTGTTCAAGGTCCCGAGTAAGATAACGCCGACTTTGTTTCTCTCTGTATTGCTTACGTTGGCGCACAACACGGTAACGGTGCTCGAAACGACAATGATACAAAGCACTAAATATGCCAGCTCGACATGCCTACCAAAGCTTACAAATTAAAGTTAAAAGTCCTTAAAATATGTTATATATTCCAGGTGCTAAGTTGAGTAGAAATTCCTAAAGGGACGCTTCAGCTTGAGGGAACAGCGTTCGGCCAATGCATTTCACAGAAAATTAGAAAAATCTATGAGAAGAGGTTTGAAACAATGTCAGCCTATTCACGTCAGAATACTGATTTGTGACGTTATAACTTCCATAAGCTGTTCAAAAAAAGGTATCCCGAAGTGTTCGTTTCACATGCCAGCTGCTAGCGTCTGTTAGGTCAGACTAACAGAAACGTGTATTAAGTAAAGGTGCGAAGTCAAAGCGTATATGTACGTACATCATAGTTCGAAAGCACCACAAATGCGTGCTTATACATAAATCCTCTCCTTGCAGAATGCTAACAGATTGAGAGACGTTGTAAGAATTTTTCTATGCATTAACTTTGCACAGGATTCTCTTTGTTGAGCGTTAGCCACTTGCCAAAAGAGAAATTCTTTTTTCTAATTGGTAGCAATTAGAGGGACACCCATGAACCTTACTTGATGTAGAAAGTTGATCAGCGAAATGACATCAGTTTCCTTGCCGCTCCTCACTGTCAACGGTGTACTGATGTACACTGTGTGTGGCCGCAGACTGCTGAGCAGACTTTTCAAAGTAATACGATTTGCGCTTACACCCGGACAGTCCCATTTATTTTCCATAGCCTCCTATATTGTCCATGCCCGGTTATTATTCACTAGTGTGCGCTGCTAATGGCAACCAAGGAGGTTGTAAAGAAAAAAAAAATCTGCTGGAGTGGAAGTCGCCTATACCGGCAAATGGGCTGGTGTAAAGCCTGCGGCGGCCATCTTGAGGGGGGAAAGAAGCGGTCTGCCAAGCACTTGAGAGTACTGTTCGCCGGCGTTAGTGTGTTTTAAGTGTGTAACGGGTTTTTAAGTTCTCATGCAATGCTGTGGGCTATAAGGTGAGCCATACTGAACGTCTCTGAATCGATTTGAGCCACCTGGATTTTTGAAGACTACGACGATATCCGAGTATAGAACGAGCCGTTTTTAGCTCTACTCGGTGCAAAAGTCGTAGTGGAGCCAATCCACTGCGTGGTTTTCATTTTGGCTTTATAGCCTGCTACTTATAGCCATTACCTTTAGAATGTTTTGCTTCAGGGTGGTCGATTGGGGCCCTGTATGTTAATTTCGTTCTCGAGCGTGGTTTCGTTTTTTAGATTTCATTTTCATTCTGAGCAGTTTTCATTTTGGTTTCATAGACTGTTGCTGAGGCATTAGCTCCAGCTCGTTCCGAATCAATGCATTTGATTGGGTGCGTATGCTGACTGCGTCCTCGTACATGGTTAAGTTCAGGTTTCATTTATATCATGGGTGTTTTTTGTTTTAGTTTCCGAGCCTGTTTGTGAGGCATTGGCTTGAACACGTCTCGATTCTATGTGCTCGATTGAGGCCTTTGGTATGTTGACTTCGTCCCCGTGCGTGGTTTCGTTTAGGTTTCATTTTCATGTTGTGCGTGTTTTTCATATTCGTTCGATAGCCTGTTGCTGAGGCATTGACTTGTGCAAGTTTCGATTCAGTGTGCTCTATCGGGGCTTCTGGTATACTGACTACGTCTTCATTCGTCGTTTCGCCTATAGATTTCGTTTTCATCCTGCCTGTTTTTCATTTTGGTTTCGTAACCTGAGACATTGGCTTGGGCGCGTTCCGATTTATTGCGCTTGAGTTTTGGCCTCTGTTATGTTGACTTCCTCCTGGTTCGTCGTTTCGCCTAGGCTTCATTTTCATCTGCGTGTTTTTCATTTTGGTTCCATAGCCTAGATGGTTTCATTGTGCTCGATTAGGGACTCTGGTATTTTGTCTTCCCTGGCCAATGTTATTGTTATCGTAGCTACTTCATTCACGCGGAGCCTGCCTCCACTACCCTTAATAGTCTTATTCCAAAATTCACTCTTACTCTCCTTATTAATTTTTGCTTACATCTGTCGTTGCAGTCTTCGCAGTATTCAGCTACTGCTCGCGCACCCCGTGGTTCCGAGAAAGAACATGAAACTAATAAATTAGATGCAGAATCTGTTACAGAGCCCCATGTCGTGGGAATTCATCAGCTTGGCGTACAACAGGTTCGGCGAACGAAGAGCCTAAACTGTGGGAAACGTTTGCGCGGTGTAGCGACGGTACATTGCTTATGCGGAGAAGGGGGCGCAAACAAAGCGAACGCCTACAAGTTCCGGTTGCGTCGTTCCGATGGCGTACCCACACTCGCGTCTTCTTTGATTTCATTCGCTCAAAACAACACTCGTTCGCCCCCTTAACGATATTTTATTTTTTCCACCTGCCTCTTAATTTATCTGCAGCTCAGCTGTCTCCCACGACAGCGACCCGAGTGGTGGCAACATGGGCCCGCAATGAACGATAAGTCTGGGCGCTAGCGATCCATCATGGAACTGTCTTGTGGACAGAGCAGAGACACCCGATACGCGCTGGCTGTCGCGCTGGCAATCGGTGGTGGTAGTTTCGCTCGGCGGTCACCGATTGAGGTCACTGCGGGCGCTAACGAGACGACGAGACATGAGGGCATAACACTCCCATCGTATTTCGCGTGAATTAGCCTGACGTGCCCAGATTCCCCGCTGTGCTGTTGATGCAGCGGTTTGAAGTCGATTCAGTCATGCGTTCATTCATTCACACGGACGTCTGGCGTTTTGTTTACGTCAGGCAACGTGAGAACACTACTGCGTACAAGCGCACGGGCTCGATCTTCGGCCTATGTTCGTGTGCGTGGCTTCGGTGTGAGAATACAGGCACTACAAGTCGGTCGTGAATTTTAAAAGCAAATAAATTTTGTCAATTTTTATTTCCTGAAATGCATAGTCACCGAAGTTGAGAAAAGGACGAGAGGACAGAACATCGCATGTCAGCAGCATGAAGGCACCAATTTTCATCCGTGAAAACAACAAAAAAACAACGCACACAACGATTTCGGCGACACTCACTCAATGCATGCACTTCAGTGACGAACTAGGTGCTCTCTGGGCAGCTATTTTATATGTTCTGCAACAACCTGCAGAGTGGGCTATCCTCCCTGAATATCATGATGGACCGCTATAATTAAAATCATTGAATCGGCAACAGCTCGTCTTCGACTTAATTGTCTACACACAGAGGCCTGCTGACTGTATCACCGATATTGCTACTTGCCTCCCTAACAGTGGAGTAAATTTCAGGTAGTGACCCGTTTTGATCAAGGCGACGAAGACTCGAAGGTTTTCTTATTGCTCCAGAAGTGCCCCGTCAGAGACGGCCTTGGGATGACTTCAACGATAACAGGAATGAGGGATTCATCTTGTTTATATGCACGAATGTTCACATAATTACAAGTTAGCTCCTTCGAGATATATGTACAGCAAAGACGTTAAAGAAAAAAAAAGAACTTGGAACTGGCTAGCAACAGGGGAAACCCCTTACTCGGTATAGTTGACGATGCATTGCATCTGGCGCGGTAGCCCAGAACACTCGACTGGGCCGTCGGGCTCGGTTTTAATCCCTCGGGGCCCAGCCATATTTGAATCATAGCCAATCATAGCAAGCATCAGCATGATTGGTTATTTGCTGCCTAAATACCACACCCCTTTTCACTTCACCCGTACTAACAAATTTCCCCCCATACCATTCGTGCCACGGTAAAATCGCTGCATCATGCCCAGAGATATAGAGTAGAACTTTTTATTTACTCCAGCGGATGAAGGAGCTCCGACCCTCGCGCCCAATGTAGCTTGCCCTACAAAAGGGTATAAAAATAATGGGGTTTAAGCATGGTTTGAACCTAGTGATAGAGCGAAAACTGTGAGTGTTGCAGCGATAGTCTCTTTAACATTCGCTATTCTATCCATGGTTTGTCATAAATTTTTATTTAAATTAGGTTTTAGGGATAGGAAGAAGCCTCATACTTTTCAGTCGACGCCACCGAATTTAGGACACCTACACCTAACCAGGTAAAGATCGTTTTCATTTTTTCTTTGTATATTGTACATTGGTTTATAAGGAAGCAAAGGCGCGATCTCTCTAGGTCTTCAAGGTTATAATAATTGGTTCACAGGAAGGGAAAGGCGCAGTATCTGTCACACTTGCTTTGTGGACACCTGAACCGCGCCGTAAACAAGGGAAGGGAAGGGGGAAGGTGGGAGTGAAAGTGGAAAGAAAGAAAGGGGAGCCGTAGTGGAGGGCTGCGGAGTAATTTCGACCACCTGGGGATCTTTAACGTCTGGCGGGTGCTGGAGCAGGTAGGTCACCGCCGCTGGCGGCGGGGTTAGCCTGCCACCGAATTTTTATGTTCTAGGCCGTCATTGCACCCGCCACCGCTTCGGTGGTGGACGATGGCTGTTGTTGCGGCGCGCGTCTTTCTTTCCCTCTTCCTTTTCTTTCTTGTCTATTTTCTGTTCTTTCTGCACGAGCCCCGCCGGGGTGGTGCAGTGGTAGGACGCCCGACTACTGTGCCGGAGTACCCGGGTTCGAACCCGACCTCGGCGGCTGCGTTTCGATGGAGGCGAAACGAAGAGGCGTCGTGTGCTGTGCGATGTCAGCGCACGTTAAAGATCCCCAGGTGGTCGAAATTACTCCCTAGCCCTCCACTACGGCTCCTCTTTTTCTCTTTCCACTTTCACTCCCATCTTCCTCCCTTCCCTTACGGCGCGGTTGCGGTGTCCACAGAAATCAAGTGAGACAGTTACCGCGCTTTTCCCTTCCTATATAAATAAATCAGTTTTTTCTGTCTGCACGAGGCAGCGGAGCTGGCTCAGCTACAGAACCAGTAGCAGGCCCGTGCATTTTCTTTTCCTTCTTCCTACAGTCACAACAACAACAACAACGCTGACATCGCACAGCACACGGACGCCACTTCGTTTCGCCTCCATCGAAACGCAGCCGCCGTGGTCGGGTTCGAACCCGGAAACTCCGGCACAGTAGTCGGGCGTCTTGTTACCACCCCGGCGGGGCTCTTCAAGGTTGTTCAAGCTGACATCGCACACCCAGGGCTGCCCTTCCGTTAATATTATTCGGCTCAGAAAGGAAAGGCGGAGCATCTGATTGATTTATAGGAAAAGAAACGCGCGGTAACTGTCTCACTTGTTTTCTGTGGACACCTCAACCGCACCGTACGGGACCGGAGGAAGGTGGGAATGAAAGGGGAAAGAGAGAAAGAGGAGCCGTAGTGGAGGGCTGCGGAGTAATTTCGACCACCTGGGGATTTTTAACGCGCGCTGACATCGCACAGCACACGGACGCATCTTCGTTTCGCCTCCATCGAAACGCAGCCGCCGAGGTCGGGTTCGAACCCGGGTACTCCGGCACAGTAGTCGGGCGTCTTAGCGCAGCATCTGTCAAACTTGTTCTGTGGACATCTGAACCACGCCATACGGGAAGGGAGGAGGGAGTGGAGGATCAAAGGGGTGCCGTAGTGGAGGGCTCTGAAGTAATTTCGAACACCTGAGGATCTTTAACGTGCACTGACATAACACAGCACACGGGCGCCTCTCCGTTTCGCCTCCATCGAAATGAAGCCGCTAGCGGTCGGGATCTGCGTACTTCGGCACAGTAGACGGATATCTTACCACTGCACCACCATGGCGGGGAGTTAATTGGTTCACAGAAAGGAAAAGGCGCTGTATTTATCACACTTCCTCTGTGGACACCTGAACCGTTCCGTAAGGGAAAGGAGGAAGGTCGGAGTGAAAGTGGAAAGAGAGAAAGGTGAGTCAGTGGTGTCTACGGAGTAATTTCGACCAACTGGGTACGTGTAACTCGGCCCCATATAACTATCCGGCTAAGTAAAGGTTTCTTCTCTCTATCTCTTTTTGTGGAAAAAAAACTGATTTATTTATAGGAAGGGAAAGGTGCGGTTGAGGATGTTGTTGTTGTGGCTGTAGGAAGAAGGAAAAGAAAATGCACGGGCCTGCTACTGGCTGATTGATTGATTTATAGGAAGGGAAAAGCGCGGTAACTGTCTCACTTGTCTTCTGTGGACGCCTCAAACGCGCCGTAAGGGAAGGGAGGAAGGTGGGAGTGAAAGTGTAAAGAGAGAAAGAGAAGCCGTAGTGGAGGGCTACGAAGTAATTTCGACCACCTGGGGATCTTTAACGTGCGCTGACATCGCACAGGACACGGACGCCTCTTCGTTTCGTCCGTGTGCTGTGCGATGTCAGCGCACTGGCTTTAAAAAGACTGATTTATTTATAGGAAGGGAAAGGCGCGGTAGCTGTCTCACTTGTTTTCTGTGGACACCGCACCGCGCCGTGAGGGAAGGGAGGAAGGTGGGAGTAAAGGTGGAAAGAGAGAAAGAGGAGCCATCGTGGAGGGCTACGGAGTAATTTCGACAACCTGGGGATCTTTAACGTGCGCTGACATCGCACAGCACACGGACGCTTCTTCGTTTCGCCTCCATGGAAACACCGCCGCCGAGGTCGGGTTCGAACCCGGGTACTCCGGCACAGTAGTCGGGCGTCTTACCACTGCACCACCCCGGCGGGGCTAACAGGTGCCAATGCTACCCAACTTGAAATATAGAGATGAGAGGAAGCCGATGGTGATTTCTGCTGTGCGGTTACGAAGAAAGGCAGATATGTACTGGTGGGCACGCTCGCCGACTTGAAGCGATGAAAGAGCATCTAAAATGGTGGCCTGCCAAACCCCTTCTATTCACGTTATCCCTAGGCCACGTAGGCACGTTCATACGGCTCGGTTAAAGCCGGGCTTTATATGTTGGCTGGTAGCTTACGCTTCGCGTCATTGCGAAGGTGGGAGTGAAAACAGAAAGAGGCGCCGTAGTGGAGTGCTTCGGACACCTCGCGATAGAGGCTTTCGCCTCATCGCACTTCAAGTGGTCAAAAGTGCCCTCTCTGGCATAAATAAAGCTGAAACTGTAGGGCAAACTTTATGTGCAAAAGCCGTGTCTTTACTTTCAAGCCGAAGCTAAGCGTCGCCATGCAGATTGTTTTCTCGTAACTCCTGGTTTAACCACAAGCTAAACCACAGCTAAATTTTAACCACCACCATTGTGGGATTCGGGCTTGAGGCGGTTGCCCTTTGCGCGGCCGCCGCCCGCTTCCCTGTTGTTCTCCTATTTCCCTTCCTCCCGCATGAGGCGGCGGAGAGATGTCCGGACGACTTGTCACTGTCGCTCGGCCACAGCTCCGCCCTGGCGTCCCAGTGGCTGTTCTCATTGGCGCCTTTTGGCGGGAACACGGCACCGCTTCGACGGCCGCGCTCGCGCGACCCTCCGAGCGGGGCCCATGGAGAGACCCCTCCGAGACAGCGCAAGGTGCGTTACGCTACTGTTCTTGTCTGCCGGCCTTTGTCCGCGCAGACCAGTGTGTACTCGAGTTCGTCCGCTCCGGGTCGTACCTGAGAGCGCAGCTCGAGCCTGTCGATCGTGATCCAACGATCCGCGACAGGCGTACCTTGCGGTGGTTGCCCACTTTCTCTCAAAGGAACCCTCTGGTCACCGCGAGAGAGAGATTCACAGCACGCCCTTGCGTGTTTGCGGCGCGCACTCTCCTCGCGCGCTCCCGGGACGCAGTGACTTTGTGTGTGTGTGTGTGCGTGTGCGTGTGCGTGTGTGCGTGTGCGTGTGTGCGTGTGCGTGTGTGCGTGTGTGCGTGTGCGTGTGCGTGTGTGTGTGCGTGTGTGTGTGCGTGTGTGTGTGCGTGTGTGTGTGCGTGTGTGTGTGCGTGTGTGCGTGCGTGTGTGTGTGCGTGCGTGTGTGCGCGCGCGCGCGCGTGTGTGTGTGTGTGTGTGTGTGTGTGTGTGTGTGTGTGTGTGTGTGTGTGTGTGTGTGTGTGTGTGTGTGTGTGTGTGTGTGTGTGTGTGTGTGTGTGTGTGTGTGTGTGTGTGTGTGTGTGTGTGTGTGTGTGTGTGTGTGCGTGTGTGTGTGTGTGTGTGTGTGTGTGTGTGTGTGTGTGTGTGTGTGTGTGTGTGTGTGTGTGTGTGTGTGTGTGTGTGTGTGTGTGTGTGTGTCAATAAACGTCTCCTTTGTGAACTTGGAGCCTTGTGTCCTCGCAGTGAAGTCCTCTCCTCCCTGCGGAGGTTGAGTGTGCGCTGCGGTCTTTCAGTGTGCGCGTGGTGACGGCTGATTGGGGCTTCGGCTCGCGCGACGCTCCAACCCGCGGTGGTTTGTGGCCTATGCCCACGTAGAAACCACACCATCTACGCTTTCCTTAATATTTTTCAGCTGGAAGGTCGCGTACTCACGTTTCCACTCAAATTCCAAAGCACAGCCATCAGCACGAACCAAGCGCACTAGTTTTCCCTCTTCCTCTGGATGATGTATCGAGGAAGGAAATGGGAGGGGTTGTTGCACATCAACTTATGCTGTACAGTTTAAACAAAATCGGCAATTACCTAGAACGAAATGCGCTTTAAAGTTTGGTGTACCTTGTTTTTCTTACATGTGTTAGGTGGAACGAGAATCGGAATATATTGCGAATACAATCGGTTGTCTCAAATATTCTGTTTAGAAGCAATTGAGTTTCCCCTTAAGGTGGCCAGGTGAGGAAACACTTGAAGATATCGGTGTTGTAAATAAATTTAAGATTCAGACTCGCAACAATCACGTTACTTCATGGCACGACAGAAAGATTAACTATTTATTTACACATTAATATAACAAGGAGACACAAGCAAGGAAAAAACTATTTACACGACTTACCCGTTGGTCGGACGAAATCAGCCCTGGCTTAGCCCAGAGCGCTTACTTTTAAGCCATCTGTCTCCGCCCTTGGCGAGGACAGCAACCAATAAGCAATAAGGCAGTCTTTCTCACCAATCAAAGACTGGGGAAAGGATATAAACCACACAAACACTTGGGAAATGAGAGGTCCCAAGCAAAAATATGAACGGCAGTGACGTCACCACATTCCGAACCTCTGTTTTCCCTTGTTTTCTTTCGCACACGTGCATGCGGGACCAACGTATGTCGCGTGAACGACAGCTGAAGTTCTTTATAAAAAAAAAAAACAGAAAGCTGCCGGTGAGGGCTCAAACGCAATGTGAAAATTCCAACTTGACCAAGCCCTTCTTTTGACCACCTGCAGCTCAATGACCCATTGCGCTTCAACGCGCACCAGTCAGCCACCGCACACCTTCTACCCCACAAAGGCTTTAGGCACATGCGCAGAGGGAAAGATGCGCCCGTAGCAATACGAGAATACGTACAAAAGAAAATTTCCACTGGTCCCCGATATGACATTCAACACTTTACACTGCACAAAGCTGCGCGCTGGAGTGACAGTTAAGGTAGGAAGGCAAGACGAGATGGAAATGAGTGCTCTGCAGCGGCAACAATATAGCTGCCATCGCGCCTCCGTCGTGCGTCCGCGGTTCCACCAAATTGGTAGTCGCCGTGACCGAGGACAGGTGCACATCTCAAAGTATCCATCTCGGTTCGTACGCTCTTTACGCGAAACCGAATGGCACGAAAGTTCACCGAACTTCACAGAAGTCCTCTGCTATTCCTTCTATATCCCACGGAAAGAATTTCTAGCGGTTTGATATTAATCTATTATCTCCGAGTTCAATATACCTACGCGTCTCCAGTGAAAGTTTTTAAACGTAAATCAAATTCGCGCCTCACCGAGATGCCTACCACTTGCGATACGGCGTTTCTAAAAATGTCGAATTATGTGTGCACGTCAAACAACAAGCGTATCTTATGTTGTCCCTATTTAATTATCAGACACATAATGGAATAGTAAAGCAACGGCTTGTCAATTCATTAGAGTCTGCGGCTCTATTATCGCAAATTATTATACCCTAATTCCACGGGCAGAACATGCGAACGGATGTAACTCTTCCACTCCCACGTATGGGTTAATTATGTAACATATCCACTCACAGTTTTACACTGTGGGAGAGGATTGTTCAGAAATTTCATTCCGTTCGATCATTTTTTGTCTTGAACTCATTTGAACCATGTTAGAACAGGTTCGAACCTCTTTTAGCATGAACAGAATGTCACTACGGAATCGTACCCGAAACTGAACACAAATAGAATAAACTCGAATTGGATCCGAACTAGACAAAATTCTGTCTCAACACTCTGCTTCCGACGTTACCTTCATTGATATCTCCCTATATTGACGTATGCGCATATAAGATCACAAATGGCATAATGCATGGTCACAGAAATGCGGTCAAAACTCGTTTTAATAAAATCTGATATAACGAAACTCCCAATTTAACGACGATATCCTGATTAATTCCCCCTCAGACGCGCTTAGGATTCAATGTTTTGACTAACTATGAATAACGAAACCAATTTCGTGATCTCTCCCGATTTAACGAACCTTTCAAGAAATGAAGCTGAAGAAGCATTTACTTTTTTGTGTGTTATGTACAAAACCCCCCAAAATTTGACTGCGAGCCGGCAACGTCGCAGAATGCCTTCATCCCGCTTTAAGCAAGCTGCATCGTGAAATGCGAGATTTACAATCTTGAAGTGAATTCACTAGATTTTCGGTAAATTTATGGGCCCTTTACCTGCTGCGGCAGTTTTCCGGAACACACAAGGGGACGAAAGACATGCTGGATGCACCTTAAAGTTATAAGGAATTCATGCGGTGGTTACTTGTAAGGTGCACTCAAGCAAAGATCACTGACTTATTTACTGGGAGGTAAATTTGCAATGCCCTGGGGCTCTTCTTGTTGAGAGAGAAAAAAATTATGCGATTTCATTTCAACGCGCTAGTGGTGTCGGTTGTTTACGCGGGTCACAATTTTATTTCTGACGCGATTGCGCTTTGCCGATATGATGCCGCGGTAGCTTTCGGAATGCCGCTCCACCATATATTCGAATGCATCGACTTAAGTACCCGAAAAATGCTTTATTCGTTAACGAAGCTCCAAAATTAACGAAATAATTAGTGGCCCCGCTTCACTTCATTAAATCGAGTTTTAACTTTATGCACATTTGGCCAGACATGGCCGCATGCAACGTACTGCTCGCATCACTACAAAGGTGTAAGGTAATGCTTTCTTCTGCACGAGGCGAACATGATGAGACACAGGGGCATAATTTCGACAGCAGGGAAGACAACTAAAACAGATTAAACCTAAAGTGAAATCGGTGACTCAAGCACTGCCTCATTATCGCCTTCCAAGAGAGCTTGAGGTGGACAACTTTTCTCAATGAGTTCCAGTCGACGACATCCAATGGTACCACGTATCAAAATAGAACGCCCGCCAAGCGTCACCGAAAGGTAGTCAACCTGGTTGCGTGGCAATCGAATGACCGTTCATTGTGCGAAACCGTGTATTAGTAATAAAAAAATAAACCCTAGCCAGTCCGGCTTCACGCGTGGAAGGAGCTCCGGCCGCCTGATAAACCCGTTGTCCGACTCCAATATCGAGTCCCCACATATGCAGACGCGGGTATGACTCCGCGCACTCGACCTAAGCGTATACGTATACTTGCCCCTCCCTAACGCAATAAGGCCGACGTCACTTCGTTGGCAAGAGCCATTCGTTCTACCTGACATTCTCCCTCTCGGGTTGAGGCTATCGTCTTCCGCCTTTTCGCTCCTATCTTTCTTGCTCGTCTCCGGTATTCTTTCTATTTTCTCACACTTTCCAGGGCTTACATACTGCAGCCTTTCACTCGCATTCTGATTTTGCTGCGACTGAAATTCTCCTTCCTTCTCTCAGCGCAGTCTGCCACTCCCACACAGGTCCTTGTTCTTTCTATCAGCTCTCCGACATGGAACAGGTTATGTACATACTGAAAAACCGACAAGCCTCCCCTTGTCCCTTGACTTTGCCGCCACGTATGCATTCTTCTTTCTTTCTTTCTTTCTTTCTTTCTTCTTTCTTTCTTTCTTTCTTTCTTTCTTTCTTTCTTTCTTTCTTTCTTTCTTTCTTTCTTCTTTCTTTCTTTCTTTCTTTCTTTCTTTCTTTCTTTCTTCTTCTTCCTTTCTCTCTTTCTTTCTTTCTACTCCTTGCATCTTTACACACGCCTGCCCCTCTCCTTGCCCCTCTTCCTCTCTTTCCAACTAAACGCATAAACGCTCGGTTGCTTGGTAGCTTTGCTTTCTTTCAAGGGGAGGACGTAATGCGAATGTAACTTTTCGGTCGCCTACTTTCACCGTACTCCCCTGCTTCCTTCCCCTGCAGCCCCCTCCCAGCCCTGACCCGACACCGAGAACTCCTTCAGGCCCGCGCATTTTTCTGTTTTAAGATCATTTCCACCTCAAAGTTATCCGCCTTGCACCCTCACCTCGGCGGCGACCAGGTCGTACTCACAGCACAGCACTGGCAGAGCAAGCCGAAATCTGTCAAGTCGTTAGATATTTCTGAGCCGGCGGTGCTAGCGCGAAGGCTTCCGAATGTATTACATAAAACACCGTGTTCATGGGAGGATCGCGAAGAGAAAAAAACAAAAAACAAAAAAAAAAAAAAAAAAAAAACGACGCGACGACAGTGATGATGGTGAGTACATGCTGCGTCTGCGCGTTTGTGTGTGCCCGCTTTGAGAGAGCGTGTGTTTCTGTGAGTGAGGCAGTACAGTCAGGCTCAATCTTCTCGGACGACGTTCAACTTTCAACGCTCAACGTTCGACGTTCAACATGGACAAGTTAAAATCAGCAACAAAAAAAAAATATATGCCATAACAAACGAGTTTTTCGATTTTTTCTGTTCTACTAGTTCGAGGGAGAAAGTGTGAAGAATTCAAGAAGTTACATGAAAGCAGAGAGGGAAACGCTAAGAGCACATGAAGTGAACTGTCAAGCGCATTGTAAGGACCCTCGTCGCGTGAAGTTGAGGCTCGATGCTGACATCCGGTGCTCCTCCTAGCGACCAGGTTATTCGCCGCAGTCACACGAGTTTACCGGAGGCGAGATCGCTATGGTAAGCACGCATAGTTCAGTGTGGCTTTGGGGCGTACCGCAACTGCTTACTTACTCATGCTTACCGACGCCCAGGGGAGTAGATATGGGGGCGTTTTTTCGTTCTTAGTAAAAATAAAGCCTAAATATGCTGATGCAATACATGAACATACATATCGCACTGCGAAGGGTAAATGAAACAAATGAGAAGTATATGCCGTTTAAACTGCTATCGCATATGAAGGGTTGCCTGACGTTACATTTGGCAATAGCTACCAACTGGGGGCGCATCCTTTCACATGGGAGAGGGATCCGTATTATAGGATCTTTGCATTCCGAGACACACGTTACCGCGCAGGCACGTATGTACGGCTTGGTTAAAGCCGGGCTTTATATGTCAGGTGATAGCCTACGCTATCGCGCCATACCCTTAAAAGCGGAGCTTAAGTGTCCCCCGCAATTTTAAACTGATTATGAGGTTCGAAATAATTTGGACCGGGCAAGATTCTGCAGGGTTTTTATATGCATTTCATTCATTTTACTGCGTGGCTGTTTTACAGGCCTTGAAATGGGACATGATGGGAAGAAACATAAAGAAATGCAAAAATGAAACTTGTAAGTTGAGAATCAAGAAGGGTTCAAAATTATTTCTCGCGAACCTGTCGCGAAAGGTAAAAAAAAAAAAAAAAAAAAAGTACCTACGTCTATAGAACTGAAAAAAATTACAACTATATCGCGCGAAAGACGCAAAAGGCAAAATAAAAGTGCTTTTTACCACAACTACCCTACATCCTATAGAAAAAAAAAATAGCTGATGGTAAAACTGTAGTCAACCCTGAAGGAAAGCAAAAATTTCTTGTACATAGCTACGCTCATTGGCAGGCTTGGATTAAACACATTGTGCGTTTCTACAAACGTAAAGTCCGTACTTCATCGCCTTTTTAGGACCTGCTTCCGACGTGCTTTCGCGTTCCGATGCGCTACTGTAGCAGGGTGTTCGTCCTTCTCCATTTTGCGCAGTTTTGTAACCAGGAGCCCGGGAGCTCCTATTTCTAGCGCCCTCTACTTCCACGTCACACTGACGTCACCTCACGTGACCTTGGTAGTGGCCACAGGCCACTTGGGGGCCTACGTGAATATGCCCCAAAGTAACATAACGACCACACTACTTAACAAAGTGGAAACCGTGCATACCCGACTGCTCGAGCTACCTGCAGTAGTGAAACTTTCGCTTCAAAGGTTGTGCCGCTCGTCATACATATTTTACTCGATACCATTGACATGTAAAAACGTTCCAACTGTTGCTAGAGATGATTTTTTTTTTCACTTGCCTTTACTTCTGCAGTATACAACATGCAAGGCGTTAATTAAATAATTAAAGCAGCAGTAGGTACGACATCATCGACAGCTTGACAGACGCGTGTATTCAACCCCCCCTCGCCATCAGTCCCATCGCCACCATAGCAGGTATTGTAAAAAAAAAAAAAACGTAGAGACGCAAACAAAAGTTAAAACTCGATCGGTCAGAATTGTAGAGGCATTTTCGGGTTTAAAATGCATAGGAATAGAAAGGAACAAAAGAACACCCACCAGTGTTTGTGCACTCCGGCAGACCAAAAATGTCTATATTGCCGATTAGCCGTTCAAAAATGAAACTATACAAGCGCTGATGTTTCATTGGGATTTTTCTCATTTGTTCAATGGTAACCTAAAGGGGTAGAAGATTGCGCATCACGTAAGGCATCTTGAGTTTACCAGCGATGGCACGCTGGCAGTCGCCATTGAGCTAATCGAACTGTGTCCCGCCACCTGCTTGGTGGCATGCAGACAACAGAGCGCCGGACAACACCTGTGATGACGAGGTAAATGTCCATCAAAACGTTCTCGGCCGAGGCTATTGCCTTCAGCACTTCGCATTCCGTTAGTCCCGAAGTCTCACCAAGTGTTTCAGGAAGCATGGCCTCCGGAGAAAAGCTCGAATACTTCTGCACACTCTCTTTTCATAGAGCACAGAAAAATGAAATCCATCACCTTATTTCATTCTGGCCAGTTCCCCCCTCAGAATTTCAGAAATCCAATCGAAGGTCCCGGCTTTGACGCACCACACAAGCGCCTCGCGACTGGTGTTCCACCATGACAGGGTCGCCTAACAACCATGGAAACTGCTTTTAGGAACTGGGTACTAATCTGCCCTGTGCTCAGGTAGAGCGCTGGATCAATCGGCTGAAAGCAAATAAATTTGACAGCGCTGAGGCAGTCTCCAGGTGAAGTGAATATGGATAGGTGGTGATCGAATATTTAGGGGAATCCACCAAGGTGTAGGATTTGTAATAAGGGGGTAATTACTCTTTGACATCCAGCCAAGCGCAGCAGGATAAATGGTGTATTCTTCTGTTTGATTCAAGGGCAGCCAGGAGGTTGTAGTATTTCAACAACGTTATTGTCAGGATTACACAGGATTATCGAACTTCGACATCGCGGGGTCACATCACCTGCTTCCTCCGCTAGCACACATACCCAGCATGGATTGGGCAGGATGATCATGAATGTTGCTTCCGAGAACCAAGTCGAAAAGTTGAACGGTAACGCACAAAACATTACACCTATCTCCCATTTGGTAAACTAGATGTGTGTGTGTGTGTGTTTTTTTTTTTTTTTTTTGCGTGGGGCTTACACTGGGTACTCTTCGATGAGTCCCCTGGGCCTCATCCTATGACGCTAGTTGGCACTGCGTGACGAGTGGGGTACAGCCTGCTGCCTGGTGCTATTAGACGCATGTGATTGATTTCTAGCACAGTTTCAATGATTGATTCTGATCCTGCTGTGACGCATCATAGCCCGGTTGCTTTTGCGCCATAAAACACCAGGTACCAGCAACTTTTTTAAGTACATGTTTCTGCATACCATCTACCCTTCTTGGTTTGCTGCTGGGATGGCGTTCCCTTTTGTTACAGTCATAATCTGGCGTTCAGGGTCATATACCAGAGTGGTGCTTTTTCCTTCTCTCTTCTTAAGTACGCCCCCCCCCCCCCCCTTCCCCACCCACCCACCCCACCCACCCCTTGAAGTCATAAAGGAAAGCATGTCCGCGTTCATCGGCGTAGGCCTTCATGGTATGTTTACTTTGAGCGTCTATGGTGGCAATGTGCTGGCTGCTCTGGTGGCAAGATACAATTGGTAGGAGGCCTTAAGCATCACTTCTAAACATGATGCAATGCGGGGAGTGCCCTGTACTGAGATGAGGTGCCTGTAACTCACCAAGTATGCATTAAGTTCAAGAGCCAAATTCTTGTTTTCTATGTGCGCCGTCTGAACGAGCTTGACTAGCGGCTTCATGAACCACGGTTCCATTTGCTTGGGATCATATTGATGTCACTTTACGGTGATGAAAGTTCAGCTCAGTCGCAAGCGAAGCCACGCCTTGTGTTGAAGGGTGGCCCATTGCCTGACTTTATTACGTCTGGTATGCAAAAAGAGCAAATATTTTCTGCAGCTTTGATAGAATTTGCATAGAAGATGTCGACTGGATGATCTCTATCACTGGAAACCGTGAGTGTTCATCGAAGATAACAAGCAGATGCCTTGTCCGATTGAAGAGAGCAGTCAACTGCTACTTCTGACCAAGGTCATGCTGGGAGGTGGGTCATGGAAAAGTGGCTCTTGCGTATTTTTTCATCACATGACCGACACAGGATACAGCTTTTAAGCGTGCTTGTACAGAGCTGGCTCATCTGTGAAAACCATATTTTTGTTCGCAAGAGTTGCTTAGTTTTCACCTGGTGGCCAACGTGGGTCAGTTGCATAGCATGTAGGTTGTGATATCAGGATTCTTGAACCTCGTAGGATGCTGCCTTGTACGCGCAGTTCGTCTTTCCCCTTGAGAGCTAGTGCACAAATTTCGTCTTTGACACTTAAGGAAGTGAATTTTGTAGTTGGCACCAAGTGTTGATGGTGATGGCCTCAACAACAGATCTGTACACTGCATCTACACATGTTTCAATTTCAGCCAAGAGAAATGCGATCGGCCTGGCTGACTGTAAAGTAAGACAAACTTCTTGATGGAGCGCTCAATGTCTGATCTTGGGGCCCTAACCGGATATCGGGAGAAGCTGCTGGATTGATCGTTCTGGGTTAATAATTTACATACCTTAAAGTCACACAACTGGACGCGGAGACGCCATCTCTCAATCCTTGGAGGCGTGTTTGTCGCTTTGGCAGAGAATATGGTGGTTAGTCATTTGTGGTCCGTCACCGCCACGAATGGAGCTCCATATGAATACAGACGGAAATGTTCACATGCCCACACTGTAGCAAGGGCTTCACGCTCAGTTTGTATCTTTGTTCAGTTGGGGTGAGCGAGCGGCTGGCATGCACCCCCACGATCATGTTGAAGGGTCACCTGCTTAAAATCCCTAAATCCTTAAAATCCTGCTTAAAGGGTTAAAGTAGGCACGCACCGTTGTCTGTACAATAGCTTCCTTGATGCAGTTGAAGACATCTCGCTCCTCTGAACACCATGCAGTGCCACTCGGTATTCTTCCGTAGCAGTTGCTTGAGAGGTGCAGAGAGGGAAGCAGGGAAGCAAAGTTATGAGTGGAAAGGGTGCAATAGGTAGCAAAACCAAGGAAACTTCTGAGTCATTTTACAAATTTTGGGGTGGGCGCCTTCTGTGAGGCAGTTACTTTGCTTGAGAATAGTTTGAGACCTTCTTTGTCAAAGACAAAACAAAGAGCTTGGTTTAATGAAAGGAGCTTTTTCCAGGGCTTACTGTTAAGCCACAGTGCTTGAGTCGATCGAATGTGGCACAAAGTACACGGTCATGTTCTTCTCTTGCTGCATAATGGACTAGGATGCCATCACTGGTGTTCAGGGTGCCAGGTGTGTCTGCTATAACATGCGGTAGCTCGTTGGAACACTTAAATTACTGAGCATATACAAAAAAGTGTCTGTATCGATAGAGGCCAAAGGGTGTCGTGAAGGTAGTGATCACACGAGACTTCATCCAGTTTCAGTTTACGTTTTTCAAATAAATCTTAGAAAGCATTCTAGTGTGTCAACTCTGCAACCATGTAGTGGGTGTTGGGTGTCGTTCTCTCTCAATAGCCATGTTGGCTTAACGTATCTCGACACATCTGCGACTATGATTCAGATCAGAAAATTTCTGAACCGGTAATATTGGTCTGACTTATGGTGTTGGTCCTTCAACAGACTCAATAATGTCAGCATCTAAGAGGGCTTTGATTTCAGCCTTACCTTTGACTGGATATGGAAAGGTACTAGGTGAAATTTCTGGGCTACGGGGGCACATCAGGTTTGATGTGTATATGCACTAGGGAGTTTACCGATCCCCTTTTGTGAGCACTGGGTAGATGCTGAGCAGGTCAGCTGTGCTGAGCAATTGGTGTGTAATGTGCAGCAGTCCAAGGGCAGTAGTAGACTCACGGCTTAGCAGTGTGGATAGCGGGCAGCTGTTCTTTAGGACATGAAAAACTGTCTGGGTGCTGTTGCGTTTGTATGTCAGCTTTACCCGGAACTGACCAAGGGCGTGCAATGGTTACAGAGATCCATATGAATATATCTGATTAAACGAGTAATGCTGAAAGAAAGTTGTAAGCATGCTTGCCCATTGTGTTGACTGTTGCTCCAAAATCAATGATAGCAATGGCAGAGTCGTGCGCACCATAAGTGATCAGTGCTTGAGGTAGGTGCTTGCATTGGTCGCCAGTGTGGAAGATCCAGTTCGAGGACGTGCTTTTTATGACGGCATTGATCTGGTCCGTTTGTCGCTGAGGTTGTCGCTGGAATCGACGCACATGGGCTAAGTTGTACAGCTTTCCACATTTGTGGCAGGTTCGACATCGAACTGGGCAGGGTGAGAAACGATGCGGGCATGTACCACCACAAGGTCCGCACACACGGTTTTTCTGCCGTCCGGATGAATGAGTGCCATCGTCGGTGCGTTTAGCCCTTGGGTGGGTGTCGGCGTGCAGGGGGATAGGATGTGGACACTTAAAGTGCATTTTCCATGCTTTTGGCGTGTTAGCCGACGATTTCTGTTGTGCGGGATAGTTTAAATAGCTCAGCTAGCGTCATTTAGAGTTCGCAGAGGGCTTCGCGGTGCGGCTGAAGAACAAGTCTACAAGAACAAGAACAAGTTAAAGTGAAGTTTATTGCGTGAAACTGCTCATTCTAGCGCGTATTTTCCAATTTTCCTCACAGCAGGCCTAAAACAGAAATTGTGCTGGTTTCACCGCGCTAGCACATTGAGCGACAGAAAAGACAGACACCACGGAGCGCGAACTACATTGACCTAAAACATTGACCGCAAAAAATAAAGAAAAAAATGACCCTGAAGGTTCCAAGAAGATCACAGGTCCGATTGTCATCCCGTATGTGCACGGAGTATCGCACGGTCTAAAAAAGATTGCAGGCAGGCACGAAGTTCCTGTGGTGTTCACGGCACCCAAAAAGCTATCGGGGTTGTGCGCAAAAATAAACAGACTCGATGAAACACCCAAACTACGTTGCACCACCAACCATGAGAGGAAACACGTCGAATGCGATACAGGCATGGTTTATTCCATCCCCCTCTCATGCGGATTGAAGTATGTCGGCCAAACGGGTCGGTGCATAAACAAAAGACTAAATGAGCATGCTAACAATTGCAAATCAATCGCGCATCCAGGGAAGCTGGCTACGCATTGCCAGCACTGTAAATGTAAGCCTCAATTTGAAAAAAAAAACCGCTGTTATTTCGCATTCTGATAATAAAACCGAAAGAGAGATCACAGAAACCTTTGAAATAAAATCCGTCAGGGCCGATATGTGTATCAGCAACGTATCACTGTCGTTGTCTGCGAAAGAAGTTGATTTGCTTAGATTATCGCGATGAGTGTCTAGCTGTATGCCTTTGTTCCCTGCGATGATTGTTTCCTCATGTTTCCTCATTGCTTATGTTTGTTTGATGACGATCACGTTTTGTGTATAAAATGACCTCCATTTCATCCGTTTCATCCATTAAAACTAGTTGTTAGTTCGCGCTCCGTGGTGTCTGTCTTTTCTGTCGTTCAATGTGCTAGCGCGGTGAAACCAACATGAATAACCAACTAGGCCCAATTCTCGCCATTTTAGAAAATGTGCTGCCAGTATGAGTAGGAGGAGGACGAAGAATGTTAGTAGTTGTTCGCATTCCTCTGGGGATGGTGTAAGTATTTTGGGAGCTAACTTCGCTGTCATATGACAGTATATTCTTTCGAAGTGGCACAAATTCGGAATGAATTAAAGTTATAGCAGCCACAGTTACACTGTCTACAGATAATTGTTTGTCACGGGAAATACATGGATCGGACTCATATTTTACTCGGACTGCGCAACTGAGACATAACTGGTCCTGGTGTGTCACAAGCTGCCTCGCATATACAGCGGAAGTTGCGGGACCTTTTACCTCAGAGATGGAGAGAAACTCACGGGGCCTCGCTGCTCCTCTGAGCAGGATTCGACAAGCCGATGGGGCAGCGACCGCGCGTCCTTGACGCGGGCGCTGCTTAGACAGCCGAGAGCATAAAAACGCACATAGCAGCATGCCCGGGCCAGTGCGCTCTGGGAAGATTCAGATTTCCGGGCCACTCTCGCGGCCGCTCCGGGGGAGCGTATTGTGTTTCCTCGGGCCCGCGGTCGACGTATCGTTCTCCTCACCTGTACGGCCGCCGCTACCGATCAACTCAGCCTTCGTCGCCTCAACTAACAAGAAAGCCGTGAGAATTCCTTTTGCCACAGACTGTTTATTCGAACATTATTTTCGCTTTTGTTAACCTTTACCTAACTTAGTAATATTTGCGCTTTGTTTTCTATGTGACTTTTGACCATACTTATTATATCTAGAATACTTGTTTTGTTATCTTTATAGTCTTCCTTTTATCGTAGCGTTTTGTTCATTGTCGGGTTTTCCACTTGTCATTTAACTAGTCGTCTTTTATCTTATATCATATATCTTGTCGTGGCGTTTTATTTTTTTATTGTACTCTTTTATTATGCAGTGTAATTTGGACAACTAATTATAAAAATTCAATTGTTTGTAAACGAAAGTGACCTATTTGAACTTTCTCCTCAATCACACACCGACACACGTACTTCACGGGTTGGCCGGTCTAACTTTTAAATGTGTTCTCAAACCTCATAGAGGGACGACGGGTAACCATAAAGGGGATCCCGCGCCTCTTTTGACCGCAAAGGAGGCGGGGGTTTGTGACATGGTGAAAGATGACATCGATTGCAGTGTCTATTAGGGCAGCAAGTTTGATTTTTGAGATATTAATTATTCCAGCAGAGAGTGCCTCCGGTGCTCCAAGCCGGAAATGGTGAGAAAAGGCCCCATGCGTTAGTATATTGATACTGTGTTTGTACAGCTATTTCTCTCATAATGCCTGGCTTTACTCATTCATGGAATAATTATAATGGGATCATTAGTCGTTGTCAGTCCTCATGAGGAGCGTGACCTTCGTTCGCAATTCCTCAAGGCTTAAGTTCACTCAATTTTACTTCATTTTTTTTCTTGCTTTAAATATATACCTTTTTACTCCTTTCCGCCAACATTCCTTAAACAGGGCGACGACGTGTGGGCCCTTCGGACGTCTCTCTAGCGCAGTTCATGTGCATTCATTTCTCATTCCCGCTCGATGGCCTCGGTCGGTCATTTGTCCCAAACCATGGCTAGTGTAAAATATTATGCCGAACGCCGCGCGTGATGGCGCCGTCGACCATCGTCGGCGCCTTTGCGCCGAGATGAACCACCGCGGGCATGGCATGCCCATCAATTGTCCGCACCGTTCTCCATCGCTCGCATGCCGGGTAACCGCGCGCGAGGCTGGGCGAGCGAGAGGAGCACCAGAAGCACGCCGCTCTGGCCTCGTACCTTTCTTTCATTCTTTCGTTCTTTCTTTCTTTTTGTTTTCTTTATTCTTACTTACTGTTTTCTTTCGTCTTTTCATTTGTTCTCTATCGATTTTCTTCTCCTTCACTCTTTCTTGTCCACTGCTGACCTGACCCTCTTTCTCTCCGCCCTATGTCAACAATTGCGCGCAGCGCAAGCATTGCATCTTGAGAAATGAGAGTTCGCTGTTGATTATTTAAATCGTTTTTACAACAGGAGCGCATTGGTAGTCAAGGGCGAGTCTTGCAGCGGTAAATGGAGTATATGACGGGGGACGTGCGGGCGAGAGCAGTTCATATGCACTACCCTTCGTTTCACGGGCTTTTCCTTTCAACTGAAGAAAAAAAAATGGCTGTTAGTGTTTTTTTTTTTTTTTCTGAACGTAAATTGCATGGTGAGAAAAAATAGCCTTTCATCATCCAAAATTTCTTATGGTCGTTCATTTGAGCACTTCTTGTTTGCATGCTTACTTTGATGTTAAGAAAGGAAGAAGAGCACTTATACGTAACCGTATTAGGTGAGCAGCTAGCTAGTAAAATACAGTGTACTCCAATTTGTTTACTTTCTTTGTTTTCTATTTTCGGTTGTTGTCCTTTCTTTTCTCTATTGAGGAGACGAGGACAACTCAATGCAACTATTATTCGTAGTAAAAATTGATCACCTCCCTCTTTACGATTAGGCTGACATTGCTGACAAATGACACAAATATAACGAATGCTCCTAATGTTTCAGGGACCATGGTTGAAGACAGCTGACGCAGTAACCTTACGATGGTCTTATGTGAAGCGGCGTACCGTGATAACTGAGTCTGTGGTCGTCCAGAGAGCATGAGGACGGGGAAGCGGGCCCGCGTGGAGTGCCAGCGTCATTGGCAGCGACAGTTTTGCAGTGCCAAAATTGCCAATGTTCATCCCGCACTGCGTCATGACACAAGCATGACACTGTGCCATGCTTCCAAGCACGCGGTTCAAAGCAAAGGTGGCTTAAAGCGGCTCAAAGCGCACATACATAACCCTTCCATTCCTCTCGTGAGCGTAGTTTTTATGTGTTGCCGGTTGGCGGTCTAGTCACGGGACCATTGTGTGAGAATACTCTTTCCCCGTGTTGCACCGAACTACATGCCGAAATAGCACCGCGCCTGTACAGAAGCGTTAGAGTGTATTGGCATTCTCATCGTGCCAAAAAAAGCGACGCTGGCAGAGTCGTGTCAGGTCCTTTCACGGGTGGCGCCCCGTCAAAGCGCATTGAGCGCCTGCCATCGATAGCGGCTCGCAGCCATCATTCGTCCCTCTTGCTTGCTTCTTCGCTTTTCGCCGAACCGTCGCAGTGTCCAATTTCGGCGAGCCGCCGACCGGCCCGCAGGTTGGCTGCCCGATAGTCGGGCGCGGCACCCCGCGTCGTGGCGGTCAGTCGTGACCACCGAGCCTTCGGGGTGTCTCCGGTTGTTCTTCGCCCACGGACAGCTGTAACAGGATGGCGAGGGACTCCTGCGGAGACACGAAGGTTTTCATCTCATCATGCATGCCTGTGTCTGACTGCAGCGGCTCCTCTTTGGCTCTGTCGCTCCGCCGGCGGCGGTCTGTGCGTCGTCGATCCATTACAACGACTCGCACGTTGTGGTGGTTAATGGAGGAAACGATGACTGTACGTTTACCATGTGACATATCGGTCTGTTAACCGTCCATGCACTCCTAACAGTCGCTAACCTTACTTTTGGTATGAGAAATTAGGTCATAGGTCTTGTCAAGACCATGAAGCCGCCATTCTCAGTACGGGCATAAGTATTTGACTGCTTGAAATTGAGCCGACCGGCCGACCGACTCATATAAGGACAGAGCCGAAGGAGAAAAGAGATGGAACAAACGAAAATAATAATTAATCACAGCATAGCGCCAGAATTTGGCCTAGTTGGTTGTGCACCTTGAACTGCGCTAAACTTTTGCGAATTGCAAAGCGAAATGTATCTTCGTTCTGTTTTCTTTTCTTGTTCATAAATCTTTGGCGCTGTTCTTCAAGACACAGCATAGGTTTTCTTAGGAGCGAATTTCGGAGTAATTATTGAGGAGTTACGCTTGACAAGATGGTTCCGTTTCTACAATGCATTTCTGAACTTCCTTCCGACGTAATAAAAAACAAATGTCGTGCATTACTGCTTTTCCCGCTAGATTCATTCTTGGGGGGTACGGTACCCTTGATAGCTTTATAAATTTACCCCTGAATCCTGTAAATACGGCTGAAAATTCACCGAGGGGCAACCAGGCAAAGCTTACAACAAAGAAAATATTTCCCCCCTCCGTCGTTCTCCGATATTTGGTGATTTAATCACAGTAGTACGTGGCAATGTTAACTTTATTTGGTCGAGCAGGTCGGACGCTTGCCTGAAGTGGACCAGTCGATCCCAAGTGAAGAAGACTGCAGCCAGGCAGGCCAACAGATAGCAGGGGATTCAACGACAGAGGTAATGGTGCGGCACCGGAAGGAAGGTGAGACCATTCCCAAAGTGGCTCTAGTATATACAGGTTTTTATTATTATTATTATTATTATTATTATTATTATTATTATTATTATTATTATTATTATTATTATTATTATTATTATTATTATTATTATTATTATTATTATTATTATTATTATTATTATTATTATTATTATTATTATTATTATTATTATTATTATTGTTATTGTTATTGTTATTATTGTTATTGTTATTGTTATTATTGTTATTGTTATTGTTGTTATTATTATTGTTGTTATTATTGTTATTATTGTTATTATTATTGTTATTATTGTTATTATTGTTATTATTGTTATTATTATTATTATTATTATTATTATTATTATTATTATTATTATTATTATTATTATTATTATTATTATTATTATTATTATTATTATTATTATTATTATTATCTGGTGCACTATCTAATTCCATTCTCTTTGACGAGGAGTTGATAACTGAGAGTCTTAAGCGTCTGAGACCATCTTTGTCTCCTGGACCTGATGGCATTCCAGCTGCCATAATAAAAGCCTTCAGTTATATCTTCGTACCAGTACTGACTGCCATATTTAATAACTGTTTAAAAAATGCTGCCTTTCCTCGCGTGTGGAAAATGGCACGCGTATTTCCTGTCTTCAAGTCTGGAAACAAAGCTGCTGTTTCCAATTATCGTCCGATTTCTCTTCTATGTGCAACCTCTAAGCTTTTCGAATTAGCTTTGCACAGCGTACTTTCCTTCCATCTCAAACATATCATAGTACCGAATCAACATGGCTTCATGTCGGGTCGCTCTACTTCCACCAACCTAGTCACGTTTATGACGTATGCCTCTGCAGCAGTCCTTCAGAGGGGTCAGGTTGACACTGTGTACTGTGATATGAGCAAAGCTTTCGACGTTGTTACTCACTCACTACTTCTTGAAAAACTTCTACTCTCTGGCGTTGAAGTCTCTCTCGTAGCCCTCCTACGCAACTATCTCCTTGATCGCTTCTGCTTTGTCAGTGTCAATAGACAGACTTCTTTCGTTTACCCTGCAACGAGTGGAGCTCCTCAATGTTCAGTACTAGGCCCGCTTCTCTTCTCCGTTTTTATTAATGATGTTTCCTCGGCGATAAAGAACTCCTCGTTTCTTCTTTATGCTGATGATATAAAAATATTCAAGGTAATACATTCTTTTCAAGATTGCGTGTTGTTGCAATCGGACATATCTGCTTTTTCTGATTGGTGTGCGATGAATCGACTTACCCTCAATTCTTCCAAAACTAGGGTTGTGTCCTTTACTCGTAAAACACATAGCTTTCTCTACCATTATTCTGTCAATTCTGTGCTGTTGGATAGGGTTGATGAAATTAATGACCTTGGTGTACTTTTTGACCGCACCCTCAGCTTCTCCTCTCACACTAAACGCATTGCTCAGCGGGCTATGCGCACACTCGGATTCGTTTGCAGACTTTCGAGAGAGTTCCATACTCCCCTTCCGTTCCTAAAACTGTACCTGTCCATATGCCTCCCGGTCTTGGAGTATGCGTCGGTTGTTTGGAATGGCACTTGCAAATCGAACTTGGACAAGGTTGACAGAGTACAAAAAAAATTTTTACGGATATTTCATTATCGCTTTCCTTTCGCAACTTCCCCCTCTCGCTCCACCAGGAGCGCCCAACTGAATCTTCCTTCCCTTCACTGCCGTCGTATCAGACTTGATATCATATTTCTGTACAAACTCCTTCATGGCCACATTATGTGCCCTCAGCTCTTAGAGTACATCCTACTGCGCGTTCCGCGAAAGAGCATGAGGGAATTCAGACCATTTCAGGTTTCTCCTCTTCATTCCCACTCCCCTCTGGACAGGATGCAGTGGTTATTTAACTCTTTTTGTCCTCACCTTGACATCTTCCAAAACTCGCTCTGTTCATTTACATTGGATGTTCGTAGCGTTGTATTCTAAATAGTACTTTATCACATATAACTCCCACTTTCTAGCCTTAAATTGTATTTACTGCACTTTTTGCTTTTTCTCCTGTTCAATGCTGTCTGTATCTTGAACTACTTTTTATCCGCTTCTTGCTTATATTTCAACTTTAAACTTTATATTCGAATCTTACTGTCCCTTGTTCAATTTTACTTCTTTATTGTATTATTCTGTATTTCTAGCCTGTGTTTTAAGTATCATGCACTTGTTGCGCCTGGAATGGTTGTTTATTTTATGTATATTTCTATATTACTATAATCAATGTCAGTCATCTGTTTTTTTTTTTCTCTTCTACCTACCGTTCTTTTTTTTTTCTTTATTTCCTGGTGTGCTAAAAAATTCTCTCACTGTGTACATAAGTGATGATACTCATTGTTTGCTTAATTTCCGTGATACTTTTCGTCTCAGTTTCATTTCATGTATTATTTATTTCTTTTTTTTGTGTTCTCTCTGTGTGTGTAAACATGTTTGTGCTTTTTCATTTTTTTTTTGTGCTGCAGCACAAAGACCACATGGTTGTTCCTGCGCACATTAAATAAAGATTGATTGATTGATTGATTGATTGATTGATTGATTGATTATTATTATTATTATTATTATTATTATTATTATTATTATTATTGCTGTTTATTTTATGTATATTTCTATTATTATAATCAATATCAGTTATTTGTTGTTTTTTTCTCTATCTAATGTTGTTTTTTTCGTGATGTGCTCTACAATTCTCTGACTGTGTATATAAGACATGCTATTCATTTATGTCTTTCCGCGACACTTTTCATCTCAGTTTCATTTCATGTGTTATTTGTTTCTTTTGTGTTCTATCTGTGTGTGTAAAACTTGTGTATGCATTGTCTTTTTTTTTTTTGTGCTGCAGCACGAAGACCACGTGGTTGTTCCTGCACACAATAAATAAAGATGGATTGATTATTATTATTTAATTCCCACGCTTACTAATTTATTTATTTATTTATTTATTTATTTATTTATTTATTTATTTATTTATTTATTTATTTATTTATTTATTTATTTATTTATTTATTTATTTATTTATTTATTTATTTATTTATTTATTTATTTATTTATTTATTTATTTATTATACTTCAAGGGCACGGATATGGAATGGGCACGGACATGAGGAATGGGTAAGACAGCCATAGGATTATGGATGCGATCTTTTTTTTTTTTAATTAGATGGAGTTGGTAAGATGCACCCCTTCCGTCGGAAGATCGTTCCAGAACAGTCCCTAGAGAATTTGATAAAAATATCGGAGGTGAGCAGATGTTTTAGCAGGGGGTGGGTATATAGTCTTGGTGGTTATTGATTTTGCTGGAAAGACGATGGGCTGGTGACATGATCGATGCTCCTAAAGATGAATGATAGAACTTATGAAAAAGTCATAATCGAAACAATTTCCGTCGTAATTCAATATTAGCTGAAAATGCTCGCGATTTTAAATTAGATACACTAAAATAATATAAGCAGTCGGAGTAAATGAAGCCTCCAGTGCGATTTTAATTTTTTTCGTCTAATATTAGAGTAAGGTTGGACAGATGCGGGTCCCAATAAGGCTGAAGCGAATTCCAACTTAGATTGGACAAATATTTAGTATGCTAATAATTTTATAGAAAGGGTAGCAAAACGAAGATTTAGACGTAAAATTCAAGGGTACAATTAGCGTCATCAGCGATGTTCGTTATACGTGATGACCATGGGTATGAGTAAGGGTATGTAACGCCCAAATAACAGGTTGAGACGGAAGACACAACGGTATCAAAAATGACTTATTGATGAGAAATGTAGTAATGCCTGCGACGAAAAGTGAGCAAACATGTTTAGTAATATTACGCGACATTAACTAATGTTTGAACCGGATCTCGATTTTTTAAGATCGCTTTGAAGGATTAGGGCGTCATTGTTATTAGAAATTGGGCATTATATTACGCAATAATCAATAAACGTCATTGATGTAAATTAAGAAACGCAAAAGTCCGAGCACTGTGCCTTTGGGAAACACCTGAGGTTACCGGGGAACGGGGGTACAAGCGGCTGTTAGCGTAGACGAATTGTTTTATGTTAGTCAAAAAGCTTCGGAGCCATTTCATCACTAAATGATTAAGGTATAAGCGCTAATGTTTTAGTAGTAATCGTTTGTACGGTACTTTACCGAATGTTTTTTCAAAGTCTAGCGAGATGGCCTCGACATGAATGTTTTGGTAAGGGTTAGAACTGAATTCGTTAATAAAAATAGGTAGTTGGGTGTCACAAGAAAGTCCTTTCAGGAAGCCATGCTCATTAGGGAGGAAAAGTTATTCTAAAGATGAAATTTGATTATGTATGAGTAAATAACGAGCTTCATTAATTTAAAGCAGATGCTTGTGAGGGAAAAAGGCGATATAGTTTTTTTTTATACGAAGAAGATCCTTTTTTGGCGACTGAGACGGCCTTACCGATTTTCCAGTCTTGTGGAAGCACTCCTGATGATAAGGACCGTCGAAACATACAGCACAGAATTCGCAATTGTATGCATATATTCACCTCGTCGCTAATTAATAGGCTTACCAAGAGATTGCAGTAGTATATAGTGCTGGAAGTTGCGGACACCTATTGAACAAATTCATTTCCGGGAATCGCTGAAAGCTCAGTTATCCACGGCAGAGTGATCGTTGCGCGGCGTATTGTTAAAAAACGCATCATCGAGATCATCAAGGAGGTTTAGGGGCAGTGGGCTGAAAGTTCATATATCATATTGTTCAGGGTAAATCGGAGTTGTTCAGAAGACCTGTATTGAGTGAACGATGGGGGTGTTTTCCGGTGAGGTGGTGTTTGGAGGGTTGGAGAAAGGCCGCCTTGTCTCGATTATGAGGTCAGTGAGTTGCGGAGAGTGGACGACGGATGTGCTCCAGGGCATTAATTTATTAAGCATTGCTAAACGCTACAGAGTTAGAATGCAATGAACAGTATGAGCTTGACAGCGACCGTCATGAAGTCCAGCCTATGTTGCGAGTGATGGGCGCGATGTGCTGATTGGAGGGTAGTAGTGGAACGGGTACGTAAAGCGCGAATCGGTGGATAAGGCGCCAGCCCGTTACACAATATTAAACGTCACTGGTGGTTTCCCGACAGGCGGGTGCTTTGTTGTTCCCAGGAGAGACTGTTGAGGAACTGTAAAAGGAAGAAGAGACCCGCGTCACAATTTCGCTAATTACTTGGCATTGCACGGAGGATTTATATAAGATATGGAGGACAAAGCAGAGTAATCACTCTGAACGAAAGGCAGACGGCAGTATTGTTGAATAGGCATGTTTTGTAATGTTTAACGCAAGTGTTTCCCCAGGAATTGCGATTAGGGGGAGTGGTGTAACGCGGTAGTCATTTTACGCGAAGCGCACTGGGTTCTTTACTTCGAAAAGTCGTCGCCGTACCGCAGTTTAAGAGGGCGCTTTCATGGTCGAGTGAAAATGCGGCCGGCGCAAATATTTGGGTGGCGCCGCCGGCAGGCATGCGACGGTCACCGGAACTTAGTATTTGATACATCTTTGCTAACGCAGATGGCGCCTCCGCAAGGACGAGTCAAAAGGGTGCGGAGATATGATGGAACCCTTGTGCGGAGTGTATACGATATATGTTGGTTGATATTGTGATTAATTAGTAGTGATTTCTGAATACTGAATGAAACCTCTCTTCGAGATTCTGCGACCAGAGAGACTTCGTAAGATGGGTACCGATAAGGTGAAGAAGGACGCTCGGTATGAGGCAGCCAAACGGTTTAAGCGAAGACGGGATGCCGAGATACGAGCATTAGAAGCGATGAGGCAATCAGGGTGCATGCTGTCGCGTCTGCCCTTAAGCGAAGTTTAAGTGTTCTCTTTTTTGTGGTCATCTTTGCAGTGCATTTGCGGGACACCTTGGACACCGCATTTGGGACACCTTAGTAGAAACAAAACAAAATTGCGGGGAGGGGGGCGAGTGAACATTCTAGGGGCTGTGTAGGGAAATCGTTGGTTTAATAACGCACATTTCAAGTTCTTTCAATCTTATCGTCTATGCTGGTTTGGATGCCAGGAGTACGGCAAATTCGCCTAAGATAAGACTGTCTCTTTTTTCTTTTCGGCATTCTTAAAGTCCCGCGCGGTTCTATATATACCAACCGTGATAACGTCTCGCCCCATCATTTATCTGAACATCTGAAGCTCGTAAAAGAGGCAATCCAAAAGAGCGAAACTGCACGCGAGTGCCCCGAGTCGCCGCTAGAATGCCTATGTAAAAGCAACATCCTCGTGCAATCTCGGCGCAAACATTGCCAGCCACCGGCCCTCTTCCGTGCGGGGTGCGCACACATAATCGCTCTCCCACGCCCCCCGTTCAATTTTCGTGTCATCCTCTGGAGACGCGCATTCAATTCTGACGCTTGGCTGAACGCAGCCGGATCAGGCCACGCAAAGCGCTTCCGAAAGAATGGCGCACGCAGTGGCGTAATTGGGGCTACAGAACTGCTCGCCAAAGAAAGCTCGGCGGTGGGCTAATGGAAAAATATCTTCGAATGCGCCATAGTCCTTGCGTACGCGCAGGTTTGTCAGGAAATTGCGGGAAATAAGGCGAAGGTCACAATGCGCAGGGATGAGAGTGAAGGACTAAGCCATTTTGAAACATTCAGAATGAGCGCAGCACAGACACGAAGTGCACTAAGAGAAGGCGGGGAGTTATACGTCAATACCGACAAGGTACCGCTCTTATTCGAACATAAGCCGTCATTTTTAAATGAATGTGTTCTGCAGGCCATCCACGTCACGCTTTCGTGAGTGCATGTTGTTACACATCAGAAGAACTAGGCGGGATAGCAAATGCAAATCGAAGTTGCTAGGTATTATTCTGGAAAACCCGTGTCTTTTATTACTTTTTTTTTAAATGTTTCTCTCAGTTCCTTGCACTCGAACACGAATTGCCTCATAAGGAAGAAGGAACGGGATAGCATTACCTCTCACGCACACCTTCATATAGCTAGAGCGTCTAGCCCAAGCTCAGGCTTAGATTTTGGTCACCAAATTTGCGGAATGCCGCACAGTCTCGAATAGATGTGTATTCATATCTGATATCATATTAACTTAACGCTTTTAACAAATCTTTTATAGTTTTAACAAGCTTTTATCGGCGGCACTCGAGATCTTTGGGTGAGCAATTAGGAGGTATCGAAACATATTTTAAGGGGGGACATTGCCCAAATGAGCGAACTTCTGAACCGCCTGCTCAATTTCACTCAAAACATGCAGGGCCAGATTATAAGCACTGCTGGGACCATCTCTGCCAAATTTCATTACTCTAGAATAAGCAAGGAGCGTGCTGTGCAACTTATGCGACCAGGATGACTATATACTTGCTTACGAAAACTGTACAAGAGAAAGGTAATTTTCCAAATTTGTTGTGTTATGTGGCCTCATGAAGTCTGGGTCACACAAGTGGGGAATTATTTTGCTTAGCTTTGCTGTATTTTAAAGGAATGCTATCTTATAAAGAATGACATTGGTTTCTCATTTCCACCATTTTTTTTTTTTTTTTTTTTTTTTTAGATGAAGGCGGAAAGCAGGCGCCCGTGTGCTATGCCAGGTCGGCGCACGTTGAAGAACCTCAGGTGGTCGAGATTTCCGGAACCATGCACTACGGCTTCTCTCATAGCGTGAGTCGCCTTGAGGCGTGAAACACCATAAACGAAAGCAAACCACCATTTTTACTCATAAGAAAACAAACTAGGAGCAAAGTTGCATTCTTCATAAAATTTTGTTCCAGAAAACGCACATTACTAACATTATCAAGTAATGGCGAAACAATAGTTTTCCTAAGCTGATAGTTCAGTGAAAGAAAAAAAAACTGGAATTGAGGACGATTCTTCTACTTCGTCTATAAGCTTCTCAGCAGCATTGGCTTCAAGTTGCCGTTGTTGTTTTTTCTGGTCACATTTGAGCTCTGTAGGGTTCCTATCATCGTGAGAAGATAGGAACTCTACAGAGGGGGTCCATAGGGTCACGAAGAGTCGGACACGACTGAACGACTGAACTGAACTGAACTGAGAGTTCCTATACTCCTGCTCGCACCATACACAATTTGTTCTCCTCTATGATCTTGGCAGTGTGTGCGCCACAAAGCAATGTCCAGCTAGTATAAGACCACTTTTAGTTGCTTTAGTCCTTAACTGAAATGTAGACCAGTCAGTGCTACAGTTGTCTGTACAATTATTCTGAAAGAGGCAAACAGAGCGGTCAGCCTGTGCAGCGTCGACGGCTTGATTTCACGCAGCGGCTCGTCTACCAAAGCCCTTGCGCGACGCGAACTTCGTAGCTGACATGACTCCAACAAGTATTAATGCTGGCAGAAACCAGAAAAGCAAGGTGACTAAATTCAGCGACGGATGTGACCAAACGCTGTCCTCGCATGGCGCGAAATAAAATTTGAAACGTCACGTGGTACTTTTGCGCCAATTCCCTAGTGAAAAATTGTGAGTCACAAAAACCTCAAAGATTTTCTGATACAAAAATCATACAAATATCATAGAATATCATATATTTTTCATTAGGGATATGAGAGTAGTACAAGTTTAGTATGAGACACCATGTTTGAGTTTATTGATATCTAGCTTTCTCATAGCCTTTTCACGAAGGTCGCAACTACTTTTGGTTTTCTAGCCAATCAGAGCTTCTTTGATTTTCATGGCTGCATGTTCTCCAATTTTCTGCACTTCTCACTCTACTCTCGGTATAAGCGCGCGTGCTTGTTGAAAAAAGGAAGGAATGATGCTTCCGGCAAGAGTACCCGCTGCTCACTGGAACAAATACACACCTCGCGTGCGTACTTCGAAAATCGCGGGCCGTTTCCCTGGACTCAAAAGAGCTCGCAGGCGCCACCAACGTTTCAATAAACAAGAATTCCTGTGTTTTTAGGGCACTCCCGGGAATTAAATTTGGCCTAGAGGTTCTTTATTGGTCCGGGAAAGGAAGGAACAACAATCCAGAAGAAGAGTTTTTATCATTGTGGCTTTTTGCACCGTGTCCCACCCTAAAATATTTGTGCTGCAATAACATCCCGCACTTTGAATTCCGAATTCGCTTCCCTTGCCGACCATACTTATTTTGTATTTAGGAATGAAACTTCACGCCAGGAATTAAAATGATATCCCGCCCCTATAACCCTATAAGGGAGTATGCTAGAGGGCATGTTATTTTGGAGCGGAAGCTTCATTACGCCAGCCAGCTCGAGCCTTCAGCGTCACCCTATGAAAAAAGCCTTATGAGTCACAATAACCGCAAACAAATTTCTCATACTTAACTCATACAAATGTCATAAAATCTCATATATTTCTCATACGTTGAATGAGATTTGTATGATATGATATGAGATTTGTACGAGTTTAGTATGAGTTTAGTATGAGAACTTGTACGAGGTTATTGTTACTCATAGAAATTTTTTCACTAGGGCAGTGTCTGTGGGTGCCTGAAAGGGGGCCAACTAGAATCGCTTGTTTTATATGGGAGGGATATATCAGAATCAGCCTGCCAGAACCCTTTGCATTCACATTACTCCTAGACGCGCAGGCACGTACGTCCATATACGGCTTGGTTGAAGTGGGGCTTTCTATGTCCTTGTAAATTTCTATGTGGGCTCACACTATCACATCATACCCTTAAAGGCCGAGCTTAAGGGTCCCCAATAATGTTTTGAAGCGGAAGCTTCACAAAACCACAGTTAAACCACTGTTTAAATGAGTGTTTAATCACAAGTTCGGCCACAGGCGTAGCCAGACAAAAAAAGCTACCACTTACATTCAAGTTTAACCAGAGCTAAAGCACAGCTAATCATTTTTTTCTCCTTCATGAATTAATTCCAGTTCATCGTGTACCATCAAAACTTATACGTTGTATACACAGAGCCGCATAAGTAGGATGAGTGTTAGCCTAATTCATGCTGTCAGGGCTGGCTTAGAAAAGAAAGATAAAATCGGATAGGCGAAGACGGAAAAAAGATAGTTTCAATAAAGGTTGCGTCGGTACAGGAGCGACTTATGGGGACACCCGGGCATCGTTCTATACTACGAAATGGTGGAGCTAACGCCAATATCTGAGCACTTCTACATCAGGCAGCTGAACATACAGAACACCTGTATCAACTATATCAACACGCTCAGCACCTTAGGTGAGGCACTTCAGCACCGTATGCATTAGAAGCAGGAAACTGCCCAGACTTAAACAAGAAATGAGACTTTTTTTGCCGTGTGCTGCAAACCAACGTACTTCATTCCCAGATGGCTACCCGCTATGTATCCCGAAGAATACGAATCCAGTTACTCACACAGCGCGATGACTGTAAACCTTGGTTCTACAGCCCTGGGTCCTAACAGCCCTGAGTCCAATATGGCAGCTGCACGTGCCAAGCGCGGAAAGAACCAGCACAACTGAGGGGGGACGACGGCAGAGACGTAGGCAAACAAGGTGCCTGCCAAACATGCACCGACTACAAAGTACTCTTTTTACCTAGAGGATGAAACTGCAAATTTAGTTTCTCACCGCCGTTCTTCAAAGCTAGGTGCATCCACGTTACCATTAATAAACCTGGTCCACCCGTTGGAAATGAAGGCAGGTATCTTTTAGCGACCGCAGTTTGATCTGAACTCCAGCTTTCTTCAGAACACAATGTCATTGTGAGGCTGTCGCTTGGTCCGAAACTGGTGTCTATAACCAGATGCTGAACGTACAATATATATATATATATACTTGAAAGTGTACAGGTATCTGCGAATAAGGTCAAGGGAGTGGATATCGGTGGGAGTGGTTCCGCAGCACTCTGTGTAGCGGTGACCGTAGCAACGGTTCGCGCAAGGGAGGGGAGAGTCAAGCTATATAGGCCTAATACGGAGGAGGCATGAATGCAACTTCGCGCGCTCCTAGGCGATCCCTCTCGATGAGCGACAACTACGAACAACGACGAAATGGAGAAAGAAGCCCGGTGATCATTCTAGCGTCTGACAGTCTCTGGCACCCGTCCGGAGACCGCAGGATCCCCGCCCTGTTTTGCTCCAAACCAAACGCTGAGAAAGCTATTCGAAGCGGATTCAGTCTCCGTGCTCTCTACTCGTTAACGTTTTTTGCGTGCAGTACAAACCAGGATGTGAGGTTGGCCGGCAAGAATTTATCTTATTCTTTTGTGAGCTAGGCGGGAAACTCTCGCATACTCTGTAAGCAACCATTGCGAGTGCACTGTTTCTGGATTATTAGGAGAAAAGACAGGGGGGAAAAAGTGTTGGTTGGCTTGTTTTTGCTCAATGATGGAGACCGTCTGGCACTTAAAAACTGAGAAAGAAGAATGAGTGAAACTTCTTTAGTGGTAGGCAAAATTTTAAGCTGGCAACAACTGGAAGATTTTTTCATCAGTGCTGACAAGCTTTAATTGAAGTGTGGCTAAAGGCCGGTGGATGGGCCCGGTATATTTATTTTTCTTCTGGTTCTTCAGACGAATGGGGTCAATGTGTATTGAGGCTCTGGCTCAAAGTACGTCGGACGGACCTGGTGCATTTTTCTTTTCAATGTTCGTCTGTTCCTAGAGTTCCATATAATAGTTATCTCACAACACTTCCTCGTAGGTTCAGTAGTACTGGTGCGACGGCGTGTTTCTGTCCACGGGGCAAATATCTAACTGGCCCGATTGCATCCCTTGTCTACCCATTGCCTGAAGTGGGACGATAATTGACACTCGGGGCGCGTACTTTACTTTGTTGATGCTATGTGCGCGAAATTTAATCATTTGCTTGTTTATTTATTTACTTATTTATTTTACAGGTAAAAGGGTACATTGCGGAGGGGAGGCGTGGACACAATACAATACAAAGACAGGATGCTTATGAGATAAATGCACACAAAGCTCTGAACACAAGCTCAAAATAGGTATAAGCACATCAAAAAAAAAAAAAAAAAAATTAACCAAACGAAAAACAAGAGAAAGCATGAAAAGGTAAAAAAAATAACGCGTAGAAAGCAGCGAAGGTGTAAATAATTTATATATGCAAGAAATAATACAATGCAGACTGAGAACAAACAACCATATTAAAATTTGGAGCAGCAGTTATAAAAAGTTCGTGATGCGGCTTTAAAGTCATCTCCAGTTAGGCTTGTTAGTGACGCATACAAGCTATTCCAGTCAGTAGAGGCTCGCGGAAGAAATGAGCGAATGTGTAACACTTAATTTTTGACTGTGGTTACAGGGAAACGAAATGTATTATGGTATCACGGAACCCAAAGGGAGCGCAAGGTTGAGCTATGGTAGTATACTTTGTGAAAAAGAGAGAGGCGAGATTGTTTTTAGAATAGAATATAGAATAGGCACGCTTTCATGTTGGTCAGATAGTGTACTCTGATAGTTGTGCAAGATAAACCGGGCTGGGCTGCCTCAAGTGATTGTGGGGCAGTTACGTGATCAGAAATGACGACCTTCGCCAGTCGTTTAGTTCCAGCGTTGAACTCAAAAATTACTTCTATTTCCATGCAAACAGGAGGCGCATGTGATTTTCTTCCTTGTTCCAAGCCCGGCGCCGCATCTCCGCTCGCATTTGACGGCGGCTCAGCGGGGGGCCTGCTGGTTCGATCGGGTTACTGTAAGTCCGAACTTACGGGGGTGTAAAGTTGTAGACAACATGTACGCGAAGTTTCAAGAGAAGACAGAGCTTATCTTCTGTGAACGGATGCTTCACGCTCTCGGCTTTCCGGTTGTTCACCAATGTATTGCGGCGCAGCATATCTTCCCCTCTGCAGACTCACCGGCCTGCTGGTTATCGTCGCGGTACAAGCGTCGGCCTCTAGAATCGACATTTCTTTTGTCATGGCTGTGCGGTAGAATATAAAAGTTTTTCAAGACGAAGATCATATTCACTTTGTTTGCAGGTGAAAAAGAAATCGCATAAAAATGATTGCGAATTAACCGGGCCTTCTCTGCGCTTGGTGCTTGGTGCGCGGTCTACAAGCGCTCACCTTCAGAGGCTGGTGCAGGGTTGTATAGAACGTAAATGATAAGGATAGCTTGCTTAAATTACGAGCTTATCGAGCTGAGGAATTATGAGACTGTTTGGTGAATGCGCAGCTAAATACGAAATCATCTCTTTCAATTCCACGCTATGTCACGATGGCCTCACGGCACTATCGGTCCGCGATAAATTATATACAATTGACGGAGAATCGATTTGCTGTACAATATGCAAACATGTCTGCTACAAAATGGCTTAGAACGAAATAATGGATCTCAGAAAAGAATATTGTAAATAAGATGAAGCTGCTTCGACACGAACGACGAAGGTTTTTGGGTTGTTTTTTTCGGCGAAAAAAACAATAACCTTCATCATCGTTTGTATCCATTTTCAACATCTATTCTCTTATTATGAGGCCTCATCGAAGTTTGATGTCTCGTTTTAATGATGCAGAAGTTTTCTAATAGAGATATAATGAACCATTTCGCCTTGGCTATATCGATTTGGAACAGCGTTCGCGCGCTTTCATATATAAACTTGGAAGCGGAAATATGAAATTCCTGCGCATAACACTCTGTGACACACTGCGCAAAAACTCGGAAAAAAACTCTCGGAAGCCTGCATGAGCATCTTTCTGGAGTATCCGTTTGGATTGGGGTGTTCCTAGTCGACATCGTTTGTGGAAATGACCCACTACACAACGCCGCGCTAAGCGATTCGCAGGGACCCTTGCGCTAAGTTGGACATCGGCAGAGTTCCCAATCTCATCACACTTCTCTACTTCGTTAGGCATCGCTTTGCACAAGGACCCCTGAGAGACCATCTAGGATTCTGGGGTGACATATCCTCAGTTTAGCTCGCGTTGTATATAGAGAGCGTACTGGGCTTGTTGAGCCGAAAAGTCGTCGCCATCGCCGAATTCTTGTTTCTGAAATCGCGTTCAAGGACAAATAAAAACTTCGAGGACACTTTGGCGACCAAAGTGATGAAAGCCGAAAGCTTGAGTGCTGCATTCTGCTACGCCAACTGTTGCGCATGTAGCGATGAATGCTGCTGCGCCTGCGAGTAAAGCGAGCGACTACTTTTTTCCATTCTGCGAGCGCATTAATTCAGTGGATTCTGCTTGGCAGCGACGACATCGCACTCCTTGTATCTTAGCAGTTGTTCTGCGTTTACTGTTGTGTGGTTGATTTTACCGGGTGCGCGGCATTAATTAGCAGTTAATTAATTACGTAACTGGCACTAAATAGTAAATATTGATTAAACAGTCATTTTACAGAAATTAGTAATAATAATTGAATAAATATTATTTGTAATTGGCATATATCAACAATAACAAGTGATTAGTGATTATTAATTAATTAGTCATTGATTAGTAAATGATTATTGATTGGCATATGGCCATATAAGGCACGCATTCGCGCACACTGTGGTGGTGCTCTGTGATTGGTTGAGACCTCCATAACGTCATCCCGTCTCGACCAATCAGAGCCGCCGCAAAAGTGTGACACTTTTGCTGACGACAACGATGAGGCAATAAAGGCTTTCGCCTTATAAATTGTGCCAGCGAAAACATGTGCCACCGCCACGCCGGCATACGGCGGGCGCCAGAATTTCGAGACCTAGCTGATACTTTGTTGCCAATACAGATGGCGCCTCCGCGTTCTAAAGCAAACCGCGCGACTATACGCCGATTTCTCAATGCGGAAGCACTTTAGAGGCACGCAAGCTGCTGTTGCGTCATACCCTTAAGGCGGAATTTAAGCGTCCTTCTGATTTTTGCCCCGTGGTCGCTAAGCAAAAAAAAAAAAAAAAAAGATAATGAAGGTAGGTTTAGAGCATGAATCAGCGAAAACTGATTCATGAACTTGATTGATGAAGATTTGTGCATCATAGGGTGAGCGGTTATTAGCTTAAATTTAGCCATGGGGCCATATCTCCTGCCTTGGAACCAACCTCATGTTCAATTCCTCCTTCGTCATTAGACCCTCTGCTTCCGTACTATAACCACCCTCCAGATTCTTCCAAGGACCTTCTAGGCGCACATTCCTCTGCCATCTCCAAAACGGCCAATTTATTTAAATAATTCAGGTCTACTGTAGACGCTGTAGTGTGTATTGCAGAATGCCGGGCTGTATGGTTAAACAAGAAGAAGAAGAAGAAGAAGAAGAAGAAGAAGAAGAAGAAGAAGAAGAAGAAGAAGAAGAAGAAGAAGAAGAAGAAGAAGAAGAAGAAGAAGAAGAAGAAGAAGAAGAAGAAGAAGAAGAAGAAGAAGAAGAAGAAGAAGAAGAAGAAGAAGAAGAAGAAGAAGAAGAAGAAGAAGAAGAAGAAGAAGAAGAAGAAGAAGAAGAAGAAGAAGAAGAAGAAGAAGAAGAAGAAGAAGAAGAAGAAGAAGAAGAAGAAGAAGAAGAAGAAGAAGAAGAAGAAGAAGAAGAAGAAGAAGCCACCGGCAGCTAATGCTTTCGCTCCACATTCAGTTCAGCAGCATTGAACTCTTCTCATTTATATGTGGGCTGGTAGCTTACGCTCTCGCGTCATACTCTTAAAGGATGAGCTTAAGTGTCCCCAATAATGTGACACCTTACACTGGTAGGGCGTGATAGGGGAATAATGTAGCAGGGAAAAGAAGCTTCCGCCGTTGCTACCACAATTCAACTAGGCTTAACCGCAGTTAAACCACTACTAATTTTTTGTTGTGTTAACTTCTCAACAAGTTTGGTTGTCATCTGCGCACTTGTTTTGCGAAATGGGGTGCACGTGCGCACCACCAAAAATGTCTATGCACGCTGATTTCGGGACGCAGCCGCATAGCTGGCAAGAAACTGAAAGCGAAGTGTATCTCCAGGTTAGAATGCTTGTTTTTCCCACTATCTAGCCAGAAAGGACCTACTATATCACAGTACAGCAGACAGCTAAAAAGAGAAACAGAAAGAGAAGGCAAACTTTCGGCTGTGTTAAAAGCAGATTGGCTGGTAAACCGAAATAGAGGCTTTTATTGACTAAAACGCCCCACGTAACTTCCGAAAGCTATTTGCACATCGCTGGGAGCCCGGCTAACCAAAGTGCTCGGCAAGCTGCGTATAGAATATGGAGCCTAGGCGAAGAGGCATGCAGCAATTCAGGAAAGTATTTCACGAGCACAGACAAAGGCGCTGGACAGCTGTAAAGCTGAAACAAACGAGGCAACTCGATTCAATCGCCCCAGATCAATGTCATGTTGGAAAGGACCGCCCAACGTATGCCACTTTGATTTATTAATTAGGCCCTAAATTTGAATAGCATGTTCTGAAATCTTTGAACTCAATCTGCTCAGTTTGCACTTTTTGTAAGAAACAACCCTTAGGGAAACTGCCATTTTCAAACACTTCCGTCAAAGGCTATATCCAAGGTTATTACTGGAAGGTACATTTTGAATTCCTAACTATATATGCGACATATAATGAGAGAAGAAAAATTGAAGTTCATTTTTAAACTACTCAGAGTTTTACGGAAATATCATAAAGAACCTGCAATTAGGCCTATCCTGCACATGAACTACTTTTAGCTAAGCACAAATGGTTAGTACATCTTTATTTTTGAAATGATAGTTTTCCTATGCTGACAGACAATTAATTGCTTACTATGAGAGCTACATATTTCTTTTGTTATTCGAGCTAAGGTGATGAAACTTAGAATATATTTTAATAGGATGAAGATAAGCCATCCTTGAAAATTTTATCGAAATGGGTGCAATAGTTCAAAAGTGGACCATTTAGCCCCGCACCCTCCCTTAACGGCGTTCACATCCCACTGGTTTTATAACGGTCAAGAAGTGATGAATGACAAAGCCTGGAAACAATTTACATTGACCCGAAGTCGGCCATCATGAAAGCGAGTTAAACTGGTTACGATGCCGGCCTTCAGATGGGCGTGCGTCTTTTCCGCAGTGCAGTGGTGTTGTGCGAAGAACACAACTAAAACTGTTATCCACGATGAAATTCAAGAAAAGCAAGCGAACAGGTGGGCGGATGAGTGGAGCACGGTGAATGGACGGAGATGGTTAACGCAGGAATGAAAAGTAAACAAACAAGCACAAGCCCACGGAAGGTAAGCACAGGCAGGCAGAGAAGTGGAGGTTACAGAAGTAGCAGCAGCTATTTCTCAAGACAAAAGCGGCATTGGTAGAGCATGGTAGAGCAGCGTGGAGCATTCATGCACACTTAAACAACCAAATTTGACGGCTATAAAACTATCAGTTATCGGTGACGCCAGCATCGCAGCCACCGTCATCCTAAGCTGTTGTTATGATAAAGATTGAGCAGCCACTCTTTAATTTCGCCCGGCGCTCAGACAAGCGCTGGGAAAGGTCTCTGTTTCGGGTTTATATCGGTCAAGTCTCCGATGCTACACCGCTCTTGCGAAAGGGGTAATTTAGGGGTACGCGTTTAGGGCTAAAAGGCGTGGACGCCAAAAAACACACCTCCCCTATCTTCCTCAGATGGCAGCGCGGTTCTTTATTGGCCGTAAATCTGGCACTTTGCTCGAGCGGTTTCGACTCTACGATCTCAAGTAGCCGATAAGGGAATCCCTGTTCGTGTGCGCGTTTTCCCGTATACTGGCCTCCATGCCGCCTTCTGTTTTGCTTTTTTTCCTTCGAGTCGGCACTTTCTATCACCGACGGACTAAGCCTAAATGTTCTTGGTAGATTATAGTATACGACTTCGGCGAAGCGTGTGGGCCGTGCATACATTCAAATAAAGAAAACGCGCGGAGGAGTAGAGGCTTGTTTGTATTTGGTTCCTTCCTGTGTGGTGCGAGCTTTGGTTGAAGATAAATTCACGCACGCCTTCAGGCAATCGTATTAAAAAGCCGGACTTGACGCTCATCTCTTCTACAGAAGAGGTAATTTTGGTGAGAAGGTGAAAGGAAAAGCATTTACGTCTATGGATTTGCAAGCGAGCTGGTTTGATCTGTGCATTGACGGACCTCACCGAGGGAACGAGTTTTCAATACGTAACCTCAGCGGGCACAGTGGTTAATTGGTTATTGGTAGCTATTGACATAGTAGTTATTTTATGCGCATTTTTTTTTTTTTTGTTTTTTGGTCTCAAGAAACGCTTTCCGGATGAAACGAAGTGGGAAGTGCGACATATCTTGACCGATTGTGCATAGACTGCTGGGGGCCTGCAAATTTCCCGTGATCACTTAGGAGCCGTGCTTATTCGGTGAAGAGTCTTAGTCAGCTTTCGAACAATTAGGTAATGATAAAATAAGCCTTAAATGAAGCATAATATAGCCCTTGTAAACGGCACTCCGACAAGGCATTTCGAGCAAAGTCACCTTTTTATTTTAATTTTTTTCGTCCAAGAGGGATGCCTCAAAGGGACAGCGACGCAGCTACCTTTCTCTTTGTAGATATCTTTCTAGATCTTTCTAGATCTTTCTATGTGCCTCTTACTTTTAATAGATTGCGGTCGAGGTATTATGGTTCCATTTTCCAAAAGCAATTTATGAAATGTCTAATTCAGACACATCATAAACTTCATGCCTGGTGCTTGCTAAATGTGTACTCTCTTTTTAATTTTATTTTGCTGTTCCTTACGTCCGCCTTAAGCTGATTAATGTATTTTATTTCTTGTATGCATCACCACCCTTCCCCGTTCATTTGTTTCCGAGCTTCATGGCGCCCTGAACATGCCATCTTCAACTTTGCCAATATTTCGTGGACATCACAACTTCCTGTCCAAAAATTAACCCTTCTTCATACAAAAGTACAGTGACTTTTTAGATCTTTGTCCTACTTTTTCCTTACTGTCGACTGGTTACCAAACCCATTAAACCCAACAACAGTTCCAATAACCTTGACCTTATTCCAACTGCATGTCTAGTCACCGATATCCTACTTGCCTGATTTAAACGCTACCTTTTAGAATTAGAGAGACCAAAGCAAAAACAAGTAACACCGTTAAAATCACTCGCGACTACAGTAGAGCTAACTTTAAACTAATTAGCGGAGAGCTAACCAAGTGCCTTATATTTACGGCGCACTTTACAGCGCAAATATTTTCAAATTTAAATTAACGCACTAATGGAAAAGCACGTTCAAAACTGAGTAATAGCTTCAAACCCTAACATGGTCTTGGTACACATCCGCTTGCGTAGATTAACCTACCAAAAGAAACGTCTGTATCGAGCGGCAAAACTGGTTCCTTCAGAAGATCATCTGGCAGCATGCACTCACAGAAGCTAATAGAACTGATATTGCGGCACCAAAGGAAGCTAAAAATCGTTTCACTAAAACCATGCATGCTCGGCGATGACGGTAAAAAAAGTCTGACACTTTGCTAACCCTTTATCAAAAACATCTTTAATGCTAACCGATATTCTAACGCAGTCTGTGTTACTGCGTATTAATGCCCGACTGCTTCCAATGATGTATTTTGCAACAATTAGTACTCTGCAGCGGTTCTTTGTTATCTATAGTCTTCCATCCTGCAAGTATTTTCCGATAGATGCCATTCTTAAATAGTTAAAGGCGCATAAAGACAGGGCAAACACGGAGAAAACGACGGGACGAAGCTCCCTTTTGAAGATTGAGCACTTCTCCCGGAGAAGTTTCGATACTGTATAATATCCATTTGCGCAGTTGAGCGTTGTCCGTCAACACATTGACCGCATGGTCGCTTACTTGTTCCGCTGATCAAAGTTAACGTAAACAAGGTTTGCTCACATGAGCCTTTGGCGAAGCATCTGTTTGCAGAACTGAATAACATAGATACAAGCCGCAGTGTGCCGAAGATAAAAAACAAAAATACTCCCGGTTCTAATTTCAAGGAAACAGACTGCTCTCAGTGGCAATGGTCGCACAATCGTCTACGGAGAGAACTGTCATGTGACCTAGCGCCCCTTTCCGTAGCATTGTAATCTTTTCCGCATTTACCTGGCAGGAGTTATGAAAAAGAGCAAGTTAAATAATTCTACGATCGCTGCGAGAGGGGCACGACAAGGTCGACATTCACCGGCTTGTTGCCATCGGCAAGCCCATCGATTCACGCTGAGGCATACATGGCTGGAGGAAGTTTTGCAGGTATGCGGCGACAGAGAGACGGTGAAACCCTCAACCTCCGACCCCCGACACGCTATAGCGCACATGATAGATTTAAAGCGCACGCAAGCGCACGCACATACGCACATACCCACATACACTCCGTCGTCCTGTTCCACACGTATACTGTCCCTTCTTACCTTCTTCCTCTAAAACAGCATCGAGAGCAAGCGGACCACCGGCTACGCGGACGACCCCCGTGACGTCTTTATCGACTCGCTAATCCGAGTCAGGCGTAAGTCGCCAAGTCAACCGTGCATGTGCCGAGGTCGGTCGGCAGTGAGAATGCGCCTCAGTGAGGAGAGAAACCGAAAGGATTGTTGCCATGACCACCACCGGAGCAATGCATGGCTTCGTATAAAAATGCGCCGTTGAACCGCATTAAAAAAAAAAAAAAAGCAACTCTTATTTCATGCCTGGTGTAAAAGGAGGAATTTTCATTTAATTCTTTTTTGTTCTTCTTTCTCTCTTACTGAAGCAAGGGATGTGCATGAGCAGACATGACATCTGCGGGTATCATCGAAGAGCAACGGCCTTCCTCCTGGGCTCCTCTTGTTGGCTTCATTAACAACGCTGATCTATATCAGTGTACTTGCGCAATTACCATGGGACGGAGCTTCCACTTTCTTCGTCCCCTAGTCTTCAATTTTTTTAAACGAGGGGATTTGGGGGGGGGGGGGGGGGGGGATTAAAGTCGTTCGGTTATGCACAAATAACCGTGCTGTCTTTCTACACAACTTCTGCATGAAATGTTAGTGCTCACAGAGTTATCGTGGAAAGCGGGAGTCGCCCAAACAATGAGACGAAGAGACGAAACTAAATATTTTTGAAACACGTGGTTCGCAAATGCTTCCGAAGCATGACGCGAATTTATTTTTTTATCTTTTTTATTTTATTTTTCTTCTGTACCAACTCATTGTCTTCCACTCCAAATGTTTCGAGGCAACACTTTGGTGCGTGCAGCACGGAACTCCCGGACCAAGAAACAAGGGCGAAGCTCACGTGGACAACAGGTATCTTCAAGCTTCCGTCTGTATAATGCTCATTACAGATGGAAGGGAACTATAGACGAATTGGAATGCGTTCATTATTCGGTTGAAGCAGGAATTGATTTAAAGAAAGAAAGAAAGAAAGAAAGAAAGAAAGAAAGAAAGAAAGAAAGAAAGAAAGAAAGAAAGAAAGAAAGAAAGAAAGAAAGAAAGAAAGAAAGAAAGGAAAAGGAAGTAAAGGGAAGTATAAAGGAAGGAAGGAAAAGTAAGTAAGTAAGTAAGTAAGTAAGTAAGTAAGTAAGTAAGTAAGTGAGTAAGTAAGTGAGTAAGTGATTAAGTAAGTGAGTAAGTGAGTAAGTAAGTAAGTGAGTAAGTAAGTAAGTAAGTAAGTAAGTAAGTAAGGAAGGAAGGAAGGAAGGAAGGAAGGACGCGTCATATCTCGTTGCACCTATCATTTTTCGTTTCATAGCCCTGCTTTGTCCTCAAAGGAAGGAAGGAAGGAAGGAAGGAAGGAAGGAAGGAAGGAAGGAAGGAAGGAAGGAAGGAAGGAAGGAAGGAAGGAAGGAAGGAAGGAAGGAAGGAAGGAAGGAAGGAAGGAAGGAAGGAAGGAAGGAAGGAAGGAAGGAAGGAAGGAAGGAAGGAAGGAAGGAAGGAAGGAAGGAAGGAAGGAAGGAAGGAAGGAAGGAAGGAAGGAAGGAAGGAAGGAAGGAAGGAAGGAAGGAAGGAAGGAAGGAAGGAAGGAAGGAAGGAAGGAAGGAAGGAAGGAAGGAAGGAAGGAAGGACGCGTCATATCTCGTTGCACCTATCATTTTTCGTTTCATAGCCCTGCTTTGTCCTCGAAGGAAGGAAGGAAGGAAGGAAGGAAGGAAGGAAGGAAGGAAGGAAGGAAGGAAGGAAGGAAGGAAGGAAGGAAGGAAGGAAGGAAGGAAGGAAGGAAGGAAGGAAGGAAGGAAGGAAGGAAGGAAGGAAGGAAGGAACGAACGAACGAACGAACGAACGAACGAACCTGCTTTACAGAACACAATACATTCGCATTGATGATCCTTGGCCGGTTTTATCACGTTCTGTAATGCAACCTATTGGGCTTGTTCGTAATAAAATATTGTTTTCGGATAAAGTATGACTTATGCTTCTTCAGCTTTCTGCTGACTCTGTTTTTGCGCGCTACAATCTGATAATAAAATACACACGTTTCGATATGAGTTGCTGATGAAACGGCAAGAGCGAAGGGGCCGCGCTCAGCCACCTATTACCAGGCGCATTCTTAGAGACCGCATTCTGGCTGCAGTTGCACACAGTGTTTCCCGGATCCACATACTTTTTTTTTTCTAAAGATAATTTAGTACAAAGTACGCTACTACGTGGTCATTCGTCATCGATGAAGCAGCAGCCACGCTAGCAATGGTGAGCTGCCTTGCCTGTCTAATTCCTTCTTAGAGCCCAACTCGGCTCTGACTTACACCCCCGCCCAGGGCATGTAATCTACGTACTACATCAACGTGCGGATGTGTGACTATGTGCATGGTAGGACCTTAATAGCTAGTGAATTTGAACAACATCGCTCGCTAGACATTCAGAAGCGCCGTGCCCTTGAATGCTTAGAACACTTGCCTGTTCATAATTTACACATGCAGGCGCGTCCAGATGCATACTTACCGTACATTGTGTGTTTAACTCTGATAATCTTGAATGGCTTAACTAAGTCCAGTTGGGAAGGTGTAGGATTCTACGCCTATTATTTTTCTATGTTATCAGCAGCAGCAGTGTGAAAGCCTCATTTTACTCCAAATAATCCAGTCCTGCGCAAGTTGCATCCACTTAAACCCTGCGAACTTCTCAACCTCATCTACCCACCTAATTTCCTGCCGCCCACTGCTACGCTTTCCTTCCCTTGGAGTCCATTTGGTTACTCTTAGGTACAATCGGTTATCCTCTCTTCGCACTATATGTCCTGCCCATGCGCATTTCTTCATAATTTCGACTAGAGTGCCAGAAACTTGAGTTATTTCTCTGGCCCACTCTGCACGCGTCATATCTCGTTGCACCTATCATTTTTCGTTTCATAGCCCTGCTTTGTCCTCAAATCAAGTAGAGCCCTTTCCGTTAACCTGAATGTTTCAAATGTTAGCCCCATAGGTGAATACCGGTAAGATGCAACTGTTGTACGCTTTCCTTTTGAGTGATACCGGTAAAATGCTAGTCAGAAACTTCCCATGCCAGTCAGTGTGAGTAACTTCCAAATGCGCTCCATCCCAATCTCATTCTCCTAGTTCGTTCCCATTTGTGGTCCGGATCTGCAGTTACTACCTGTCCTAAATAAACATATTCGCCAACCACTTCCAGCGCTTAGATACCTATTCAAACTGCTGTTCCTTCCCGAGGCTGTTGAATATTACCTTAGTCTTCCGCAAATGAATTTTCAATCCTACCTTTCTACTTTTTCTGTCTAGGCCATCAATCATTCTTTGCAGTTCAACCCGGAGTTACTTGGCAAGGCAATGTCATCAGCAAATCGCAGATTACTGGGGTATTCTCCATCTATCCTTATCCCTAACTGCTTCCATTCCAAGTTTCTGAATACTTCCTCTAAGAAAGCTGTGAATAGTACTGGAGAGATCGTGTCTCCTTGACTAAAACCTTTCTTTATAAGAATTTTCTTACTTTCGTTATGCAGAATTATGGTTACTGTGCAGCCACTATATATATCTTCCAGCACTTTCACGTACGGCTCGTCTACACCGTGATTTCTCAATGCCTGCATGACCGCCGAGGTTCCTACTCAGTTAATACCTTCTCATAGTCACTGAATGCTATGTATAGCGGCTGGTTGTATACCGAGCACTTTTCTATCACCTGGCTGATAGTGTGGATATCATCGATGGCAGAGTACCCTCTCCAAAATCCTGATAGATCTTTTGTTTGATTAAAGTCTAAGGTTTTCCTGATCCTATTAACGATTACGTTAGTAAGTATACGTTGTACGTAACGAATAGTAAGCTGATTGGTCTGCAATTTTTCAAGTCCTTGGCGTCCCCTTTCTTATGAATTAAGATATTGTTAGCTATCTTTCATGAACCTGCTACTTCCGATGTCATCCCTCATCAGGCATTGCGTATACAGAGTGGCCGATTTTCTAGCCCGATATCCCCTCCGTCCTTCAACCAATCTGCACTTACCTGATTCTCCCCAGCTGCTTTCCCCTTTTTCATAGCTTCTAAGGCTTTCTTGAACTCGTCCTTCGTTACTGGCGGAACGTCTGATTGCTCTTCACTAGTGCCAATCTCTTTATTGTCGTGAACAATTCGTCTACTGTGTAGATCAGTATAGAACTCCTCGGCTACTTTGACTATTTTGTCCATATTTGTGATAACATTGCCCGCCTTGTCCCTCAGTGCATACTTCCGATGTTTGCCTATGCCTATTTTCTCCTTTATCGCTTTCAGGCTACGACCGTTCTTTACATCACGTTCAATTTCCCCCATGTTATACTTCCTTATGTCGGTCACCTTGCACTTTTTGATTAGCTTTGATATCTCTGCCAGCTCTATCAGGTCTGTTGGGTTGGAGGCTCTCATACTTTGGCGTTCCTATAATCAAATCTTTCGTCTCCTTAGATAGTTTACCGATATTCTCGCTAACAATTTCACCGCCTACTTCTACCGCGCACTCAGTAATGATATCTCTGAAATTATTGTTCATTGCTTCTAGGCTAAGGTTGTCATCCTCGGTTAAAGCTAAATATATATTCCGTAGTGTGATTCTGGATTATTCTTAGACCGTCAAAAAAGAGACAGGACCGGAATCCTTTGGCCAAAAAAAACCTAACCTAGTTTTCACATTTTCATAAAATAAGGTGGCGTACGCATCACATTGGAATTGTAGAGGACTACTAAATAATTACAGTGACATAAAGGGCATCATGGCTACATTCTCTCCGTTGACTCTATATTTCTCCAGGAAACCAACTTAGGTCCTCAGAACACAAATTTCCTTAAGAATTATAAAATCCTCAGACCGGGAGCTGTTTAGATCTGTCTTTTAGTTCATCATCTATTTTTACCGATTTTAAAGGGGGAGTTTTAAATAATTCATATGGAAGTGACCATCTCCCTCTCATGATCAGCTTGTCATCCTCACCATCAGTCATCCCGATGAAACCCAGGCAGTAGAAGCTGCATCTAGCTGACTGATCTTTGTTCAGACAAGAAGCGAGTCTAAATGAAATAGCTTAGCAAACTGTGACATGGACGAAATTGTCCACCAGAAGCACAAAGTCTGGTGGACACAGGACTGTAAAGAGGCTAAAAACCACAACAAAAAGACACTCACCAATTCGATAACCAGATAACGAGGCTTCTATCAGCGGGATATCCTGAACACCTAGCGGTAGCCGTTACGGAGCTCCTGTTGCAGAAAATGAAGGGACACAAACAATTGAAAAAAAGACACCATAACGGGAAGATTGGATCCAGACCTATTGTTGCCCCTTATACACATAAGGTGGCACATAATATGAAGAAGGTCGCCAACAAACACGGTGCCAGGATGGTCTTCTCTATCCCCAAAAAGTTGGCTGGCGGACGAGTCATGGCGAAGCTGGTTTAAGACAAGGCTGCACTAAAAAGCATGTCAAGCCCTATGTCAAATGCGCCACAGGGATAATTTATCAAACCCCCTTAACCTGTGGAAAGGTATATATCGGGCAAACTTGGCGTTGTGCCAACGATAGGGCTGCAGAACATATGCGCTCTCTAAAAAACAATCAGAATTTACGTCTACCTGTTCATTGAAAATCATGCGATTTCAAGACAAAATGGGCACTGAAGTTCAAAGTAATCAAGATTTTAGGCAAGAGCATGGGATAATCTTGCCCGTGAGCTGCTAGAAGCCTCGTATATAAAAAGACTTGGATCAAAATATATTGCCACACCGCTGACCATCTTCTGGCGCCACCAAGTGGCCGAATGTCTTGGCACGTGGCTAAGCGTCATCCTCGTCTCTCTCGAGTTTTCGCTTGATTAAAAAGGGCCAGCTCGGTTGTTGTGCTGCTTGCTACGTGGGTTGGTGACAATATTAACGAATCATCTCTCTCTGTATAGTAGTGAAGGTCGACTACTAAATGGTGTTAGGTAGGGTAGGCCTAAATTGCTATGCGTATGTTGCTGACTTTGTGGGAGCATTTGGATGTTGAAGTTTGTATGTGGTGTTCCGAGAAAGAAGTTGGAGTCAGCGCCTGTCCTGTGTGTCTATCTGTGCCCATTTTTGAGTGTCTTTTTGTTGCGCTATTACCATTTCCTTTATATGACTATGCACAAACTAGCCCAGCAATTAGTTTTAATTGACCACAGAATAAAGCCTGTAGTATTTTTCGAAGATACCCAACTTTTGAAAATCAGACAGCTTTTAAAAACGCAAGAGCTGAAGCTCGGTATATTTTTCGCATTGCCGAAAAAAAAAAAAAAATCATGGCAGAAGTAGTGACGTCTATAAACAGCTCGACAACATCCAAAAAATGTGGGAACAAATTCATAAACTTAATGACATCTTCTCCCCGTTCACAATTTCCAATCCCTATACAGCTCTTGGTACACAGACAAGCCAGGAAGAACAGGCTGATATATTAGGGGAATATTTTCACAAAATTTCAAGTTCTTCACACTACACAGAAAAATTCTTAGAATACAAGGACAGAGCTGAAAAACAAAGGCTTCCTACGAGGGGCAGCACGAACACACCATACAGTAGTTTGATTACACTTAAATAACTAATGAATACCCTCGCTTCCGGTAAAACAAAACTGCACCCGGTCCCGATGAAATTTATTATGAGATGCTCGCCCACCTATATGAAGCCCCTGTAGAAGCGCTACTAACATTTTTAACAAAATCTGGGTACTAGCTAAACTACCGGAGGCTTGGAAAAGAGCCATAATTGTGCCATTCCTAAAACCCGGCAAGCCACTGGCCTGTCCTTGAAGTTATAGGCTTACAACCCTAACTGGCTGTCTAGCAAAATCTTTTGAAAGTATTTTAAGCACTAGATTAATATTTGTTTTAGAATCATGTAAACTTCTTAATATTAATCAGTGCGGTTTTAAGAAAGGATGCTCAACTACAGACCACCTAATGCACCCCGAAAACACTGTCCGCGCGGTGTTTATATATAGACAGCATTGTATTGCTGTTTTGTTCGATCTAGAAAAAGCATATGATACAACTTGGATGTTCGGCAGCCTACGTGATCTAGTAGCTTTAGGCATCCGCGGTCGACGGCTCAGTGTTTTAAATGACTTTCTTTCACATCGTTCATTCCAAGTGCGTCTCGGTGCCACCCTGTCAAGAAGCTTCGTTCAGGATAATGGAGTACCTCAGGGTATGTTCTAAGCACAACACTTTTCGTTGTAAAAAATCAATTCAATTACCAATGAAATCCCCAAACTATAAGTGCACTCTATGTAGATGACTTCCATATAGTCTGCACATCCTCCAATATGTCAACATGTGAGACAGAAATACAAATAACAGTTAATAAACTAGTGGCATGGCCCGACAAAAATGGATTTCAGTTTTCCCCACAGACGACGGTGGCAGTTAAGTTTTCACTCACACGAGGTATTCAGAACAACCTTGTCATGCACTTAAATATAACTAAATTACCAGTAAAAAACAAACACAAATTCCTAAGCATCACTCTCGACAAAAAACTCATATTTATACCTCACATAAACACACTAAAAAAGAAAGCCTCCAAATCTTTTGGCATACTGAAAGTTCTTTCGTGGAAACATTAGAGTTCCGACAGGGCATGTCTTTTACACATATACCGCTCTATTGTACGCTCTCGATTGGACTATGGGAGCATAGTATACAGTTCAGCTAGACCTTCATGCCTGGAAAAACTGAACCCGGGACACAACTTGGGCCTGCTGTGCCTTGCGTGCGGGGCATACATAGCATCCCCTATAAATAGCCTGTGTGTGGAAACGAATGAGCCTTCACTGGAAGACAGACGAATAGCTCTCACATGTACTTACGTTTTCAGAATAAGGTAAACGAAAGAACACCTCCGTTATCCGATCGTAACAAGTTGCCCCTCTCGACTAAATTTTACAAATAAGCCCCAAGTAACAAGGCCACTGATAATGCGATTCGAAGACATGTACTGTGAGCTCTTCGTGACACCTTGCCTGACGTCGTTCAAAATAACAGCCCTCTGCCCCCATGGTACTGCCCCCATGGTACCCATGGTAAGAATATCGCACACTAAAAGAGAAATACTGCATATGCACAGAGTTCTACACAGATGGCTCAAAACCTAGGTCTTACGTTGGATGTGCTGTGGTGAATGACACCTCTGAAAAAATAATTAGAGATTAATGTGCATCAATTTTTACAGCCGATTGTTACGCTGTCGTAGCTCTAGAAAAAAATGTGCACAGGGGCATCGAGAACAGTATTATCTACACAGATTCACTGCGTGTGCTCACAGATCTAAGCTCCAGAAATGCTGTCATGCTATTAGTTAGTAACATAATACACAATATAACATGGATCTCAGCGCAAGAACATAACGTAATATTCTGTTGGGTTCCAAGTAATGCAGGCATTGATGTCAACGAGAGAGCGGACACGAGCGCTGCGTAAGCTTGCAGAGAAAAAAACTGAGAAAATAAAATTGCCGTATGAAGACTGCATGAAGTTAATTCAACACAAACAAAAGGGTAAATGGCAGTTTATGTGGAGTAACCAAGGAACTAATAAATTGCACCTCGTAAAGCCCACAATAGGAGATTGGAAAACGAACACTCGCCAGTAACGCTTCATGGAAGTCACAACGTATATGTCCATATTGGGCACACACATCTCACACACGTTTTACTAAATAAAGATGATAAGCCTATGTGTGAAGAATGCGGAGAGTTGATTACAGTCAACCACATCTTAAGTACATGCCCGAAACTTGAGACACTATAGAAAAAATATTTCACTATTTTCTGCAATTATGTCATCCCATTCAATCCCAGGATACTTTTAGGAGAAATAACAATAGTAAACTTAACATATGTTTTTAGTTTTTTTTTTTTTTAAAGAAGGAAACTTCCTAAACAAACTATAAATTTTTAATGCATCTGTTCTTCTTTTCCAACAAGAACACATTTTAACCTTGCTCTTGGCGCATTATAGCCTTAGTTGCTTATGTGCCATAAAACACAGCAACAAGCACTCAGTAATGATATCTTTGAAATTATTGTTCATTGCTTCTATAGGTTAAGGCCGGGTTCCTCGGTTCGCACTGAATATATATTCTGCAGCAAGAGCCTGAATTCTTCTACTTTTCTCCTTACCGCTAATTCGTTGGTGGACTTCTTCCTCGCTAATCAGTTCCGTTCTCTCTTCAAATCCAGATTAATTCTAGACCTTACCATCCTGTGATCACTGCGTCCAGCTTTTCCGCTTACCTTTATATCCATCACAATTCCAGGGTTAGAACACAGTATGAAGTCAATTTTTGTAGCCTTCTCATTAGGCCTTTTACACATCCACTTTCGGTTCTTCCGTTTGCTGAAGAATGTATTCATGATTCTTAAGTTATTGTGCTCGGCAAACTCAAATGGCATCTCCCCCACCCCGCCATTCCTAGAGTCAGTGCCATAGTCACCTGTCCGTATGTACCGCAACAGTGAGATACTGATGTTCTCATGATCCGCCTTATTCCAACTCGTAGTCATTGTCCCTCACTAAGGAAAGAAGTCATGTTCCAGGATGCACTGAATCTCCTTGTGTTAAGAGTCAAATCTGAATTCCCGCAGCTGCAGCGATATGCAAAGCAGGAGAAGAACCTGCCGCGTCTGTCAATAAACACTCGAGATAAGGAGCACAGCTTAAGAGAAATGGGATGGTCTGAGAGTTGCCTCGGGCAAATAGTGCCCGAAGGCAATAGACTGGCGCCAATGTCAAGGCGCAGAGCGGACAGGTGCCCCGCCAAGCAACATATATATGACCCCACATATCTGTCATATCAGTTCACATTATAGGCTCGTACGTGTGTCATGTTCTGTGTGCTTCGCGTCGCCAAGGTGGCAGCTGTGGTCTGCAATGAAAGAGTGTTTCCGAGGCTCCCTGGCTGCTAACATTCGCTTTTCTTGCATCTGATTTATTGTTGAAGAGGAGACGAAGAAACGCACTATAGCCCTTCTCCGTTCTTGAATGAAACCAAGCTTTGCAGATTTGATTGTAACCCTCAGAGTACATGCAAGCGTAGTATTAACCGAATCATTCTACAAGGAATCATAGGACTGAGCTTAAGTCTGCTTAAGAGCAAAAATGGCGAAAGCCACTTTACAGGGCTGTTTTCACTAAATGCATCGTCATTCTCATCAATACTATTACCCTTACTCTAGACAAACCATTACGATCGATTTCTCAGGAGCTCGGCATGGGTTTCCGCGCTCGGCTATAGGGATCGGAGCTAGGATAGTGGTTCGATATTATTGCGAAAGCAATACTGCTCGCAGTTTGAGCCTTCAGCGTGGAACGGTGGTGACCACAATTGACCTTTGACCTTTAGACGACCCCCGTAGACGATCCCAAGCTGGCAGGAGCTGCCAACTTAGGTCTCTCGTTTCACATGGGACGGTTATGTCAGAATCAGCCTGCTAGGACCCTGCCATTCACGTTACCCCTATAGGCCACTAAGGCACGTTCATACCGGTTGTTAAAACGGGAACGCTATAGACTGGAGAAAAACCATTCTCTAATCTTCACATTTTAAATAAGATAAGCCCAACAAAATACACGAGTTACTGTCCTTGGTGCGGTGCAAGCCCCACACTCTATTACATCTCTTGGGAATGCCAGGACAAACCTGACCCAACGTTACTAGTGCCATGCCCGACACACGAGCAGTGGGAGGCGGTCCTGACCAGCGACAACCTGGACCAGCAAGCCTGGATTATCCAGCTAGTGCGCAAGTCAGCTGCTGCCAGCGGAGCCCTGGACTAGGGGCACCGACCACCCAGCTCCTGCGAATTCTTACTGATTATTAATTAAAAGTTTTCTCTCTCTCTCTCTTTATATGTGGGCTGAGGAAGAAGAAAAAGAGAAGAAGAAGAACGCTCGGTCACCCGCAGCTAATATTTTCGCTCAATATTTGGTTCAGCAGCGTTGAACCCTTGTATTTTTTTCTCGGTGTAGACAGAGTAAGTGTCAGTTCGCGCAAACCTTTCAGGGGAAATTTCCTGCGGACATTTTTGCAGCCCATGAGCCAAGAAAGGCTTCCGCCTTAAAAATGCAAATTCATGCGATTATAGGAACACCACCATTAAAGCGAAATTGTCAGGAGGAAGGATCAGCCACTAATAAGGCAGCAGCGCCCCTGAATATTATGGAAGCTATTAATCTTTCAGCGAACGCATAGCCGAAAATCGGGTGATGCGTCTCACGAAAGTATCGCAATGTCATATTCTAAATTGTGGCGAAACTTTGAATTTGTTCGTATTACGTTCGCAGAGCTCAGGTTTCTTCCTTCCTCTCATCCTCGAACATGATATATGTCGTCTAGATAGCAAATACTGTTCATTTACTTCTGTATGCTCCATAGAACGCTATTGTGACTCATGCAGTATGCTGTTCCCAACGCCATACCGTACTATACCCATTAACAGGAAATATAACACACACGCATGCACATACAGGGAGAGAGAGATTATGGTTTGTGTCAATAGTAGGTCGCTTCAACTATATGTCGGCTCCGTAACTTGGTAACACCAGGAGCGCTGTCGTGCAATTGCAATGCTAGGTCAGTATCGACTCAGGAAAGGAGGAGCACATGCTCACAAGTTTCTGGTCTTCTGGTAAACTTTTCAACTGGATCCTAACATAAATGTTTCCCCTCTCGAGCTTCTTCACCTATAGACACTACTCCAAACTGTTTTACAACGAATTATAGAGCCCTTATAAACATCTTATTGACTTTAAGCTGCATCACCCTTTCTACAGTTTGTGTTTCATAAACAAACTATCGCAGCCTCTCTCCTTGAGTTCTTTCAATATCCGACCGCTGTTATATTCTGTGTATAGTGAATTTGATTAGTTCACCGATGTTCAGGTCGCCCTACCCACAGTTCATTATCTGGCAAGTTGACTAGGTTAACCGTCGAGAATGGCAAAGAAATGTGTTGGCGGCAAGAAAAAATAAATTTAGGATCCCAATTTTATTTTTTCTTGCCGCCAACCCATTTCTTTGCCATTCTCATTCCTGCTACTTTCAACTTTCAACCGCGGGTTTTCTATTATGACGCCGAGTTAGTCCCACGTAGCGAAATCATTTGAACGAAGGAAAAAAACAGACAAGCTCATTTGTTTTCACAATACGAGAGTCAGCCATGCAAAATGCAAGTTCCATGCCCTTTATTATTTATCATTATTTATTAAGAACTGCTTTCTATTAAGCCCAAGCAGGTTTGCCATACAAGTCAGTGAAATCAATAAAAGAGCAACAGTGAAAAAGGACAAATATAGCAGTACGTACTTGTTTAGAACGCATGGGACAATTAATGTTTAGTTACCTGATTGGAATCTATATGGGTTTCTGGCTTCTACCAGAGACTGCTTCTACAGCACATATTGGCTTCTGCCGCACAAGGCGGACTTGGGGTTGTCTGATGGAGGAACGAATCACTGAACCATCAGCGCAACATTTTGGTCGATGACCTTCTCCCAAACACTTCACCCCAGAAGAGCAGAGTACCAGGACGGAGGGATTCTTGTACGTACCCATTGGAAAACCTGTGGGTACCCGGTGGCACCAGGTATCGAACCTGGTACTCCCATAATGCGAGGTGGGTGGTCCCGTCGACTAGCAGTATAATAAGCACAGGTTGGCTAACATCATGAGTAATATTGTTGCAAAGAAGAATATTGCCAGTGGCGCGAGAGGAGCCCTCGCGCTAGGCCAACCATTAGATCATCCTTCACCATGTCACCATGTTGTGCCGTTCTTTTGCTTGTCGCCACGTATACATTTTGGTTGGAGGTGCGGGGTACGTCATCCCCATCCTCGCCTTGGAGCATCGACGCCATCCTTACGCCGGGACCATCGACCGAGAGCCCTGGCATATCGCCGCGCAGCTTCGCCCCTGCCCTTTCTGCCCAGACTAGGCGAACTACCATCGCCCAGCCCCCAGCCCGGATCTGAAGACAAGGCACACAGATGAACTGACCAGAGTCCAGATCAGAGGAAAGACCCGGCCGACGGGCCTGAAGAATCGAAAGACAAGAAAACGCAACCCCCGCCCCGCACAGACGTTCGACGCGACCTCGAGCCATCGGTTCCATAGATGCTTTGCTGGCGTATGGCTAAAGAACTCCAGGGGAGGCGGATCACCAAAGCATCATCGTGGTCATCGTCACCGTGGTGGCAAGCGCATCATTCCCTTCTATCTTTTCTTGAACATCTACACCGTCACGTCACCATCAACTTTAACGAACCGATTCGCAGAGGTGGGCATTTGACCTCAAAAACCTCGACCTCACCTCAAATTCAAAACATTTTTGGCGACCTCACTCAACCTCAACCTCATCAATTGAGGTTGAGGTCCCCCAGGCGACCTCACCTCACTTTTCAGGTGACCATTGGCGACCTCACTCAACCTCACCTCAAACTCAAAATGTGAGGTTGAGGTCGGGCGCTCGACCTCAAAAAAAAAAAAAAAGAATCATTAAATTAAACCGCAACTTAAAGCAAATATATATTTCTCGGTAATCCTGGGGTATATATAGGCTAGCCAGAATTTTATCGTATGAAGGCTGTATTTTACTCGTAATTTTATACTACAATTAATATCCTGGATAAAAGCAGAGAAACTCTGGACACTACATGTACAACTCTGCACTAAAGTGGCAATCCTCTCACCCTCCTCGCCTACCCTTTTGTAGTCGGTTTCAATCTAAGGCCTACATGGGTACCACGTTACTACCCATAGGCCCATAATGCATCCCATCTGACCCACGTGAATAAGATTCGTATTAGAAATAAAACAAGCCAGTTCTTACTATAAACTGAAAAGACCAATGCTGTTGACCCTAGTGACGACGACAACAATGACGATATGCTTTTTTTCTTTTCTTGCCACATAGCGCTAAACAGACAGGGACACAGCGAGACACACGGGACGGGCACTTTTTTTATCGCCCATCCCGTATGTCTGGCTGTGTCCCTGTCTGTTTAGCGCTATGAGGCAAGAAAACCGACACCAACGCGCCCAAGCTTTCATCCTTGCTCTTTTTCTTAATTCGAAAAAAAAATTGATGATTGCCGAGCTTTTTTTTAATACACTGTACATTGTTTTGCGACAGAATACATTAAATTAAGAAAAAATAGGAATACAGTCGTGCCTCGTTAGTATGAACGCTTTGGTTTCCGACCAAAACTGTCCATAAAGCGAGTCATCCATAATAACGAGTCATGAATAAAAACGAAAAGTATATAATTGAGAAAAAATTTATAATTAATGGCTACTGTTTTAATTAATTTGGGTATATAAACACCGCCGAGATGTCGATGCTACCCTCTTCTCGAAAAATCCGTCGACGCGAAACGTCCTGTCTGTTCTTAAACCCTGTCAGCCACCCTCTTTAGTAGCTGAAGTCAGTAACGCCTAGACAGAGCGTAGAATAATATTTCTCAGTAAACATCTCCCTGTTTTACTGAACAAAAATTCCGTAAGTCATCACAGGTAAAACCTATCAAGACGGAGGAGAAGAAGCACCCATAATGTTGCCGAGGCAGCGAGCCTTCTCTTGAAGCATTTCGTCGCTCACGACAGCACCATTCGCGTACACATTCCCGAACCACATTAACAAGGCTGACTCCATTTCTTCGAACTGTGCTTGGCGCTGTCGGACTGTGGCTTACGCTGTGATGCCGGCGTTGAGCCATTTATCGGAGTCCTGTAGTATATATAGATGGTATACCGTCGACCTGGCGAGGCTGAGGCCTAGTTGAACTTGGGTCCAGTCTTTCACGGCTTGGACTGACTGAGATGGCTTTTGCCGCTTGTATTCACAGATTTCCCGCTTCGCGCCTAAGTTCAGCTCCAATCGTTTGCGTTTAACTCCCACCATGCCAAAAGTCAGACTAAAGTTGAGAGTTACAGGCTCCTGCTTCTTTGCACTCTTTTTCCCTAGTTAACCTCCCTGACTTTCCTTTCTTCTGATTCTCTTTCTTGCCTTGTACTGTTTTTGTAAGGAAGCGAGGGAGTCAAGTTGGCAGGCTACTATATAGAGGGCTATCAAACAGCCCTTTCCTGTGCCGTTTGTATGTGTTCCTATGAAACAAACACTGCAAGCTGAAGTACAGTTTAGAACGACGACTAGCCGACTACGAAGAGCTCAGACCTTGTCAAGGCCGCATCGTTGGCTCAAGGCGAAGCCGACATGCGGATCGCTGTGGTGCAAAATGCGGTAGTTCGGCAGCGCAACAGTGACGAAAACCAGGAGCATGAGAAGGAAGGGCGTCCAGGACGGGACGCCTGGTCCTGGTTGCGTGGTCGTCGCGTTTCTTTTGTCGCTCTACTTCGTGAGTTAGTCTTAAGCCTGACCGAAAAGAGTTAACGGCTTCATGGAACACACTTTGTGTTCTGGGATAGAAAAACTTCAGTTCCCACCCCCAATTTTGGCGCTTGTCCCCCCCCCCCCCCCCCCCACACACACACACACACACACGATATAAATACTTGTACGTCCGAACCGAATACTGGATGCCATTTCGCCAAAAATTCTGAGACGAGCTTCTTTGGGGTATTCACTTGTTTTTCTTTGAAGAATGAACTAATAAATTTCACGGTGGTGTCTCCGAAGCTGCTTCGCCGCATGCACCGTAGGTGAATCTAGAGAAACCGTTTCCCCGTTACTGTCGTATAGTTACAGCCCATAAACGTAAAATAAAGGCAAGAACAACAGAAAGGAGGCGAGAAAGCAGCCCGGAGGGACCGCGCCCCCCGCTGTGCACGCGCTCCTCCCTTCGTCGTCCGTCTGTAGCAGACATGGCAATAATTGAATTGCAGTAGTGAAATTACTGTAATTGAATTACTTTTCTCGGTAATTTGTAATGTAATGAATTCCTTTCTCGGGTTGGTAATTTAGTAATGTAATGAATTACTTTTTGGCAGTAATTTCTCAGCAAAAGTAATTAATTCCTTTCGAGATTACTTTTACTAAAGTGCACCACTACTCCTTCAATAGTCAACGAAGTAGAGTGCCGCGAAAGCAAGAACGACGTGCGGCAAGCGAAGCCAGCGTAACGGATCGGCGAAGGGGGACAGATTAAGCATAACAGTGCGTCTGAGACCTCGTGTGTAGCAGGGGCAACCATTCTCCAAGTAGCAGGATACAAGGCGTCAAGGGAATCCCGAAGGGAGAAATGGTGCAAAAAGGCTGGAGCTGAAAACTAGTTGCGAGCGCGGCGCAGCGGCACTCCCTGCTGCGTCGGCTAGTGCACAGTGGTGCCTGGTTACACTCAACACCACGGTGCGAGGGAGGATTGGGGCTGGGGGAGATAGGCGGAAGGGTCCATGACGTGAGGCACCGTGGCTTGAGCATTACTGAGCAGTGAGCACAAATGTGCCGACGTCGATTCTTGGGACTGCGGAAGCAATAAATAACCTAGCTTCTTTGGGCCCTTCAAATGGCGGAGACAGCTCCGTGCCAGCAAGACGCTGGGTTCGCCGGTCATTTCACGACTGTTCGACCACGTGGTATTTTTTTTTTGTAATGGCCCGTGCTGTAGGAGAGAGGGAAGGAATAGCTCTCTGGGACAGAATTTGGCGGGAAGACGAAAGAATGTGTGTCCTTCGCGTCCGAAGAACAAGCTTTTGTTTTGTTTATTAGCTTTGATTAGTTTTTGCATGGATGGAAACTAGAAAGTAATTTAAAAGTAATTTAATTTCTCAGTAGAAGTAATCGTAATGTAATTTCATTACTTTTTAGCAGCAGTAATGAGTAATGTAATTTATTACTTGTCTTAGATTTTCAGCAAAGTAATTAGTAATGTAATTTAATTCCTTTTCAAAAGTAATTTTGCCATGCATGGTCTGTAGGCATCTGGTTTCGCTCATGCGGTGAATGCCCAACTGTCCAATACACAACTAACCAATACACACTAAACGGCAATGGCGTATGTGTGCCAGCTCCGCTTTCAGAGACTAGATCGAGGTTTCCAATACTTGCAAAAAAAAAAAGAAAAAAAAAACTAAATGACCGCGCGGGTAAGTGGAAAGGAGGGTTGGGCTATGGGCCTCTGAAAAAGAGCCTAATGTGAGGGAAGAAGCCCGTTCTCTTTTCGGCAGTGTACGAACTTAATTGACATACAAGAAAATATATATAAATAAATACCATGTTGACGAAAGTAATAACAAATATCGCACACTAAAAACAGAAGAGAACTGCGCTTCCGAGAGCTTATAGAAGGTTTGAGACATCGACTTAATACGGCATTCCTCAGTGCTAGCATGTAATTGGCTTCACATCACGTACATTAAAATTGATCTTTTAAAGAAAAAAACAAATATCTGAAAAAATTATTCCGACATCTGGCCACAAAAATTTCTATCCGATTGATTTGTCCGTCTCAAGCAGACGGGAGCACAAAACAGACACGTTCAGTTCGCCACACCAATTCGTCCATTTAGACACCAAAATGTAAAGCCGGAAACCATCTCAATACTTTCTAGCTCATAAAAACATGTAGAAGAACGCTGTTCTCTTTTTTTTTTTTTTTTTCTGCGCCTGAATAAGAGATTTCAAGAAAAACCTGATATTATGAAGTTAAGAATCCCTTACTGTCCTCCTTCATCCTGCATTGCTTGATTTCAATAGAATTTGAGAGAGAAATAAAGGGCCTTAGCGGAGCGAAATCATTCTTTTTTCATTGCGCTTGACTGCATACAAGCCCCATAGATTTTTTTGTATTTTCTATCTCGGCAAATGGTTAACATGCGCATGCGTTTTCCTGTATACCAGTTGCGTCTTATAAGATGTGCCGTCCATTTCATCCCATTGCAGTTGCTCGGGGTCACCTGTGAATCGGTATAAGAAACAAGGTGCACAAGACCAAAGAGAGGTTGTTCTGGAAAATACAAGAATATAAATTTACAGGACCGAAATATAGAACGATGACGTACAGTTCGAAAGGGAGGACTTCGATAAAATGCCCAGATGGTATTGTGCCGGTTTTTCTGGTTTGTTCATGTTTGTTTTTTATGTCAGTATCACGTCCCCTAACAATTTCGCTGCACCATTTTCTGTTAAGTTTCCGTGTAATCTACAGCAGGGTCCTTTATCGTATGTAAGGCAGCAGCCGTTATAGCGCCTGGAAACGGGCATGCACAAGACACAGTTCTGCTCCGCGCCGTCTGCGCAAAGACAATTTGCTTCGCTTTTTAGTTTGCTGCTTTCTTTGCGCCCTCCGACAGAAGCACCGCAGGTCAACGTGAGTTATGTGCTTTGCGCGCTCCTGGGTGTTTGAGCCTGCCGCAAGCATCGGCACAAACAAGTCAGAGGAAACGGGGGTGGCTGGCGGGGGGCATGAGGAGTTCGTGAAGTAAAAAAAAAAATATATCTCCTTCCATGTAGACCAGAGGGAAGCGGTCTCGGGCTGCGGACATTACGGTGGAATGCCGAAAGCTGGGCAGGGGCTGCCGCATCCGGTCGTCCCATTGGGGGGTAACCAAACACCGAGAGTCGGCGGGCACACCGCGGCAGTACGCTCGAGCTCCGCGTCAAAAGGGGCGCTCTTCGAAGAAAGCCGCGGCAACAGCAAAAAGCCTGGACCTCACAATTTCGACCTCACACAATGACGACCTCACTCAACCTCAAACTCACACGTGAGGTTGAGGTCCAATTTCGTGACCTCACTCAAAAAATTTCGAGCTGTCACCGACCTCACCTCAACCTCACCTCACTCCGTGAAGTTGAGGTCATTTTGAGGTTGAGGTCGACCTCATGAGGTCGAAACCTCATGAGGTTGCCCACCTCTGCCGATTCGGACGATCGCTCGGTGGCCCCGGGAAGTGTTGCGAAGAAAAAGATTGGCAGTGGCGCGAGAGGAGCCCTCGCGCTAGGCCAGCCATTAAATCATCCTTCATCATGTCACCATGTTGTGTCGTTCTCTTGTTTGTCGCCACGTAACAATATTATTGTTACACAAAAGAAAACGTAGAGAGCATCGTCCACCCACTGCAACAAACGACTGCGAAATTTAAAGTATGTAGTTATCGATATTACCAAAATATCAGAATGGCGAGTTTCTTTCATTTTTAGATGGCCTTTATTATGTTTGCAGGAGGCATATTAATTGATTTTGTAATCATTTTGTTCCCGTTGAGAAGCCCTTATCCTGCCGGGGTGGCGCAATGGTTAGGGCGATCATCTACTGTGCCCAAAAATGCGGGATCGAATCTCGGCCTCGGCGGCCGCTTTTCGGTGGAGGCGGAAAGCAAGGCGCCCGTGTGCTGTGCTATGTCAGTGCACGTTAAAGAACCCCAGGTGGTCGAAATTTCCGGAGTCCTCCACTACGGCGTCTCACATAGCCTGAGTTGCTTTGGGACGTTAAACCCCACAAAACAACAACCGTCGAGAAGCCCTTTTTGAATCCGCACTGAATTTTTTTAGCACCAATTTTCATCACTTTTTTTTTTTTTTTGTAATAATCGTTCGTGCAGTGTGTGCAACAATGATAAGCACGTAAAGTATGGACGATATTTCTTCAACAATAATATAATCCGCTTTTTTTTCTTTTTGTAAACAAGAACGATTCGGTGTGTTCTCCACACGCTGCACGTTGATGCACATCTTTCAAAGCAATTCGATTTCACTCAGTGCCATGCTTGTCGGTACCTTGAATTCCCACGCGTGGTCCGAACACACGGTCTTTTCAACCTATATGCTGTTAAAGCATATACGACGCGAAAGGGGCGTTCTAAGCGTTTGTCACAGGTCGTGCACCTCCGCAAATCGTGTGGAGGTCAGACACGTGTACGATCGGTTGTGCAAGCATAGAAAAGGAAAGAGGGTGAGTAAACCTGCCCCATCTCTTGAGTATCTCCCGACCAGCAGCCGCGACGGCGCCGGAAACGGTAGGTTGCGCAGAGGAGCCCCTTTGATCCTACTCTATGACAAGAGCACGGATATCGCGCTGCCACACTGGCTTAGCGCGACGAAAAGACGCTAGCGCGCCCGAATTGCGCGCCAGACATCTCTGCATCGATGTACCCCGACCGCTCCGGTTGACTGCGCACGAGAACGACTCGTGTGCGACCTTGAGACAGAGATAGACCGAAGTGAAATCGAACGACTTGCAACATTCTTTAAGGACGCCCTTCAACGCAAACATGCCGGTATACCATTCTCAAAGGAGTAGTCGAGCGCCCGTCTTGGCGGCGGAAGGCGGTTGGTTCGAAACCCAGAGCCGGACACCCACCGGTAAAACTGGGTACAGACGTCCCCCAGCCTTGCGCCTAGCTTTTTAGGGGTGGGCGCTTGAAAGAGGCTCGGTAAGCCCCACTGCGCCCTCTCGGGCCAAAGCACAGTTTCAAATCACCTCGCAGCCTGCTAAAGCTGGCTACCCTTCGGCCAAATGCGGTTCGAACGCGAGCAATCGATGCCCTCGACTCCCTCACTAGGCTCGTGCACGCCCTAGCGCATTTGCATCTCCTTCTCAATGAGGAAAAGCAAGCCCCTTCGCGCCTTTGTGTAGAATATGCAGATCGATCGACTCTCCCTCCGAGCGTCATGAGCCCTGTATACATGTACTCGACAGCACCGGGTCGGGTAAGCGGCGAGTAAGCGAGGTCACCATTACTCGACCCGATTGGTGTCTACAAGAACTCGCTTTCTAGCGAGTAAGTATCGCAGCGGCGCGTAGCGTCGAGATTTGAAGTTATTGTGCAAGTTTCTTACTCGTAATTGATTCTGTTGCCTTTTAATATCGAGAGCTTCGATTATTACTTTTTATCGTTGATGAGGGCTAAAAAGCATTCAACTTCGCGGACACTCCTCGCCGTTCCGGTTGCTTTTTAATCGCAGAGTTCGCCATAACTCGACGCCCTCACTCGACAGCGTCTACATGCTTTTAGACAAGCGGGTCAAGCGAGTTAACCTACCCCCTGCAAGCGAGTTAACGCGACCCGCTCCGCGGCTATTTTACTCGACCCGACTGCGTATACATGAACCCGACAACTGGTTTTTTACTCGACAGGCTTACTCGACCCGACTCTGTCGACTCCATGTATACAGGGCTATGGAATCTCCGAGACGACACGCCCCCCTCATTTGTGAGACGCACACACCGTCGCCTCTGATTCTCAAGCTAGAACTCTTGCTAAAACTGAGAATGCTCGAAAGGCAGCAATCAGCAAGCAGTCATAAAAATAGAGCACATATGGGTATCTGCATACCGCACAGGATGGGCTTATGATTGTCGGATGGTGGAAGGAATAAGTGACCCATCAGCGCAACGTATCGGTCGATGACCCTTTTCCCAAGCATTTGACCCCTGGAGGGCCAATCACCAGGCCCTGGGAAATCTTGTACCTATTGAAAAACCGGTGGCTACCGGGTGGCACCAGAGATGGAACCTCCTGAATGCGAGGCGGGTGCTCTACCACAAGTCGACTGCTTCAAGGGAACCAGGGAGACCGAAAGAGCAAAGTAAAGGCGGCGCTTCTCTTCGATCACCACGCGTCCATGACGTCACATGATAACCAGGATAACATGTGTTCTGTCCGGCTCAGCAAGTACTGCTATAGGAATTTATTGCAGTGCGATAGCAATAACGTGAGCATCAGCAGGCTCGAAAAGCGCCGATAAAGGGGAATGTATGATGCATGGAGCCGCAAAAATCTGTTTTCAACCATAAAAGGTGGCACGAATAAACCTATTGAGGACTGAAAGAAAGTTGACGCGGAGTACAATTTCAAGAAGCTTACAAGCGTTGAGATGCAGGCTAGTTGGCTGCTCATATTGTTGTTGTTGCCCTCATAAAATGGCGCGTACGCACAAGGGGATTTGGCCATGACCAGGAGGTGATTAGTTTCGTAAGTCCGATACAGCAGACTGAGTCTAGAAATTTGAGCAAATGAGGTTCACTGACAAAAGATAGTTGACAGTGGTACTGGGGCTTGCTGAGTTTTAAACATGAGATTTTAAAAACAAAACCAAAAAAGCAGGAAAACATAATTAAGAATAACAAAAAGAATAATGAAAATAATGGATGACAAAATATAAAAACCAGTTGTGATTGAAAATGTTTTGATTCTAGAAAAAATTTTGTATGGCAAAGCAAACATTCCCATCGGTACGTCTCAGCAGAGAAGCGCTAAGAGACAGAATAATAACCGCTGAGGACTAGCGCCAACTAAGTTTCTCTAATGGCATTTCTAACTATACCGCCTCCTGGGTGATGTGTGTCGGCGTCAAAATAGAAAAAAAATGTTCAGTTATTTTGGCTCAGAACAATAATGGTACGAAGGAGAGGTTGCAAGACCAGGCGAGTAGAGGTAAAAATTTAGCAGAGGGACACGGCAACGAAGTAGCGTGAAGGAAACCTCAAGTTTGCGAGATTTCAATGTCAAACTCCCCCAAGGGAATAGAAGGTAATGAATATCATCTAGGGAAGCAAGCGCTGAGACGCCAAATCCTGGCATTAGATATGCGTACGATACCGTGCTGCAGTGATGAACGCACAGGTTGGAAGGTGGTCAATGATCGGACCACTCAGGGCTGATATGATCGGAAGACCGGGGCATATAGGACTTCACCTTAAGGCGTTGAGGAAGGCAGACGACGGCAGGAGTTGTTAGGAGAAGAGTAAACTAAAGATTTATTTTACATATTTACAACAATTCAAGCGTGCAAGCACGTCAAAGGGAGCGAGGTAGCTCTTAATCAACTGAGAGCACGCAGGCGATTCCCACTGAAGCAGCCCTCGTAGGCTGCTTAAACCACTTTTCAGTCCAACTGTGGAACCCGCAGCCTCCCAAACGTCCAATGGGCGCTGAGCCGCTTCTTTTGGCTCCGCCCATGGCTTCTTTGGCTTCACCCAACTGTTCTACCAGCACCTCACGCATAAACGCACACACATACACACACCTTCTGGCACTTGAACAGGGAATGCTGTAGACCGCTGCAGAATACAGGGGGTTTACATGAGACCGACAAAGTCGGGTCGGGGAGGCCTGTCGGGCTAAAAACCGGCTATCGGGTTCATGTATACGCTAGGGGGTCGAGCTAAAGGACCGTCGGGTCGGGTCCCGCCAGCCCGACTGCAGGGGGTGGGTTGGCTCGACCCTACCCCATGGGCGAGGGGCATGTATACTCTGACGCGTCGGGCAGGCACCTCCTATCTTGCCTCCTTGCTGGTCGGGGACGGGACCGTGAGCTGTTCGTCTGAGCATTTCTCCTTTTCCTCCTCTCCTGCCTGCGCCTGGTTCTTTTGCTCGACGCACGGTGTAGCAGCGATCTTTGCCCGACAGAAACGAGCTCATGTAAACCCGGACGGGTCGAGCTGGCTAAGCTCGACAACCGGCTCCCCCCTACCCGACCCGCTTGCGTCGGGCTCATGTATACAAGGCTATAGTCAGGCCGTCCCCGTTGCTCTCTATGATGCGACGATGCCCCATCTGGTTCCAGCCATCTTCAATGGCGCCGGCCAGGCGTTGATGCACACATCCTCAGCAAAACAAAGCCTGGTCCAAGCCAATACTTCTTAATGGCCTTCGAGGGGCGCGTGCAGCAGCTCCTTTGAATTCACCGCCGCCTCCTGAGAGAAATTAAAGAAGCAAGCTTCCGCAGTGAAGTCACAATACGACGAGTGCAGCTGCTCCATTTCGCCCCGTTGACCCGGTCCATTGTACAGAAGTTAACAGTCACTTGCTGCAATGGCTCCGGCCATGCGATAGGTCACCCATCTCCCCGCCGTAATTGAAGCCCGGGAGAACCATACCCTGGTCCACGCCAGTATGCCTTAATGATCACGGGTTGACACAAGCAGCAGAGTACACACAGGGGGTTTACATGAGACCGACAAAAGCCTTGTATACATGAGCCCGACGCAAGCGGGTCGGGTAGGGGGGAGCCGGTTGTCGAGCTGAGCCAGCCCGACCCGTCCGGGTTTACATGAGTTCGTTTCTATCGGGCAAAGATCGCTGCTACACCGTGCGTCGAGCAAGAGAACCAGGCGCAGGCAGGAGAGGAGGAAAAGGAGGAATGCTCAGACGAACAGCTCACGGTCCCGTCCCCGACCAGCAAGGAGGCAAGAGAGGAGGCGCCTGCCCGACGCGTCAGAGTATACATGCCCCTCGCCCATGGGGTAGGGTCGAGCCAACCCACCCCCTGCAGTCGGGCTGGCGGGACCCGACCCGACGGTCCTTTAGCTCGACCCCCTAGCGTATACATGAGCCCGATAGCCGGTTTTTAGCCCGACAGGCCTCCCCGACCCGACTTTGTCGGTCTCATGTAAACCCCCTGAAAGTCGGGTCGGGGAGGCCTGTCAGGCTAAAAACCGGCTATCGGGCTCATGTATACGCTAGGGGGTCGAGCTAAAGGACCGTCGGGTCGGGTCCCGCCAGCCCGACTGCAGGGGGTGGGTTGGCTCGACCCTACCCCATGGGCGAGGGGCATGTATACTCTGACGCGTCGGGCAGGCGCCTCCTCTCTTGCCTCCTTGCTGGTCGGGGACGGGACCGTGAGCTGTTCGTCTGAGCATTTCTCCTTTTCCTCCTCTCCTGCCTGCGCCTGGTTCTCTTGCTCGACGCACGGTGTAGCAGCGATCTTTGCCCGACTATGCCCGACAGAATCGAGCTCATGTAAACCCGGACGGGTCGGGCTGGCTAAGCTCGACAACCGGCTCCCCCCTACCCGACCCGCTTGCGTCGGGCTCATTTATACAAGGCTTGTAGCCTTGTATACAGTCGCTTCCCTAAGAACGGCTGAGCCATCTCCCTCTGCTCGGTCACGACACGACGGCGTGCCGCGGCTCCTGGTTCACCCCGTCGGTCCATTGTTCAGAAGAAGGGTGCCGGAGATCAAAGGACACCCGTTTCGGTTGCCGACAAAAGCGCTTGACTTCAATTAACTTGTTCAAGGCGCGCTTCTCCATAGCCTCGTATACATGAGCCCGACGCAAGCGGGTCGGGTAGGGGGGAGCCGGTTGTCGAGCTAAGCCAGCCCGACCCGTCCGGGTTTACATGAGTTCGTTTCTATCGGGCAAAGATCGCTGCTACACCGTGCGTCGAGCAAGAGAACCAGGCGCAGGCAGGAGAGGAGGAAAAGGAGGAATGCTCAGACGAACAGCTCACGGTCCCGTCCCCGACCAGCAAGGAGGCAAGAGAGGAGGTGCCTGCCCGACGCGTCAGAGTATACATGCCCCTCGCCCATCGGGTAGGGTCGAGCCAACCCACCCCCTGCAGTCGGGCTGGCGGGACCCGACGCGACGGTCCTTTAGCTCGACCCCCTAGCGTATACGTGAGCCCGATAGCCGGTTTTTAGCCCGACAGGCCTCCCCGACCCGACTTTGTCGGTCTCATGTAAACCCCCTGCATGTCGGGAACATAAGGATCCGTGCTTCTTTGACCTGATGTTCCCGGTCAACAAGCCTCGGTTCGCTGTCGCATTCTCGAAAAACCACATCCAGCTCTCCAGCGGCCCTCTTCGAATGCGCGTACTCTCTGGGACGATTTATGGCCGATGGCTCGGGCATAACAGGGCTGCTTTCGCCAATGAAACGGCATATTCACTGATTTGAAAGCCCTTACAGGAACCCAAACAATCCTAACCGATTGGACATGAAGAGGGATGAGAAACTTAAATGTGCGAACTAACTGCGACTCATTAGATGAGAATAGGAAAAGGTAGAAAGATAATGAGTCTGTAATTATTAAAGCCTTTGAAAAAGAGTTGGAGAGCTTGCGCAGAGCAAGGACCACCGCTAGGAACCCAGCTAAATAAATAGGGGTGAAATCGGGAAGACGGAGAGAAAAAGGCCAGTCAAGGGACAGAGAAAATTCCCACACCTGCCTTTTCTTCACACGCCGAGGCATCAGTCGCAACCATAGCATGTGAGCGAAAGGTGGTCATATAGTATAGTAGTATTGTAGTAAGGGAGAAGTAGTAGTTTGGCACGTGAATAAATGTCATCAACGATTATATTCACAAATGATGTGATTGATCCCACCGGAGCGATTTCAGACGTTCGCACATTTAGTGGTCCCAGCAAGGATTCAAGAAAACAAATTTGAGGAGACTGAACGCGAGACCACCTTACACAAAAGAAATCCTCTGGATGAGTAAGGAAAGTCAATTGGGTCACATGCCGCTCCGATCGCATAACTTTAAGAATGCTTGGACCGTCAGAAGGCGAAACCTCCCTCGAGGTAAGAGATGGGAACCGTGCATCAAGATATAATGTATTATTGGGTACACACTTATGGCGATTTCCAGTGGTCGATCGGAGCTGGGCGCCCGAGCCGACCTAAAGCGCTACAGAGCGAATCAGCCTTGGTCGACCAGCGGAACGTGTAGAGCGCGCGGCGGAAGTAAAGCTGAGCCGGTTTCGAAAGTTGTAACCGCATCCCAGCGCCAAAATGTTTGCGGTTGATAAATAGGTGGGAGTGCGGCCCTCAACAACTTGCTTTCTCATTTTTTTAACGCTGCAGACGTTTTTCGATAGACGCACTTCGACATATTCGCGCAAAAAACGATGACATCCAGCGTCCTCTGCCGATGTCGCTGAAACGGTCAAAAACAGCCAAAAGAATCCAGCAGCATCCGGAAGTGACCGCGTCAGCGACTAGGACTTCCGGCAAGATCCGACTTCGGTCGGCGGATCGAGCTGGAGCGTCCCGAGCTGCCCCAAAGGACCAGCGGAATACGCGCAACCTATCTTGGTCGACCAGTGGAAATCGAAATCGTCGTCCCGGAGCAACAAAACGTGCTCCGTAGCGACCAGTGGAAATCGCCATTAGGGAGTCTCAAACAGAGAGGAAAAGCTTCTCTCTCTCTCTCTCTCTCTCTCTCTCTCTCTCTCTTGGTACAATGCAGCACCAACTCGCCCCTCAAGCTGTTATTTTGAGCTACTTCTCTAAGTTCATATGCAGCCGCTCTGGAGAACAGGACACAGCCAAATTCCAAAATTCGCCAATTTACATTTCATAAATGATCAAAAGAGCGTTCCTGCGCATACCGCATCGGGCACTGCTCAGCCTACGCAGCATTTCAACCGCCCTGACTCCTTTCGCAGCAAATTGTTCTATATCAGTCTGCCAGATAAAGGAGGCGTCATATGTAACAGCGAGATACTTTATAGAACACACCTGTGCTATCATGTTAGGTCGGTAAATGAGATGTTAACTCGCTGAGCCTGATTAGAAGTGGGGAAAACTAAAAATGCACACTTACGTGCATTAAAGCATAAGTGGATATCCGTTAGTCATCGGTCAAGGTCATCTAAGTATGACTGCAACACTCTGCAGTGGGAATGTAAGTCACAAGCTGCTACAAAGAAATCTATGTCATCAGTATACACATGTAGACACATCAGTAGATGTCGGAATAAAACTAATGAAAAGATTGAAACACACGGGGGAGAGAACCGCACTTTGTGGCACCCCTCGGGATTGTCGGAATTCGGGTGAAGATAGTGAAGATACATCACGTTGACAGCAGTAAAATGTCCTGTCGGTCAGGAATGCTGACACAAATGCAACAAACTATGCTGACAAGCCTAGAACTTGCAGTCTACGCAGCAGGGGCCTATATTCTACACTGTCGTACGCTTTATTGATGTCCAGGGTAACAAGTGCAGTATATTGGTGATGACGGCAGGCTAAATCGGACACGGCTTTCTAGATCCGTATGCGCACACCATATTGAGTACCCCGGCCTGAAACCAATTTGACAGGAACTCAGCAGTCACTTTTCGGTGATGAGGGCTGTCACTCGGCGATACAGCACACGTTCCACAAATTTCACCAGATTCGAAGTTAAATTAATTGGTCTAACATTGTCTAAGACTAACCCTTCACACTGCTTTTTAAGAACAGGGACAACTTTTAATATTCTGATAATTGATTAGAGAGTAGCTGAGTCCGCCGATTAAAACCATTGGACACACAGCTTCGAAGCTGACTGGAAGGTGATCACTATTTCTTGGAGAGTCTACAGGAGTCCAGGAAGAGACGAGCACTCCTGCAGTGAAGAACGTTAAATCAAATACTGATCGCCATTGGCCCCGGAAAAAAGCTGGACAACCTGAGTTCGCATCGATCAGGTTAACACGGGCCCAGTATACATTAACGTGAGTCACATTATTATGTTCGGAATACCCAATGGGTGTAGTGTGAATTGAAGTCTGCTACCAACAACACCAGAGAGAAAGAATCTGAGAGTAAAGAATCGAGTGGACGCATGTTGAGAGCTCCAGATGGAAAATAAACATTAGCTAGTAATTGGATGAAATCCAGGTATGGAAAGATCCACAGCCGGAATTTCGGTACTGACGTCCATCTACTGAAAGACTAAATTTACTTTGTGAAAAAACCTGAATGATACTAAAAAAGTAAACCTCCCCCTCTATGATCGATCAATCCTCAATATTCGATAATTTGTCGTACCGAATTTCGGTTCCTTAGTTAACAGTTTTCAGAATGCCATTACATCCGGTACAATTTGATTAGTAAGAAAAATAAATCACTGTAGGCTGATTGAATGAAACGACAGTTTCAATGCAATACTCTCATAAACCCCATTCTGTCTAAAGATCTGCTGCAGCAACCGCCTTTTCGAAAATATTGTGCTTAACCTTTGTGTCGGAATTATTATTTTTAGATTTAGATTGAGGGCCAGAAGATCCAGCACTGACGAGGGGAGACCGGCGACGTTTTAGTACTCCATCTGTCACTCATCCGGTGAACTGGTCGATGCTATTGAGGTCGTAGATGGTTGTGGATGGGCGCTCTTTTTGCGTGTGCGCCAAAGAAATAGAACTTTCTACATTCTGATCGGAGCAGTATCAGGGTCCACCGAAGGACGAAGCGAGGGACGAGGACAAAGGTAGATGATGCTAGTTAGCACAGAGGCGAGAAGAAGAAGATGACGATGACGCTTGTAGAGGGCGCTCAACGCTTGTAAGCTTCATTTCTCGTTCCACGGGCACTTCTCAATGTGTGTCCACTGATCATCACTTCACTGTTGGGCTCATTGCGGTCGGCGTTTGCCGAGCTCGCTCGCTGTCGTTCTGCATCAGAACCAAGACGCTCCCAGAAGACGTCATCGCCCGATTCGGCAGCTTTCAACCTTCAATGGGCCACGGTGCTCGAATCTGCAGCATCTTGAGATCTTAACTGCAAAGGCTGTAACTCGCCTGCCCAGACCGTCGTTTTCTGTCGACTTAGTTTCCTGTGATCTCGCAACGGCCAAGCGTCAATTACATTTCATGCTGACCGCGGATCATGCAATGGAATTCCTGTAGCGTACTTGAGGACCTTGACGCACTTGAGGATAAGTCAATCATCGCCAACTCGTACTATGAGCGGGCAGGTCCCTAACCCTGAAAACATGCAGCTCACCAAGGACAACGCCAAAATTCGCTGCTCAACCAAAGGCAGCGCAAGAACTCCTTTCCCTTGTGAGACAGATTTCAAACAATGTTCCGGATGAAGGAAAGCAGCGATGAATATCTCAAGACACCGACCTTTTTCCCAAGTGCAAGCCTGGCATGTCACGCCCTCCTGTTTAGCGTGTCGTGAACTTTTTCAAAGAACATTCCTTTGCGCTATGCCTCCAGATAGAGGGCGGGTCATCGTTATGTGTATGTGCATTCTCTATCTTCGTCCTCGTCCTTCGTGCTGTTTAATCCACCCCCAGGAAGAACTCGCTTCGGACGGACAGGTAGCAAAGGAGATCAAAAAGTGCGGAATCCCAGTAAAGCCTGGAGACATGAAGATGAAATCGCAGCGTTACATTTTTGTCCTGGCCATTCACCAGCTGCCTCACGTTGTCGAATTGAACGGTCAACGCTACGCGCTACGTCAGTGAATGCGTACACGGCATGTCGTCACCGACCGCACCCCAAGGTCGGTAAACCCCAGTAGACGTGTAGCGGATACGCAGCCTCACCCTCCCTGCCTCGCTCGAGCTAGGCGCCGCGAAGTTGTGCGCCAGCATGAATAGTGGCCCGCTCTTCAGCAAAGTACAAGGCACGCCGCGTAGCCAGAGGGCAGGCGGATCTCACACACTGGCGCGTGCATACGGACAAACACACACACCTTGTTATCCCTGCCGAGTAATGGCCCCAATGCGTGGATGTGCCGACGAGAGGCGCCTCTCTAATCCGCTCTGGTGCAGTTGTGTGCAGTGTTGATCCAGGCTGCCACTTCAGCTACGCGACCGGAGTGTGCAACCAGAGTTTGCGTTTCGCTTATTTTGATCGACCACTTGAACCGTACTGTAGTGTTCTAGCCCACTTCTAGTCATGCAACATTTTAACTGCAGCTTGATGGTCTGCGCTGAAATCCCACTGCATAGAACAGTGCCTCCTCAGAGAATGAAAAGATCTGCTTTTCCAGGCAGTCGTCGATGGATAGGAAAATTATTTGAGCAAAAAAAAAAAAAAAAGAAAAAATTACAACCCGGCATCTTCGAAGTTACTACAGGCAAGACACCACGCACAGAGTGAACCTCTGTTGGATGAACTAACGATTCGAACGTGCAGAAATGTAAGGATGGTCGATCATCACGCTACAAGAGCAGGACTTAAACCACAACGTCTTGGTCAAGCTGGGCCATCCCGGTCTACGTGATAGGTCAAGCAACACAGTTCTCGGTCTTCTGCACGGAATTACACATAGACATTGCTCCAGGCCTTAGCAAGAGCTCTCCCTCTCGCAAGCTCGAAAGCACGGCGATATCTATCGGGGCATTCTTTTAACGGGTCACGGGAGTGGTCAAGAAGTCCTCGGCAGCGGCCGAAGAGGAGCAAGTGCACGTACGCCCGCCCGCCGGCGTCGAGAACAAAACCCACCCAAAGAGAGGAAGCAGATGAAGAGAGAAAAAAAAAAAAGCATAGATATCTAAAGAAAGAAAAGAACTATGAAGGGCAACGAGCGCACCCCATTCTAGTGAGCGCGTTCGGTCCATTGCGGCCGGCCGGCTTTTTTTTCCCAGGTTCCTAGAGTGGAGATCAGGGCGGTGTACTTATTAGGCGGCCCCCAAGAGTAGTCTCCGGACCTTCCTCTTTCATTTCATGTTCGCCGCGAAGAGGCGCTGCTGGGCTCCACCTTCTGTGCTGTTGTTGCTGCTGCCGCGGCAGCACATGCAGGCACGGCCGATCGGCGGTCAGTTTTTAGTGCACCGGCTCAGGTAGTTGCCGGCTTGACTTCGTGCACTGCAAAGCACGGCGGCGCCCTTCCCTTCGGAATCGGTGAAGGTGGTGAGGCCAAGGAGGAGAGGGCGCCTTGTTTACGGCTCACGCAGAGGAGAGTTCGCGCTTTAGTCGAAGCCGCCTCGCGGGCTCTGTAGATTAATCAAGAAGTCGAGAAGGGGCGCCTGTGACGCGTTGCCCCCTGTTAATGGCTTGTCGGCGCCGCCATGATCGCTCCGTCGGTCCCCCATCGCCGGACCCGGTTCCGGAGTTAGCTCGTGGGCTTCCACGCATCAGTTTCTGCACTTGTTTTATTGCGCGTGCATCGGCACCCCGAGACAGGTCGATCTCGAAGAAACGCGCGTTCATTCTCGCGCGGTTTCGTGTCTGCCTTTCACCCTCCTCGCAGTACTGCCGGTAAAGGTGACTGCGTGAGTGATGTCAATTAGCTGCAAGCGATCCTCCTTGGTCGACGTGCACACAAGGCCGATCGCAATCTGGTTGTGATGAGAGATGCGTGACACCCGGTGCGATACAAGTCGTGACTCGAACGCAACGAAAAACCGCCATAGCTCTCCGTCCACCCGATACACGTGATCTGATCGAGTGCACTTTTGTAAAGCGGCGAATCTCTGCGAAAAAGCCATTTGTATACCTCGACTGTGCGGAGGTGATAAATGCGATTCGGCATGCAGAAAAATCTTGGGTTCGTCGCTGACTTTTGGATTGATCGCGATGGTGCAGCCGTTCGCTTTTAAGTGGCTGTGCCAGGCCCGTATGCATTTCGAATCTGTCGAACGAGCATGAGGCACCTATCTAAGGCGCGTTTTTTTCAGGGCCAGTGAATTTTCCGTAACATGTGAGTATGTGCCAGTGTCATTCTTCTGCATTTTCTCATAACGAATTTCAAGGACGATTACGATACTCACTAACGCGGAATTCATGCGCAGCTATTTAAGCATTTTTGTAACACTTCGAGGCAAGTAATTTGAGATGCTTGTATGTATGTATGTCCAGTTGCAAAGCACTTTTTTTTTTCTCGCGAGCCAAAGAGAACTCAGAAGAGAAAGAAGAGCCACGGGCAACCGGCGCAAAATTAAGTACAGTTATTATTTAAAAAAAAAATTAGGGGTTGGGAAGGTGGTAAGCACGTCCCTTCTAGACCATGAAGAGTGCGGGAGACGCAGGCCCATGCCATGGTTCTGGATTGAACGTCCGGGTCGTCGTCGCTCCATGTGTCAAGGGAGGGATCCGGCACACTGAGTTCCCTGGGAGGTGGATGGGGCCAGCAATCCCATATTATTTGGTTTAATGATGCGATTTTACAGCAGGAGCGACAGGTAAGGCTAATTTCTGAATTAGGGAATGTGGGAAAAAATGTATGGGTTAGGTAATGTATCAATCTGAAGTTCTCTCCACACTGTCTGTCACTCTTTGGAACGTGGGTACGTTCTTCTCCCGTGTCTGTAGTGTGTGTAATCGTGGTATGAGGTAAGCTGCTCTCGGTAGGGGTCCCGGTCCTCGTGGCTCTTGTTTCTTTTATTATGAGAAATTCCTTTCGGCTCGTGACTCTCCTACGCTCGTTTGCCCCTACAACAGCGGCGACGCGGTTCAGCCGCTGCACGGGTGCTGCATGCGCTCTAAAAAAGGAGCGGTCGTGAAAGAACGTGTACTAAGGAGTTCAACACATCCGTCGTTACAAACGTGGTTGCAGCATCGATACAGGAAAATTCATATCTTTCGTTCGGCCCTTTGGCCACGTTTTACAGTACTTTGTACGTTTTCTATGAAGCTTGAAAACCAGAAAAGATTGCGGCACCAAAACAAAGTTGGATAAATAAATGAGACGAAGGGCAAGGAAGAAGGCAACCCTGTCACAGACTGCTATACTGCCTTTTGCAGAAAAGCAGAGCCGGAAATGAAGGCTGTGTAAATGAAAAAGAAAACGAATACGCAAGGTATAAAAAGCCACGAGGAAGCAAACCCGAGAGGCATTCCTGGATGAGAGGCCTGAAAGAAAATGTGAACAAATGTTGAGGAATTCAGCAGAGGAGATGGTCGAGCGCCAAGAGCTTGAGGGCTCAATGGCCGCAGGATGCACTGGCGATGGCCGTGACACTTAATGGCCTGGCGCTTGTCAATAAAGACATCCGACGCCGATAGCGCCGTCCGGAGGCTCGGGCGAGCAGACCGGCCGGGGCGGGTCAAAGGAAGGAATTCCCCCAGGGAACCGCGCGAAGCACTGAGAAGCCGAAGGATCCCCCGTCACAGCAGCCGCCAGTGGGAGGTGGAAGGACCTCAAGTGTCGAGCCGCCAAGGAACGCGATGGCAGCTTGAAGACGTGGCGTTCCCTCTCTCTCTCTCTCTCTCTCTCTCTCTCTCTCTCTCTCTCTCTCTCTCTCTCTCTCTCTCTCTCTCTCTCTCTCTCTCTCTCTCTCTCTCTCTCTCTCTCTCTCTCTCTCTCCCTCCCCCTCTCTCTCTCTCTCTCTCTCTCTCTCTCTCTCACGTGGAATGCACATACCAGTTAGACCCGCAGGCTGGACGGGTTCGCTTAATGTGGACTTTTCCTCGCATTGCGGGCAGATGCCACAAAGTCGGACATGCTGTGAAGCAGCGAGGGGTGTGTCTGTACAGGGAGTGGCATACAAACGAAATTAGGAAGGAAACAAAAAAGCTGCCCCGTCATTGAGCTTTACACCAATGTGAAGAAGTTAAGCCGGTACCGACATCGTATTCCGTCTACTTCGCAATAACGAAGGCTGCGAGGCCACGCTGCATGCAGGTACCCCGTCCGCCGGTCTTCATGCCATTCACTAGTTGTTGATATTACGCTGCATATAGGGTATACAGAACCAAGAGCACCCATTTTGAGCTCACCTAAACCGCGTTAGCAATAGGTAACAGATTAACATGAGAGATTTCTTACCCCGAAGCGAATTGCATTTTCAGGAGTCTACACCCATGTCAGTCCTGCCACATTTCATTGATAAACTTGCGCGGGAACATACGCTCTTCTTGTGGAATTCTGGCCAGTTTGCGAACTGACGCTTAAAATTCCTGGACCCTGACCTGAAGCTCCGGCTTCCACCTGGCCTACCCCGACGCAAAGAAACTTTGCTGTGCCGCCTGTAGGTTGGTGCAGCTTTCACAAACCCGTATTCTTTTATGATAGGCATCGCAAACTGCCCTGAATGTACAAACTGTGGGTGCGACGAGTCTATAGGCCACATTCTTTGTGAGTGCCCCATATACAATGAGGAAAGACAGTGTCTGTGCCGTGCGCTGGAGCATCTAGATGGACGCCCATTGACTGAAATTAAGATTTTAGGTCCCTGGCCACGGCGCTCTTCTGCGGTGAAGGCCTCCCAGGCACTGCTCAGCTTTATGAAAAGCACAGGCCTAATCGAAAGACTATGAGTTTGCTGTTATGTTCCGTGATATGGCTGTGACGTGATGTGATGTGACTGTACTAACTTCACCCATCCCTCACTCACAATTTTTATATCCGCTCATCCCTTTCCTCCAGTGTAGGCTAGCAAACCGGTTTCTTTTACGGGTTAACCTCCCTGCCTTTCCTCCTCATCTTCCTCCTCCTCCTTCATTGATAATGATGAAGCTGGAGACAGCCGTCTACAGACTTCATACCTGGTTGAATAGACTTCGGGGCGTTCACCACCTACAAGGTAGAGTCACTCGATAATTTTAGTGCCTCTACTACAAGGCATTGCGGAAAGCCATCTAGTGGTCGTTTTATAAAATTTGCGCGGGAGGCCCGTTGCTGCGGTTAGACGTGTTGCTGACGTTTGCGGCTGCATTTTGACGATATAGCGTTAAAATTCCACTTTTGCCGAAAATGCAGCGTTGTCGGTATTGTGAGCAAAAAATCACCGTCATGCCTCAGACAGGTTTGATAGGTGTTGGGAGGTGACACTGCCGCGTACTTATTGGTCGGCGGGTTGTACGATGCTACGGGACCATATGACATGTCAGGAGTTGCCAGTTTGGACATTTGCTTTCAGATAGAAGAGTGAAATGTAAACCTATCCTTGTAGGTCCCTTGGGCGATAGGTAGGACACGTTACTCTTAGTCATGATGACACGTTCGTAAGCATTGGTTACAGCGGGACTTGACAGGCAACTGGCATTCGCTAGGAGCCACCACGATCGGTGGATGGATGGAATATAGGAGCGTCCCCTTTGAAACGGGGTGGTAGCAGTTGCTTTCAGGCTCGTTTCTTTCCCCATATCTTAATTATTGTTTTAGACTGGTTAACTTTACCATCATTCCATTTATTGAATTTTTATTTCGACATTACTAACATTATGTCAATTTTCTGCTTTTAAGCCACCAATCTTCCAATCGCTTTTTGCTATAGCTTCCACCGCATGCATATTCATTCATCCGACCGCTGGTCTTTAAACTCCAGGGCCTCAAGAAGAGTGTCTGCGCGTGCATCGAAATCCGGATGGATACCAACACATTCGAGTATAAGATGCTCAATTATTTCTATGCATGATTTACCACATACTGCACATGTGTCCTCTACTTGGATAAATTTATTTTGTAGCTGCGTGGTTTTAAGGCACCCTGATCTATAGCTTCAAAACGTAGGGCACTGCCTCTTGAGTTATTAAAAAAAAAACTTCCTTCCTGATCTGCCTTTTCCCCTTTCAGTATAGTTCGTCACTCTGTTTCATTTCCGCAGAATTTATCCAATTTTTACCTTCGGTTGTTTATCACCTGTTGTTTAACGCTCTTTAATTCTGCGTCCTTGTGAACAGTATAATATTGGTGAGTTTCCCAGTTCGTTTTCTCCATTGTGAGTAAACGCTTTTTAGGTATAGATATTTAAATACCTTCAGCTGCCCACCTGTTACTGTCCAATTTCTTCAGGCGTTCCTCATATAATATTTTACTCTGAGCTTCCCGTGCTTCGAAAGATGCCCAGCCCATATCTCCCTGTACCGCCCCATCTGTGATTTTGCCATGGGCATCCAGTGCCAATCGTCCGACGGCTCTGTGATTTATTTTTAATGTCGACTGTACCTCTGCTTTTAGGCACAAAACGGCATTTCCGAAAGTGAACCCGGGCACCATAATTCTTTTCCAAATACCCCTCAGCACCTGATACCTGTTGTATCCCCACAATGCCCTATATGCTTCATTATCCCCGCATATCTTCACCCTTTTGCCCTAAATGATTGCTCATGCTTATCCGTGTATGTCGATCCTTCGTTTACCCGTACCCCGAGTTATTTATATCCTGCCACTCTGGGTATTTCATGGCCTAGTTTTCTAAGACCCTGATCAGTTGAGCCATTGAAAATGATCAGACCCGATTTACCTGCACTAAAACTGAAGCCTACAGCTTACCCTTCGTCTCCGCAATACTTAACTAACATTTTCAAGGCTTCCTGGCTGTCTGCTAACCGCCAAATATCGTCTGCATGCATTAAACGGGGGTGGCGCTTCTCCTTTCTGCCTAGTCTATATGGCAGGTTAAAACCTAGATTACTTTCTCGTAGCCTCCGTTCCATATTTATCATATAAAGCATGAACAGCAGCCGTGATAGAGGATAACCTTGTCTTAATACTTTGCATGTCTTGACAGCGTCCGTTTTTATTTTTTTTTTCCTTCTCATGTAATTTCTACTTTGTTATTCCGGTATATATCCTGTAAGAAAGCTGTTATCTCATGACCGATACCTTCTCTTTTTAGTATATTCCTCAGGAGTTCCCTGTTTACGCTGTCGCACGCCCCGTTTATGTCAATAAAGGCTAAATACAAAGGTCTATTTTCCACTCTAGATATTTCGATGCATTGGCTAAGCACGAACAGGCTATCATCTAAGCGCCTACCATTTACCCGTTCTGAAGTTCTCCGAGTATCTTCTTACTTTCTACCCATGATTTCATTTTTAATTTCACAGCCTGCATGACAAACCTGTATATAGCAGATGTTATCGTAATCGGCCTGTAGGACTTTATGTGCATTTCCTCATTTCCCTTTATAAATTAAATTTATTTTGCTCTGTCGCCAGCTGTTCGGAATTTGCTTATTTGTTATGACTATTTCCAAAGCTTTTAACAACGTTTCCTTACTTCTTGGACCAAGTTCATTAATCAGCTTGATCGAAATTTCATCTATTCCTGTAGATGTGCTTTTAGGAGTACTTTTTTCTGGCTTTTTTTTTTTTTTTTTCAGTTTAGATTGGTCAGTTCTAAACTGCTTTCTATCCGGCTATCTTGCATTGCTCCCTGTTTTGCGTAGATTACCCTATCGTCGCTCTTAAATGACTCGGCTATAGCTGATGTAGCATAGTTCACAGCGTTGTCTCCCTTTAAACAATTTCCCTCGTTATCTTGTATCCGGTCCTGCTTTCTTTGATTCTTTTTACCTAGCCAGCTTATATGGTTCCAGAATTTTCTTGGTCCGCCTTTAGTGGCATCTTGGATTTCAGCCATCCAGCGATCGGTGGACTGCTTTATCTTACTTTGGGTGAGGGCCTGTATACGTACAGTTTCTTTTGTCAATACGAAATTGTGATTCCCATTTCTTGGTCTACTTCCTCCTGAGATACCTGCACTTTCTTTGCCCCGCAGAGGGCTATAGAACGTAAAATGGTAGGGGTAACATTAAGAGATAGGAAGCGTGCACTGGGTCAGAGAAATAACTCAAGTTACTGATATTCTAGTGGAAATCAAGAAGAAGAAATGGGCATGGGCAGGCATATAGGGCGAATAGAGGACACTTAATGGTCGCTAAGGGTAACAAACTGGATTCCAAGTGAAGGAACGCGTAGCAGAGGGTGGCAGAAAGTTAGGTGGGCGGATGAGGTTAAGAAGTTCGCAGAGGTCAAGTAGATGCAGCTAGCACAGGACCGGGTTAATTGGAGGAATGTGGGAGAGGCCTTCGCCCTGCAGTGGGTAGAGTCAGGCTGATGATGGTGATGATGATAATGATGATGATGATGATGTTTTTTTTGAAGCTGCCCATCGTTATTCAAAGGCTTCCCCGATTTCCTTATTCCACCAGCTCCGTGGCTTCCTCTTTCCATTCCAGTGGTTTGTTCTTTAACCTCTTTAATGTTTGTTCTTGTGAGTAGTTCTACCCGATCATAATCCCAATTTTCCATGGGTCGTTTCTCTATTGCTTTCTCTATGCTTGCCGCTATTTGAGCTATTTGATCGTCATTTAATTTTGCGTTTACTTTTTGTCTAAGTTCCAATTCTCTTTTCATCAAGGGCACCATCTGCAGACTAATACGTTTACGATCACTTACCAGATTGCACTCCCCTTCTTCGTCTATTTCCATCTTTTGTTTGGTTTGGTAAAACTTTATTTCCCACAATAAATTCTATAATTCTATAATTCTATAATTCTATAATTCTATAATAAATGCTATAAATTCCCTATAAATAGCATATAGCAAGCCAGCGCCACCCCGCGAGTAGCGGTGAGATTATTGCAGGATCGCTCCTGCGCAGCCGACGTAGCAGACTGGGCAACATAGTGCGAAGCCGAAGGCATCACAAACGAAAGCGTGCGTTTATATGGATTTTTCGGCCTCGATTTCCGCTTCCGGTGTTTTAATTATCGGATCTGTTGTTTTTTTTTCTTGTATTGTTTTTTTTTTGTTTTTTTTTTGCGATGTGTACTGCCTCAGGGCATAAAAAGAATGTTATGACGGATGAAGGGTGTGGTAAAATAAATGAAGAAAAGGTTGACTGATGCAATGAAGTCGAGGAGTGAAAGATGATGCGGTCCCAGAGTCCAAACGGCATATGACTGCGGATTAGGGGGGAGAGGCCAGCTGCCACCAAGTGCCGGATCCGAGTCGGCTTCAGCGCTGGACATTCCCACAGCAGGTGATGGATGTCAGCTTCTATACTTCTGGACTTGCAGACGGGGCACCCAGAGTGTGGATACAAATACCGAAATTGTGGCCACTTTCGAATCACTGCCGGTGTTAGGGCCACCCCAACTCTAATCCTCCGAAGCGCCACCTCCTCTGCACGGGTTAGACCGCGGGGGAGGCTTACTGTACACGGTACGGCGTCGGAGGTGCTCCTTTCTTGTTAAATGTAGGGTAGTATTGTCCAATTTTATGAGGTTTGGCGATGTCGACCTTGAGTTTGAATGACGGGTCGCAGAATCCGCATGGCTTTGAGCACTTAAAAGGTCACGCGGAGTCCATTCAATACGAATTGGATATGGCATCTAAAGGTGGGGCTCGCTTTCTTTCTTTATTATTATTTTTTTTTTCTGAAGCAAGACGCGTGTATGAAGTGAAGGAGATGATTTCCGGCTGGCTGAGTGCAGGCCAACAAGAACAACCAAAAATGGCACGATTTGAAGGTAGTGAAATCGAGTTGCACGATGGAAGGCCTTCCCGCAGAGATGAAAGTTGATGGAGACGACGATGAGCAATGAACAGCGCGGCAGCATGTTGCACTCTTCACGCAGGGTGATCGGCTGGGGCGATAGATACGGGACTTCGTGCCCGCTTCCAACGAGAAATTTCTGGGATCAAATCTGCTCAGTTCGGACGGCTTTTTGTAGCGAGATAGGTAGATAGATGGATTTATTGAAAGGAAAAGGCAGAGAGGTTGGCCCGAATAATTCAAATCTGGCCTGCTACTCTGCACTGGGGAAGGGGAAGGAGAGAAGAAAGAAGGTCATGATGGGTGACGATGTGGGAGAAGGCATATGAAATATATATACAGGCACAGCAGCTTGCTTTGCAAGCGCGAATCAAGTCTGCTGGCGCTCAAATAACGGCAAAGAGCACGCGCTGCCTGGACGCCCTTCCCCTTGTCCTGCCAAGCGCCCAGCAGCAGTTCCTCCGACAGAGGTCTGTTGTCTAAACGCTTCAAGGAAGCAGCTAGCACATTTCTTTCGTTCGCATACTCTGGGCACACCAATAGTACATGATCCACAGTCTCTGGGATGCCACAAGTTGAACATTCCGGTGATTCCATCTGTCCAATTAAATGTAAGTACTTGCGCGTGAAAGCCACGTTTAAACGAAGTCTATGTATCAAGCATGCCTGATGACGCGGAATATCACGCGGAACATTAAATTTAAATGTTCGATCGAGCCTTCTTAGACGGATGTGTCGGGTGTCTGGTTGAGCCCAGTAAGCTGCTGTAGCAATATTCATACAACTCTTTAGAAGACACGTCGTACCCGCTCTTGAAAAAGGCACAGCTGTTTGGAAGCCATTGATGAGTGCGCTTTTCGCTTCAACATCGGCCTGCTCATTCCCATTGAGGCCGCAGTGGGCAGGGAGCGAGAGCTACAATGGCCATGAATGAGGAGTTTCGCGTGGCGGGAGGCACATAGCTGTTGCCTAGCAACCGTTGCAGCTGGCGGATGCCACGCGCTCGCTGCGCCATCTGGGAATCAAGAAAAAACCAGAAGATGTCTTGTCTTTAATGCAACATTAACATAGCTAGACATAGTGAGTAGCGCATTTAATTCTCCTTCTCTAGCGTAAGGATAATACTAGTGATGATGATAGGCTAGTCAGTGGCGCATTTGGGCGAGCGTATACTCAGCATTGCACAGTATTGGATTAGACTAGATTAGATTGGACTGGATTGGATTGGACTCGATTGGACGGTTTGGATTGAATTGGACAGGATTGGTTGGATTGTATTTCATTGTAATGAACTGTACCTGATTGGATTTGATTTGATTGATTTGGATTGAATTGGATTAGATTAGACTGGATTTGATTACACCGGATTTGATGGGATTAGATTGGACTGGAGAGGATTAGGCAGCCCAGCGCCAGGCACACATGCCTTCGCTACGTATATCCTGGCCCAGCTGAGCAAAGCCACGGCCAATTTTTTTTTTTTTTTCTTTTGACCCTGTGCTCGGAAGAGGCTTCCCGAAAGAATCGGGGTTGGATTGAACCGTGTTAAGTATAGTGCAATAAAAAAAATGCGTACACCGTAGCAGCTGCTGCGCTACTCATTCAAGACACGGAATTTTGATCACGAACCAGCCAAGTCTGGCGTATTTATGCCGGTATAGAATATTTTTATCGCAGGAATTGTTGGACATAAAGCAAATAGCATGCAAATGGAGGTAGCAGTTGCTAATTCACATCTGGCTCAGATGAAATGAAATATTCAAAGTTGGAGCTCAGCTGACATCAGCTGAAGAAAGGTTGTAATAAGTTTCCTTCACACACTTTCACAACCGATATTCTACCCTTGGAGGAGACGGGTGATATTCCTTTGGGACGATCTGTATATACTCATGCGTTAGCAAATGAAATAGCTATGCTCTTTCAAGCCAGAAGAAATAAACCGGAATATTGGAAAAAAGCTTCGTAAACTATTTCTTTTCTCGCAATCTCCCGGCGTGCCCCAAAAGTTTGCAGCTGTTAATTTAGGGCAAGCACGACGGGCTTAATAGCATGCTCCAGGTAAAATCTGTTTCTGCACCAGATAGTCTTCCCCGCGTGTCGTTGTTTTCTGAAATCAGCATATATTTGCTATCGAATGGAAACACAATGCAGCAAATACAACATACGTATTTGTGAAGGTAGGTGTAGAGCGAGGCAGGAATTCTGAGCGATTTTTTTTTCCCCTTCTAGAAAGTTTTTAATAACATAGCAATCGCCTAGCAATCGGTCCGAGTGTCGGTTTTATAGCACGTAGGACAAAGGCCTCTTGATTTGCCTTCGCAACGAGAACAAAATGCTCGCTCTCTATTCTCGAGGGACTTTGGGGGACAGAATTCAGATTGATATTGCATACAAGCTGCATTCTTAGCATACATCCCCCGGTAATCAACAAGCGGTGTATCCTGTCTGATGTAGCGGTTTCCTCGAGACAGCCACAACCAAGAGACTTTATACAGCTGTCAAGCAGCGTTCATGGGGAAATATATGTTCACGCAACTATTTATGTTTAAAAGCGGCTGTCTTTGCTAACTGAGAATAGCAGCATCCTCGCCGCAGTCATATTGCAGCCTTTTGCGCACGTACGGCGGCGAACTTATCCTGCCGCATGTGCGTTCCTCGTCACGAGCGGCGCTCCTGTCGGCGCCGGAGTTTCGTTCGCCCGTTATGTCGGATGGTCTTTCACATAACTGGGAAGCTCAAGGCTGTGTGCTTAAAATGTTTGTGAGGCAATAGAGTAAGAAATTAAAGAATTGCATTTTAAGCCGGTCGAAAAGTGTACACACGAGCGAGAATTCGCAAGAGGAGCTGTGGACATTGGACATTAATGCTATCACAGAATAATGGGACCTCGCATTTAGTAATCACGGGCAAAGTGTTCAAACATAATGAACACACCGTGCGCGGACAACGGTGATGCTCTCACTTGCGTACTGCAAGGTTTGCTCGCAAAGAGGACAAATATGTAAGCAAGAGGCAGGCAAACAACGTTGCGGTTAGTGTAATAGGTATTAAGTGCTCCCCACGAAGACAAAACGTTCATTTGGGGCGATTTTAAATTATCGTTGTTCTGCTCTGTTTGTTTGCTAATGTGAGGAATTCGTACATCACTAGCGCTCTACACATGTTTCCTAAAAGCTGCTGTCACCCCCCCCCCCCCCCTTTTATTTTTATTTAGTGGGCGAGAGGCGCGTATGAGCACAAAATTACGACTGCCTCTGGGCAACCCTCTCGGGCCAAAAATTCAAGAAAATCGGTTACTGAACTTATACATCCGGCCACTTAGAGTAATAGTCCACTAGAGTGACTTCATACCAATAGTCGGCAGGAGCTTCTTCAAAAGAACCGATAATGTTTATGGCTACCTTCTGCCAGAGGTTTGGTGCTTGAACGCTCGCGAACGGAGTTGAAAAGGCCATGTTGGATGGGTCATTACCGAGCAAAGTTAGAGAACTCCATCAACGAGTAAGGACTCGGAAACGACACGTAGGGCATCCGATAACCCTAGTCTGAACCGAAGTACACACTAACCAGTAGCGTTAACTTAAGGGAAGAGTGCGTGCCGATACTTGACGTTGGAGCAGTTCCTAACTGTTTTTCTTGCAAACTTTCTGAGAGGGTAATGAAAATTGATATGGGATGTATTGTTCTCGATGACAGATTTGAAAAAAAAAAAAATAGCATTTCCTCTTTTGCCGAACTTTGTTAAAGACGGCGACAGCAGTAACAAAGGAAGCCGTTCTATATCTGCAGGGTCAGCAACGCGTGAACATGAACACTTCGTGAACATGACAACTTTACGCTTCCGTTGCCGAAACACTTGCGACCTCTCGTATACGCGTAGAAGTTCACTGGTTAAAAATGTTTCACTCACTGTCTTTCAGCGCAGAACCAGGGTCGACGCGGTAAGTGAGCAGGTGTGGCTCATCAGGAGACGACATCGCTGGGCGATTTGAAAAAATTTGTAGAAAATGAGCTGAAACTGAAAAATATTGCGTCGACGTCGAGGAAATTTTGCTGGAATTTGTTACGAAAACTTGAAGCTTCGTAGCGGATCACTTTATGCAATGACGGATGCCATCGGATAATATATAGATGCCCCTATTCTGCTAGCATCCTCGTCGCCAATGTTGTGTCGGCCGAGGTGGCCGTTAAGAAGGGGATGCGAAACTCGCGCGTCAGTAGTCCAAGTCGAAAGAGCCCCTTATTGATTGAGCGTCGGCCGTATATACACCTCAGCTGACGTGACGGATGATGACCAAATCTAAGTGAAGACAAATACACAAGTACGTACAGCACACATACCACAGAACAGGAACCGCAGCAGGACAAAACCGAAACTAGGACAGAATAGATAGAACTCAAAATATAACAAATACCAATGTCGTCGTTTACAGAAGTAACCGCAAGAGAGATTTCAGCGGCGCGCCAGGCAGAACTTATGACCAGAACCGAATTTCCATGTAAGTACATTAAATAGTAATTCATTTTTATTGCAAAGAACGCCCGTCGACAGTATTTTAAGTGACTACACTTATCACAGTAAGATCCCTTTAATGACACTTTGGGCTCTTAGTAGAGAAGATTACACCTTATTCGCTATGCACTCTTAACATATTTACTTACTGTTGATTTCGGTTTGTTTAATGTCCCAAAGCTACTCAGGCTATGAGATACGCCACGGATAGACGCTACGGATTCCAACGGGCCCTACAGTCTTGTAATGAAAACAAATTTATCACCTTAAGGAAGGCTCTCTCTGGACCTATGCTAACGCCACGTTCGCCGTCTGTAGTGGAATACGCATTATTTTACGCGCCTATATTAAGAGAGGTTCTATATACATGAAAGCGATTAGCAGTGGAGTGATCGCATTTTTTTTTTTCCTATTTCAAGAAGGCTATTACCGTGTTTATGCTGTCATTGACCACTATATTCTAACTCCATAGTGTAGTCAGTCAGTGCAGCTGCAGTCGGCATGTTGGCTACTACATGCTGGTATCTGCGAATATCATACACATATAAATGCAATTAAAAAAAAAATGGAATGACGACACATTGCGCTTTCCAATTAACGAATCTCTTGGAATCTGCCAACTGAGCGTCCGCAGCCAACGCGTCAGTAAAGTAGATACCCTGGCTGGGGTAAACTCGCCGGTTTGAAAGAATGGCAAAGCCGCCGGGCGGCGTTCGCAGTGCCCTTCATCGGCTTCCAGAGTGCCGCCACACGATAGCATCGCCGATCGCACGGGAGGTCCGAAACGAGGCACCGACCGCGGTGATCTGACGCCCGGACATGGCGGCGGCCTCGCCTTCCTGCTCTTGAAGCTTTCTTTTTCCGTTCAGTCTGGAAGAATTACGTGCAGCAAGGCCAGAAGCTCCTTCTTGGTGTCCTCTCGCGTGAGCACGGAATTCGCGGATGGTGTTGGGGCAGCATATATCATTTCAGAGTCGTTGGCGTGCTGCGATTGAGGCTGGGATGTCTCTGTCCACCAAAGGAGGGAGGACGAGACATAATGAAATATGCGCCGACCACTTCTATCAATTATCTTAGTAGCAGATTGAGTGCGCGCGTCGGGACTTGGAACTGAAGGAGGGGGATGAGGAGGCCTTTGAATTATTGAATGCTAATACTCCCGAGTATCCGGAATAGCTATAGATAACAGTGTCTAGGAGTTTACACACTTAAACTGTATGTAGTATTAAAACAGATAGAAAACAAATAGAACAAATAGATAGATAGGCGACTTTATTCAAAATCACCTATGTTACTGCATTGAGCCATCCTGTAATCTGTATTCCGTCTACAAAAACGCGCATTAAGAATTATTTCCTTTTCAGTAACCTCTCAATGTAGCATATGTCTGTACAAGTATCTTCATGTTCTGCCATTAAATGCAGTGTACGAATTTAAAATTGCTCAAGTCATTCACAGAATCATAGTAACTAATGACCCACTTTTCATCCCTTTGTTTAAAATTTCGTTGCTGAACTAGATGGACGTCCATTGACTGAAATTAAGATTTTAGATCCCTGGCCACGGTGATCGTCTGCGGTGAAGGCCTCCCAGGCACTGCTCTGCTTTATGAAAAGCACAGGCCTAGTCGAAAGACTGAGTTTGCTGTTATGTTACGTGATATGACTGTGACGTGATGTGATGTGGCATGTCTGTGATGTGACTGTATTAACTTCACCCATTCGTCTCTCACAGCTTTTATATCCACTCACCTCCTTCCCCCGGTGCAGGGTAGCAAACCGGTTTCTTTTACGAGTTAACCTCCCTGCCTTTCCTCCTCATCTTCCTCCTCCTCCTCCTCGTTGCTGAACACAAGGGCTGCCACATACCAAAATTTTAATCTACCTCCATGTCAGAGCCTGTACGGAAAATTGCTCGTATAATTTAATGGCCCTCTTGTTTGGAATTACGTGCCACTAAACATAAAACAGGTCCCTAATTTTACTCTTGCTTTAAAGAGGTTCTTTCTCAGAAATATGTTGAACGATGCGAGTTTATATTCATTTTTTGTTAAACTATGCATCGCATGAGTTATTGTGTTATAGATTGCATTGCATATTACTTGTTTCATTTCTTCGCGCACTGCATTTATTTTTTATCCTATGTTGATTATGGACCGTTACTATCCATGGCTATGGTTCTATCAATGTTTGTTTGTATTTCGCGAGATATAAAATAAATAAATAAATAAATAAATAAATAATGAATGAATGAATGAATGAATGAATGAATGAATGAATGAATGAATGAATGAATGAATGAATGAATGAATGAATGAATCCTTACTGGGACTCAGAAGCCAGCCTGGTGACTACGGCTTGTGCAGGAAAAGCATTACAAAGCTACAATTTGATGTTCGCTGATCCCGCCTTTTTCATTTATGTCGGTCTTCCGCTTGAATCCGGAAAGCACTTGAGTAAAGCTCAGTAACCCTTGCTCAGCACATTTGCGTATAAAAATAGCCTGGACGTCGAGCTCTATGAAGCGGGACATCCCTCTCACAGTCACATATGGGCATCTCAGTAGGAGCTCCACCAATACAGTTTTGAGCTCGCCTAAGCAAAAGAGCATTTGTACAAAAGAGCACGGGTACAAATGATGTCTTTGAAGGAGACGTCAGCCACTATGAAAGAAAGGCAATGCGCAACGAGAGGGTATACGGCCTATGTCGAAAGTATAGAGAGCAAAAAATAGTTTGCTGTCAGTCGTGCTGTCAGGCCCTATACGTATTCTCAGCATTCCAGATCTATTGAGGTTTGGGCAAGAACACTACTTTTCGTCCCTGTGAAAGTTAGGAATTCCAAAGGTACTAAAGAGCGCTTTCATAAAAAGTAATGTTGAAAGAATTAAACAATTTTGCTACGAGATTACTATGTTAAGCTTTTTAAATTACAAGACCAGGAAAGTAATCCATCATATTGCAGATTACCAGGAAAAGTAATTGAATTGCAGTAAGTCTATTATGTAATTGAGTTATTGCCATGTGTGGGACATGATCCCCCTTCGCATTTTTTCAGGGGGCATAAGGTTTTGCTCATGTGGTCCGCTGCCAAACTGTGCCACAACTGTCACACTCCGAAACCATTGCGTCTGTGTCATTCCCGTTCTGAAGGAACAATGCGGTATTCGCAGGGCTTCTCGTCGTTATTTCCACCGGAGTTCAAATCTGCACTGCACTCACTCTGTAGGACTTCAACCCCTACAAAGTGCTGATTTGAACTCAGATATGAAGGCAGGATTTTCTAAACCTAGACCTGGCTCAAACCTCTCCCTCACCTAGCCTAGGAGGCAATATAGAGTCCAATATGACCGCCGCCCCAGGAATGGACCGCTTCTCGGCCCTGAACCCCGTTTCCCGCACTGTCCGATGACGGCGGTATAAATGGTTTGTAAAAGGCGTCGAAAAAATACTGCGGCGAGTCCGATTCTAATTTATTGCTAATTATACGAAAAAAAAAAAAAAAGAATCGGGAACTCTGAACATGCACACCATTTTATTCTTTCAGCGAATTGATTACAACGCTGCTCGAATCGCTGTTCAAACTTTCCGAATGTTTGAACACCCCTATAGGGACACTGAATATGTGGACTTGCGAAAGTTCCAAAGGAACGCCAATTCGCCTTCATGTCCATTATTTCGTTATAAACCGTTTCGCTATAACGAGGTTTCACTGTACTAAGATTCGGATTCATGTTGCATCCGCCTACATAAGGTGTATCAGTGTTTCGTCTTGTGACAGCTACACAACTATACTGAGCGCCATATCGCCAGCGCAGTCGCTGGTACTGCTTTTTAGCTCGCACTCCACAATTTGCAAATATTGTGACAAATTTGTGTATGTCGTCATTCGCCGCAAATTGGCGCATATTGGCACATATTAGATTTCGTGTCGAGAAACGAACTATTAATAGTCCGTTTCTTGGCACGAAATCTAATTCGCACACCTCTCCTTTCCTGTCATTATTCTGTCCCTCTCTCTCGGCCTTAAATGCGCCTTTCAACATCGAAGCATCCTGAAAAAATTTTGTCGTGAACATAAATGAAAAGTGCTGAGAATTTTAGCTATAATTTTGACATGGTGCGAAATCGGTGTCGAAAAGAATTGGCCGGCTAGGTTTCTGCAGTTGGCTGAAATATGAGGCACAGATTTATCATCGATTAAGCATCTGCTGTTATTTATTGGATGTGTGACTGCCGCTCCGTACAAGGGGACTTCTCGCTCCCTCAGCACTGAAAGGCGATTACTTCAACTGTCAAGGTCAAGGTCAAATGGCGTGGCTCAGGTCAAAGGTCAAGTCATGACTGCCCTGGTCATGGCTATCACGTATAGGCACAGTTTCATGACTATGTTTCACTAACTGTTATAACTGTTATGGAGCTGTTGCTATGCGCAGGCTCTATACCACGAACGTGGCTCCAAAAGCAGGACATTTTTCTGGGAGCAATATATCCTCTTGATTTATTCTTTTCCACTGATAAGTGGGCGGAGAAGACCTCAGCTTCCCTCGTGCAGCTGCTAAGAGGAACCCAAGTCTACTGACTATGAGCTCAGTCACAACAATGGCTGTTCCCAGCGTATGCCTCTGCTGACCTCCGGACATGGGTTTCTAATTGCGCAACAAATTAGTATTTCTTCTCTGGAATGCACGTTTCAACTCCTGCTACACGGCGAATTAGTTTTAACGGTAAACTTGACTTTCTTTTTTTTTTTTTTTTTTTGCGTCAGAACGCCAATGTCGCAGTCAGTGCAGGCAGATGTCTCCCAAATTTAGCCCGAAAACACTCACAGGCTCTCGAGCAGTTCGACGAGTTCGATTGGTCATGGCGACTGCACAAAATTGTCACGATACAAAGGGGGGAGGGGGGGGGGGGGATCGAGTATGGGTATAGGTCCAACTACGGGGGTCCACGGGTTCCTCATGTCGACTCGTTACAGAGAGACGCGCAATAAGCTAGCAGAAAGTAGTCTATCGGCCGCTTTTCTCAAAGTGGCCGCCACAGCTATTGATAGCCAAGTCACGGAGACCCCAAATAATACAATTCGGAGAAGTTGCGTCTTTTTCCCGACTTCGGCAGCTTCACGAAGAGAGGAAGAAATAAGAAAAAACAAAGTAAAGCAGATAGAAGTGTCACTTTTCATCGCCAGCAGTTTCACGCGCCACGGCCCACGGAAGACGACGAGACCGCACCCGCGTGTGCACTTGTATTTACGACGCCTGAGCTGTTACCGGCGGTCGCCGGCAGTGCTGCCGGCCAGAGTGACGTCACAACCGCGGGAATCCGGTTATTCTTTTTCTTTTTTTCGCTCGCTTCGCTCATATCTGTTCGAGGCAGTAAAGAAAGCGAAGCGCAGGTGGTAGGGAGCGGATCGGCTATTGAGAGCCGCGCGTGTCTTTTTCGTCCACTCCAGGCCGCCTAGGTGGCGGCCTCGGCCAAGGTCGTTTCATTAAAGTCTGCGAGAGCACCCCCCCCCCCCCCCCCCCTTCTAGATTCCCTTCCCTTCACTGCTCGCTCGCGACTGGCTCGTACGCACACACATCGATGGTATTCTAAACGGTTCACCGCCCAACCGTCACAACAGGGGTGCGGTTTTTTCCCACGGCCGGGAGGGGATGCACCATCGGCTGGGCATTTCTGCCCCCTGGTGGTGATCTGATATAGGTACTAGATAAGGGTTACTGCGGAGCATGGACGATAATAATACAGCGCGCGTGAGAATCGACCCTATGTTGCACGCCGCACGAGCATGCTCGGTACGTGGGGATCTGCATGAGCGCATCATTGGGACTTTATGTAACGCACAAATTTGGGTCAGATGATTTCCGATACAGAGGTAGACTACATACAATTCAGTGAAGGGCTTAGAAATGGCAGGTGGGCTTATAATAAGTAAGGACATTTTAAAGACAATTTTACGTTGCCCTGTATTTATATGTTTTGCTGTCAAGGACAATTTAGTTTAATTGAAAAGACCGCAAAATTAAATGCTGGTATAACATAACCACTGGCGTCTGACGCAAGTTGATGAGCAGACATTAAGACAGTTGTTAAATCGCCTGTTCACAAATCAAATCTAATCCGTCCTCCACTTTCAATGACTAGCAACTTGCAAGCAATCCGTTTCGAATTTGATGACTTGTGCTCCAATAGAGTAGCGCGAGTGAGAAAAGTGTTTCACGAGGGAGTGTTATTCTCCAAGCTTTAAAAGTGCGGTGCTTTTTCTTGAGGAACAAAAACAGGCAAGACACACAAAATCAAATTTTACTGAGAAGAAAAGCACCATGACGTTCCTCTCAGCTTTCCTGCAATGGGGCTAGAGACACAGTGAGTTGAGTACCGAAGGGGGTGCTGCGGTTGCCCTCCAAGCCAAAGAAGCGGCTCAGCTACAAAAGAAGCTGCACTTACTTCAAAAAAAAAAAAAAAAAAGATATGCGGAGGTTCATTACGGTTAACCTAGTTATACGATTGTAAGCTCGATTAAGCATGGCTACACAGTTATTTTGCTGATATTAAATCTTTATTGTTCTCGTTCGTGCCTTTAGCTTAATTCGCTGGTTAGACTCACAGTCCATCGGCTCCGTATTGCGGGAGGGTGGCTGGTCCTGACCCTGTGGGGCTGGGACAGGTAGGTCACCGCCACTTGCGGCGGGGGCTGGCCTGCAACCGAATTTTTATCTGTTGTAGGCCGTCATTGCACCCGCTACCGTTTCGGTGGTGGACGACGGCTGTTGCGGCGCGCGTCTTTCTCTTCCTCTTCTTTTTCTTTCTTCTCTATTTCCTATTCTGTCCTCACGAGGCAGCGGAGGTGGCTCAGCAACAGAACCAGTAGCAGCCCCGTACAATTTCTTACAACAACAGATAAAAATATGGCCTACAACAGATAAAAATATGGTAGCAGGCTAGCCCCCGCCGCAAGCGGCGGTGACCTACCAGTGACCTACCCCGTAGGGCCAGGAGCAACCACCAAGTCAAGACGTTTTTTATTTACATCAATACGAAGTGGGTAGGTGCGGACAAAACAGTGAAAAAGATTTCACTTGAAGGCAGTCCGAGCCCCCCTGTACAAGGCAGCACTGCTGGATAACAATCTCGATGTTAATTTGGTAGGAACAGCATAAGATGAGCTAATGAAATAGTTAGGTTACGTTGTTTACAAGATGCAGTAATACAGCATTTACGTGTAAATATACAAGAAAACTACAATCAAGATTTCGCGGATTGTCATGCTACAGTCAGGAAAACAGAAAATTAATTAACTTTGGAGGAAGCAATAATAAAATAACAAGACACATAAGCATTATGCAAACAGAAACCAACGGACCAATACAGACGTAGAAGGTGTAAAGATTAAGCCATCAAAGCATTACGAATGTCACGCAGGCTGCTTTCTTCCGCACATATTCCTCTACCTAGTAATTTATTTAGTCTCCGTGGAACAATGAAGCGCAGCATTGTGCGTCCGTATTCTGTGGGGCAGAAAGGAATGTACCAAGAAAAATGATTACGAAATGGATATATAGGGACATTTATTTGAAGACTGGATAGGTCTAGGAATTTCTCTTGAGCATTACGGATAGATTTTTTGTACTTGATTGTCACATAATACTCGTATAGTTTATAAACTGGTGAAATATTGAAACGAATAAATAGTTCCTTGGTGCGTGCGTGGCAGTCTGCATTTGCTATGTGTCGAAGAGCTTTCTTTTGAAGTATATACAGCTTTTCCAAATTCGATTTCTTTGTATCGCCCTGCATCAAGAAGCAATAATTCAAATGAGGTAAAAACCGCGTAAAACAACGTTTTATGGATGGAGGGAGGAAACGCCGAAATCTTGCTAGTATACCAACACATTCTGGAAGGCGACATACCACGTTAACGTTGGCTTCCCAGCTCATGTGTTTGTTAAAATACACGCCAAGTGTTTTAACAGTGTCCACAATTTCGATGCATGAATTGCCTATACTTAACTGAAAACTTGACATGATCACCCAATTTCGCGCGTGGAAAATTACGGCTTTTGTTTTTTTCGTGTTTAAAATTAAAGAGTTCGCTTCACTCCAGTGTTTCAATCCATCTAGTGTGGTGTTTATTACGGGAGATAATGATTCAATACTGCTGCCACTGAAAAAGATATTAGTGTCGTCCGCATAAATGCTAAATTGTGGCTGATCACTAATACTGATATTATCATTAATATAGGAAGCAGAGTAAAGGCCCTAAAATACTTCCTTGCGGGACCCCTGTAGAGATTGAGCAAAAAGAGGAAATGTCATTTTTTATTACCTGAAAGCGATGCTCTAGATAAGATTCTAAAAGAAGCGGTGATTTCCCGCGTATTCCATAACGTTCTAGTTTCAGTACTATCAGTAGTAACTGAATGGCTGAGGCGATCGAAGGCTTTTGAAAAGTCCACGAAGACACCAATGCATATATCTCTTTGTTTTCAAAGGCCTCAAGAATGACGTCTTTTTGTACTAATAAAACTGCTTCGGTAGACATCCCCTGAAGAAACCCATACTGAGACAAAGATATTAGGCTAAACTTTCTGCAAAACTCTGATAGCCTTTTACAAATAATTTTTTCTAAGCCTTTAGAAGATATTAGCCAGTAATTAAACATGTCGTTTTTATCGATTTTAGACAGCTGCATCAGTTTAGGAAAGCATCCTGTAGATAAGACAAGGTTATAGATGTGAGTCAGTACAGGCGCAATTACGTCGAAGACATATTTGACTGGTGTAATTTGTATGCCATCAACAACACGTGCTTTGCTACTCTTGAGTGAGGCATAATGGCTACAAACTTCCTGCTTGTCAGTGGGTGTAAGCAAAAATGTGTCGTTATTGCTTCTAATATGCTTCTGTAACTGTCGAAATAGCGTGTTGCTTGCTGCTTAAATGAAAACTTTATTAAATCAGTTCTACTCCTTGGAGTCATCTGCCCTCCGCAACAACTTTGCCAACACCAGATGTTGATGGTGTGCGGTTAAGTATTTTAACTTTTCCCATGTTTGGCCTCTGCCCCAACGGCAGTTCATCTGGAACCAACCACCACCCGTCCTACACTGTAAGAATTTTTTTTTTTTTTAAATACAGGAATTTTCTGCCAGCTGTCCGGCCAGAAATTTTCTGTTCTGCAATGTTTTCTGTTGTTTTTTTTTCGGCGATTTTAGCTTTTTTCTGAGTAAAACTGATAGACAATTTTGTTGAAAAAAATTTCCGTATTCTTGGTTTTTCCTTTTATTGCGTTTTTTCTTTTTTATTTCAGTTTGTTTTTTCTGTCGCAGTGAAAATAATGATGCCAAGATATCTTTTTTTTACTTGTCTTTCATTTCACGTTTTCTTCCTGTAACGACAATAAAATTTCATTAAGCGCCAATTTCTTCAATGAACACTATTTTAAGGCGAAAACCTTACCAGCTACAGCTCACAAATATCTCTCGGCGCTGACGATACTCGATGGCACCCAAAGGTTATCCTCGCAACAGCCGTGGTCTAGCCTCCGAAAAGAGGCAAGTGGAACAAGGCGTAACAGATACCACTGTAGCAGGGAGCCAACCAAAAACGGACCTCAGTGGGGCGTCACTAGTTATCTGCTTTCGAATCGAAATTGTTAAGCAGCCGATCATCGGACAGCGTCTTCAGGGTTGTCATACCATTTCGCTCTCTATTCAGAATTTACCTACTGTTCAAGTAAAAATCAGTTTGCGGTAGAAGATAAAACAGACGGCAAAAATATATTTAATTGTTTGCCTTCCAATCAAGGTTTCGGCAGGAAAACAGAAAATTACTGGATTTTTTTTTTCGTGAACGTATTTCGGTCAATGAAATAGAACAAATATTCTCTGTACTGGTACAGAAAGCTTTTTAAAAATACCTGTAATTTCATACACATTTTTTAGTTTACCTTTCCTCTTCAGCGCTTCTGCATGGTATATCGTCTTGATAGTCAGACGCTGCCTGATGCTTACGCAAGAGTCAACACGCACGGTCCGGCACGCGACTCATCCATGGAAGAAGCAAGCGCCGATGCAGCAGATGTTATAGACAAACGTCAAGTTTGTAAAAAAACATGTGGCGAAGTGATCGTCAGCGACGGAGGTGTTATATAGGCAAAAATGCTACACCGCGCCAAGCAACCTGGCCTTCGAGCCTAACTCGGCCGTGCAAATAGTTCGAAGTGTGCGCGTCTTTTGCGTTAAGAAATGCTTCTGTTTATTCCTGAAAAGGAGTTCTGCAAATTTTCAGCCAGACGCAATCACCACGAAGAGTGCTGTATCAGCTTTATTCCCCGTGACAATAACAGCGCGGCGGGCGACAGTGACTGATTAAAAGAAATGAAAACGAGAAGGATGAAAGTATAAGAATAACTAGTCGTCTACAATCTTCAACTTCCAGGCCTATTGCTAGCGCATGCGAATATTGAGGAGGACGACCGCATGATCGACTGAAAGCATCTTTTCCGCATGACCACCCTTTTGATAAGCTGTCTGCTTCTCTCCAAACGCTTTCATTCTATACAATGTAGATTATTAGCGGCAACCCAAGCCATACAATTTCTTTGAATAAGAAGAACACGACGTTTTATTTCTTTGTAGCTTGACGTGTGGCGCTGCCAACCTTTTTCTTTTATTTTTTTTTCTGCTCGGTAAAACAGACGTTCGAGGGATTAGTCAAGGTCATTCATAGGTTAATTTGCAAGTGGAGGTCCGTGAAAATTCTCTCATTTTGCTGTCCTTGTTTTAAGGATAGATTCATAAGCGCAAATGGAAACGTTTTCCACGAGCTTGAAGCAAAAATTACGCTCATTTTGCTGCACAATTTAAATGTACTTTGAAATTTTTTACTGAAACACGCGTCGTTTTATCCTGTTTATTTTGCATCCCTTTCAGTTGATTTTGGTTTCACGTTGGAACTTTATTATGATATACCTTAGATATCATATACTAATCCTGCTTGACCAGTGTGCGTATTACGTGGGGATTTTGTGTGTTCGTCAGGTTCTGAACTTTTAAAAGAAACTTCATGTATTCTGGTAAATAACGATGCGTGACTCTGACAAGATCCATACGGCATTTACTCGCTCTCTAGGATTGATGATGAGTCAAAGTGAAAATAGAAAAGCTAGCTAGTTCACAAGTACGATGCTGTTTTTGTAGGGAATCGCGCTTAGCGGCTCAGTGTGAACGCTAAAGATAACTGACAACAGTTTTTATGTCTTTTTTTGTATACGAACAGATGCTTGGGCTTCCCTGCATTGGATGGAATATCGCATTTAAACTTACGCTTACAGAAAAAAAAAATTAAACAGCCCTGCAGAATCTGCATTGGAGTAAGGCGAAAGCTCGGATGCTGCTGTTGGTTGCTTCTGGACCTGGTTGCTTCCAGTTGCTTAATTAACTTCTTGTTTACCCATTTTGGTCTTTGGTACCTTCAAATTGCGCGCCAATACCTTCTTATGCCCTTTTTCGGCTCTACTTGCGGTTGCGTGACGTAACATTCTTGACGTCACCTTAATTGACTGATTTAATTAACTACTTTTAGTATTCGATACATTCAAATGTGGCGCCAAGCCATTGGCTAATGAGACAGCGAAAGCCTTTAATGGCTTTCGCTGTCGTCAGCGAACGTGTCACGCTTTTGCGGCGCTCTGATTGGCTGAGGCGGGAATGACGTCATAGAGGTCTCGACCAATCACAGGGCACTATCATTTGGCAGGCGCTGCCAACTGCGGCCCATCCTTTCACATGGTAGGATAATATCAGAATCAGCCTGCCAAAACCCTTGCATTCACGTTATCCCTAGGCCACGCAGACACGCTCATACGGCTTGGTTAAAGCAAGGTTTTACATGTTGGCTGGTTGCTTACGCTATCTAATCATACCGATTCAGGCGTCCATGTGGCGCCTTTCATTTGGCGTTTCCTCGAACACCGCACCACACAGCCTATAGAAACAGATGCAGTAAAACTAGGAAGTAGCGAAGTTTCAAACAAAGGCTTTCGCCTTATCGCACTTTAGGGGTCCAAAGTGCCACACAAATTTTTCAAAGAACTGCACCCGAGAAAAGCCCTTTGAAAAAGTGGCAACTAGGAAAAAAACGTCTCCTAGGCAAAAATGTGCGCTAAGAATATATTTTTTTTTTTTCAAAGCTAATATCGCAAAAAAAAAAAAAATGCACAGTTCAGTGCATTATTCTTCACTTAGATGATAAGTGTGGCCATCGTGAGAACTGGTTCTTCTAGGTCCTCTAGGCACCAGACATGCTTACAAGAACAGCAAAAGGCATTGTGAAGTAGTTTAGCGAAAAAGCCCGTCCCAGCACGCATCTGGCTAGTTTTATACAGTGTGTGTTATCGAGCTTCTTAGCTACTCAGGCACTCATGAATACAAGCCTAATCGGCTGGTTGATATACTAAATGGCAAAGGTACCACTGTGTTCTTCGGGAACCGCCCATAACCAAAGGGGTCACTTGAAAGCCCTCGCATATGTTACGGTGACAAAGGTCGTCTCTCTATTTTAGCCCATGATTCTTGCGGTGTTTCAGGTGCATGGTTACGGACATGCTGTACTAAGGAAGGTGAGCGGGGGGAGGGGGGGGGGGTTCGTTTACCGTGGCAATGCTGAAACATCATCCAAGCATCTAGTCTGCCGATCTAGTGCGCACCTTTCTTCCGCAAAAGAAAAAAAAAAAGCGAGAACTAGGCGCGGTCACTGTTTCTGCTACCATGATTTTTTTTTTTTCCGTTGTTGCCAACGTCTCGAATCAGTTAGATGTTTGGCCAATTCCATGTCGATAGGAGCTATATACCATACACTATAGCAGATAGCCACGGAGAATTGTAGTCTGCGCCTTAAAGAGGAAATAACTGCAACAGGTAAAATGAAGAAAAAAGCGGCAGCAAACAGAAATACAGATAAAGTTCTCTTTATATCCACAAAAGAAATTTAAGCTAAAATATGTAGAAGTCGGCTGCACTATGAACGATTCACTCCTGGTATCCTGGCCACCAGGCGAGGCACTTGCTTGACGTTGGGAAGGTTTGCACCCTTTTCCTGCTTCCCAATTGGGGATTTTTTCACCGTGGACCTTTTTTTGTGGCGCCATTTTTTCTGAGGTCATTTTTCCCGGGGACGTTTTTACTTAAGGGTGTCGCAGCTTAATGTAACCAAGGCCAAGATATTAAAAAATGCGATGGCCCCAGCCCATTGAAACCAATTCAGAGATTTCCAGAATCGCCTGCTAATCTGCAGAATTTTTTCGTTCACCAAAGATATTTACTTAGTCAATACTAATTAATTATTTTGATTATTGCCTTCAGAGAAAAAGTGTCAATGGATATGTTGTAGACCGCCTCGAAAAATGGCCAGCTACGTCGTCTCTATAGCGGTACGGCTTACGCATCTCCATCTACAGGCCTTCAAAAAATGCTGTTACGTGACCGTCTGTTATTTCTAAATCATTCGCCAAATGCATACACCTAGCTTCATCGGAGAGAGAACTGTAGAGAAAAGCTGATTTTATTATTTGGGACGTTTCTCGGACTCTAAAATGACACCACTGTCACAGGGAAGCTTTTTTTTCTTTTTGCGCCAGGTATTATTGTCGGCTGTAAAAAAGGCCACTCATGATGAGTACAATCTATTTTGATGAAAACAATGTAGCAAAGCGTTTTTTGAAGAGGTTAACTTTTGGAAAGAAGAAGACGTGTCGCTGAGCACCGTGGCTACATCGTGTCCAGTAAGATTTCGAACTACGTCTGCAGTCCGCGCCCACACAGCGGCAATCAAACTCTTGAAGAAGAGCATAAAGGCCAAACAACCCGTGCGTGGCAAGAAGAGCATCAAGGACACAGCCCTCCGGGTAGACGCTGCAGAATGCCGACGCGGCCATGCTGCTAGGCCTACTGGGACTCGGCGGAGCCGCAGCTCTGATAATATGGCAAGAATGGGGACGCCAATGGACCCTCCGGTAGTCGCTGTGACTTCTGCAAGCACAACGGCAGGCTGCGGTAACGAGCCTTTACCTGGAGCTAGCACTTGGCCACAGAGCAACGTAGACATTACTTCGAATACAAGGACAACGCTCGGGCCGCTACCCGAGCTAAACGATACACATCAGGCTATGGATGTGCAACAGGAAGTCGTCACTAACGCTTCTCAACGGACACCCCGGCTGGTCAAACTACCTGGGCCGCCAGTCAACACACCACCGGCAAAGAAGGTAAGGGCCGCCCCTGATAAGCTAGCATCCGCTTATCCAACACCAGCCTTGCAGAAATCCTTCAGAGTGCATATCAGACCTACAGTGCAGTTTGATATCACTAAGATACCCACCAGAACAATGCAGAGAGTAATAGACGCAGCGCTTGGTACCACAGGTTACCAGGGGTTTGTAAGCCACAGGGCATCTAATACTGTCACAGTACATTTAGCCACCATTGAGGATGCACGCAAAATGACCACAGTAACACAGATTCCAATCACGACAGAGGAGTATCTTCCTGTCCAGACGTATTTTGCGTCAGGTCCAAATACTCAGCGATGTGTCCTCTATGACCTAGACCTACAAGATTCCCCGGAGACGGTGGCCAGAGACCTAATATCAGGAACACATACTGTGTTAGCCGCACGTCGTATGGGGAACAGAGGCACTTTTCTCATCACATTACAGGGACCAGATACTCTTCCGGACAGATTCTACTACAATGGCCGCATAGTGCGGCCCAAAACGTACAAACCTAGACCGGTTCACTGTTACAGGTGCTACAGAGAAGGTCATATGCAGAAATTTTGTCCATATGGAGTTAACCCCGAATACATAACTGAATCTGGAGAAGCGAAATTCAAATGCGGCCTATGCAAATCTGATGATCACGATATCACTTCATCTCAGTGTCCGACAAAAAAGCGAAAGCTCGAGTTAGCAAGGGCTGGACGACATAAACAATATGCACCGTTAATGGTTAAAAACAGATTTGCAACTCTGGCCGAAGAGCTGTTTGATGACCCGCTAGAAGAAGAAGAGCCTGTTGAGGTGGTTGCACAGAACAGTGCATCTTTTGCTTCTACGCTAAAACATGGACGACGCACAAAACGGAGCACAGTGGCATTCACTACTGATGATTTTCCGGACCTTAAAGACTGCACAAGCCAGCAGGATGCAATAGAAAAAGAAATTGCGATGCTTTCAGCACAAATTGCACAGCTGCGACAAAAGAAAGCACATGTAGCGCAACGACGAAAGGAGAGCTCAGAAAAACAGAAAGAAACGCTTGCAGGCAGTACGACAGCAAGGTTAGTGGATGCTCCGAATTGTAAACCTGCCGATAACATACCTATTTGGAAGGCGGTACTGGACACGCTTACGCAACTGACACACCTCATTCAGAGCAGCTTACATCATGGATAGAAGTAGCCGAAACAAGTGGCAACAGATTACACAATGGAACTGCAGAGGGCTCTGTAATAAAGTTGGGGAAATAAATACAAAATTATTGTACGGTAAGCTACAATCATGGGCGTTCTTGATACAGGAGCACAATAGGTTATATTCAATAACAGGATATATAGGGTACCATTGTCCTTCTATCCCTGATAAACGAGCAAGAGCAGAGGCCGAAACACCAGGAAAAGCTGCCGTTTACATTAGGGCCAACATTCCCCAAACGCCACTTGACTTGAGCAAGTGGTGCAACACTCAGCAGGAAGTAGTTGCTGTACTCACGCGTCCGAACAAAACGCCCCTTATATTAGTGTCCATGTACGCTAGGCCAAGAAACACAGTGCTTAATCTTGGATGGGTTAAGCATATTCGCCATTCATACCCTGGAATTGCGATACTAATCGGTGGAGATTTTAACGCTCCGCACACCGTATGGGGATATGATTATGATTCTAAAAGGGGTGATCAAGTTCATACTGCCTTCACAGAAATGGAATTTACACTGCTAAATCATCCAGGAGTCGCAACACTACCTGCAACACAAACACGCTCACCAGACTTGACGTGGTGGAAGGGCCCTGGTGCACCCCTATGGCAGGCGGAATTAGATGCGTGGGGTAGTGATCATGTCCCCATTGGTATTGGTCTTAATTTGGGACATATGAAGAAAATTCGAAAGAAAGCGTCTGTTACACATTGGGATGGTGTACGGCAGGATACTCGAACGCATTCAGTTAGCCCGAATACTCTCGTTACTACCCTTCAAAAGGTACTCAAGGATCACACCATTACAACTACAGTGAACGAAGATCAGCCAACTCCCGACCTGCACCTACTAAAACTTTGGGCACGCCGAAAGCGGGCCGAGATACAGGCTGGTCGCCATCCTGAAGACGTGCAAAGAAGAATTGAGGTAAACAGAGTGACGGCACAGGCACGCCGATATGAAAAACAGCTGGCTCATAGGAGATGGGATGAGTGGTGCAGTCGTTTGGGCTCAGGAACGAATAACAAGGCCCTCTGGAGGACTTTCCATGGCATGGAAAAGAGGCGGCAGGTTAAACATCATGCAGAAAGTATTAGACTCGCATTACAGCTTACACCAGAAGAGTTTGCAGATCAGGCTGCTGCCCTTTTCTTCCCGAACCACGCACATTATCCGGCGCCTTCACCGACAGTGGATGCGGTTGATAAAACAGGAATAACATTACCATTTACAAAATTGGAGTTATTTGCTGCTATAGAAGAAGCGAATGGTAAAACTGCGCCTGGACATGACGATATTCCTTATGAAGTATTCAAGAATTTAGAAGGAGCCGCAGCTGACGGCTTGTTGGATGTGGTAAATGAGGTATGGCAAGGAGGAGACATTCCACTCGGCTGGAAACACTCGGTGGTGGTAACAATACCAAAGGCTGGGAAACCTCCCACAAGTCTAGAATCTTTGCGGCCTATCTCGCTAACACCCACAATTTGCAAAATCTATGAAAAGATGATAGCCACCCGCCTGTCATGGTGGTTGGAAAGTAATAAAAAATACCATGCTCGACAAATTGGGTTCCGAACAAACCTTGGGACAGAAAATGGACTGGCTGTGCTCGCTGAAGAGGTCATACACGTGTCGCCTTATAGCCACCTAGTGCGCACTGTAGTGGCTACCGACATGGCGAAGGCATACGACAACGTGTTACATGCCAAGATTCTTAGCAACATGGAATGTATGGGCATTCCCTTGCAGGTCATAAAAGCAGTACATAATCTGCTTAAGGACAGGACGTTTTCTATCCGGATAAACGGAAAACAAATTGGCAATTACACCTCGAACAGAGGCGTGCCACAAGGGTCAGTGTTAGCACCTTTATTATTTAATATCGCACTGATCCCATTGGCGTGGAAATTAGCTAAAATACCAGAAGTGGGGTTCATGATATACGCAGATGATGTCACGATTTGGTCTGTTCATAAACAAATTGACAGACAGATTCGGCATCTGCAAGAGGCTTTAAATACCATAGATGAGTACGTGCAAAGTGCAGGCCTGGAATTATCACCTCAAAAGTCCAGTTACATTCATGTTGCCAACAAGAATGGAAGAAAACAATTGGCAACGCAAAGAGTCTCCCTAAAGATTGGAAATCAGGCACTGGAAGAGGTGGACGAGTTGAGAGTTCTTGGCCTAGAAATTCACAAATCCGGCAAAGGAACACAATGGCTTCATAAAGTGAAAAAAGTAGCTGCGACTTCCTTAAACTTGATAAAACGCATTTCGTCTAGGGGAGGAGGAGCTCGAGCGGACATGGCAAGACGTCTTGTACAATCAGTGTTACAGCCGAGGATACTATACCAGGCCCAATTCCAAAGACTCACGAGGCGGCAATGGGCAAAATTGGAAACAATAAATAGAAACGCAATGCGCACTATCACGGCCTTACCAAAACTTACCCCTATCCCTATTCTCCAAGAGTTTGCACAGATAAATACGTTGACAGAATTAATTGAGCAACGAGAGGCAACAAGGGATATGAAGCGAAAGTACGTTACGCCCATAGCATCCTTGTACAACGAAGTGGCAGTTCGAACACCACCAATGGCTGACCCCCCTCCTTGGGAATTCACTACTATCACGACAAACAAGACCACTCGGCTTCGTCGCAAAGAAAAGCTGGCATCTCGACCTCTGGTTGATGCACTTCCAGGTACCTTAATTGCATATACGGACGCATCAATTATAGAAAATGGCGGTAGAACAGCAGCTACTAGTCCAACACACAGCGAACTAAAGGTACATAAAGAATATCTTTTAGAATACCCGGACCCGCTTGTGATGGAACTCTATGCAATCCGCGATGCTATGGAGGCCATAAATAAAATAGATTCGATAACAGAAGCCCACATCTATACAGACTCCTTAGCCGCCATAAAACAACTAAAGAAAGTGACGAAGACGCTATTTGTTACCCAGGAAATCCACGCACTCAATAAAAAAACAAAGATAAGCATCCAGATACATTGGACACAAGACAATGCTGAGAACGCTGAGCAGAGAAAAGTTGACCACCTCACACACGAAGTTCCACACACTAATGCGCCCCCCACCAGGCTCCCTTTCGATGCCCGCTCCGCTGTTTCCATTTTAGCATCCTCTTTAAGGAAAAGTACACGTGCCCTCATTCCCCCGTGTACATTCCCACTCCCTCGTAACTTAACGAGATTGGAGGAGGTTTCCCTTAGAAGGATAAGAGCTGGGGCGGCCCTTACCCCGTCGGTAAAATGCCGATGGGAATCGCAAGCTGAAATCGGACCAACAACATGCCCAAAGTGTTCCACACCAGCTGCAGAAGTGGATGTTCGTCACCTGCTATGGACTTGTGCAGGGACAAGGGAATCAAGGACAAAGATTCTGCGCGAAGTGGGTCTAACCACAACAAGGGAAGATGACTTTTCTAAATGGCTCACCGACAACGCTAAGAGCGGGAGCCTGCTCCGGTTCCTCACGGAAAACCATTTACATGAGTTTATATAATATGTCTTATGGCAAGTTTGCGTACAAAAAAAAAAAAAAAAAAAACTTTTGGATTGACAATTTTTCTCTGAACACAATAATTAAAAAGTAGCTAATTACTATTTCCTAATTCATTAACATTGGTGAACGAAAAATACTGCAGATTAGCATAGGCGGCGCTGAACAGTTCTTAATTGGTTTGACTGGGTTCGGGCTTACCGTATTTTTTAAAACCTTGGTTACAGTAAATGGGACATCCTGTGTATATATGTATAGTGTTTTATGCAGCGGCAATAAGGAGAGTTCGGAGCCGATATTGAAAATCTAAATGTGACTGCAATCGTTTCAGATAGCAAGTCTTCAATGTTACCTTTCTATGGTTTCTATTTGACGCTTCGCACAATTCGATGTTGAGGCCAGACTCGGAGTATGTGTCAAAGGTCATTATTATTCAAGCATTCGCGTCATCAGGACGACATATCTATAGGCAAAATCTCGCAACTACAATGTTTGCACCTTTCGCCGGTTAGCTTGAAAAGTGTCCCTTCAGGATGACGGCAGTATCGCCAATACTAGTCCACAATAAGGATGTGCTTTGATGGTTCACCTTAGCTGATGCGGTAAACAATTATCAATCGTATATAGATAAATGTGGGACGTTCCATTTTTTTTTTTATTTAATAATTCTGCGAGTTTTCGCTTTGTGTATTTCAGGATGCAACCTTGTTTTTTCGTCTGCAAAAGTTAGCTTCTATCTACCAATACTCTAATGCGCCTGTTCCTCCGTACTCGGGAACTCGTACGGAGGAACGGGAACTCGTACGGGAAATAACTCGTTAACGACGATAAGAATCGTCGTTAACGAGTTATTTCTGACTTCATGCGTCACCTTTCTCCCTCGCCAGAGTGTCGTTAGCCACATTCTTCATCAGAGAATCACGCATTCGGTGCAGAAATGGCATTAATTAAGGCTCTAAAGAGAAATTATAATATTGTACGTTGCTAAATCGCAGTAACGAATTTATTTCATAAAGCTACACTAAGTTATTTAATGAAATAACTGAATTTTAATTATCTTGCAGCAATTCGAAATACATATTATGCATTGCTATGTGGTGCAGTACTTTAGAAATACAATTTGTTGCTTTCAGATAGTTACCTGCAAATGTAATTAGAGGCTTTCGTGATCACGTTTCTTAATATGCATTGCTACCCTTGGTGATTACATGAATCGTATTTATTTATTTTTGCCCTGTAGTCCACATGCTTCATCCCAGTACTTCAATTCAGCACTACCAATGCTACGGTGAGTGCAAAGGCGATGTTCTGAAGCTGCGGAATGTACTACTGCCTATATAACTTCACCACACGAGTATATATATAACAACACGTGCGCATTCATGAAACGTTAAATTCAGATCGACCCTTAGCACACGCTCACGTTGCATAGGCCATTTCCCGAGTTTAGTGTTTGCGACTCACGCGCGCGCATTGCCAACATTGCGGCGCTCTTCGAAGCAGGACGCCTCCTTCGGAGTGAGTTTGTCGTCGTTAGTGGATTTTTCAGTATGCTTTCATTAATCATAACAGCGCATCACCCAGAATACCATTCATAAGCATTTGTGTGTGTGTGTGTGTGTGTGTGTGTGTGTGTGTGTGTGTGTGTGTGTGTGTGTGTGTGTGTGTGTGTGTGTGTGTGTGTGTGTGTGTGTGTGTGTGTGTGTGTGTGTGTGTGTGTGTGTGTGTGTGTGTGTGTGTGTGTGTGTGTGTGTGTGTGTGTGTGTGTGTGTGTGTGTGTGTGTGTGTGTGTGTGTGTGTGTGTGTGTGTGTGTGTGTGTGTGTGTGTGTGTGTGTGTGTGTGTGTGTGTGTGTGTGTGTGTGTGTGTGTGTGTGTGTGTGTGTGTGTGTGTGTGTGTGTGTGTGTGTGTGTGTGTGTGTGTGTGTGTGTGTGCGTGCGCGCGCGCGCGCGCGCGCGTGCGTGCGTGCGTGTGTGTGTGTGTGTGTGTGTGTGTGTGTGTGTGTGTGTGTGTGTGTGTGTGTGTGTGTGTGTTTGAGTCACGATTATCCCTGTTCTAAACATTAACGAGTCGGTTGTTTGAAAGAAATAGTTCAAGTCCCAAAAATCAGATGTCGCCACGGCCTTGTTTACAACATCATCATCATCAACCTGACAATACCCTCTGCAGGGCGAAGGCCTCTCCCATATTCCTCCAATTAACCCGGTCCTGTGCTAGCTGCATCCACTTCACCACTCCGAACTTTTTAACCCCATCCGCCCATCTTACTGTCTGCCGCCCTGGGCTACGCTTTCCTTCCCTTGGAATTCAATTTGTTGTCCTTAGCGACCATCGGTTATCCTCTCTTCACACTACATGCCCTGCCCGTGCCCATTTTTTCTTCTTGATTTCCACTAGAATGTCATTAGCTCGAGTTACTTATCTGACCCACTCTGCACGCTTCCTACCTCTTAATGTTACCCCTACCATTTTTCGTTCCATAGCCCTCTGCGTTGTGCTCAACTTTAGTAGAACCATTTCCGCTACCCTCACGCTTCAACCATAGGCGAGTACAGCTAGGTAAGATGCAATTAATGTATACTTTCCTCTTGAGCGATACCGGTAAGCTGCTTGTCATAATCTGCGAGTACCTGCAAAATGGGCTCCATCTCAATCTTGTTCTCCTGTTATATCCCTTTCATGGTCAGGATCTGCGGTTACTACCTGTCCTACGACATATTCGCCTACCACTTCCAGTGCTTCGCTACCTAATGTAAACTTCTGTTCCTTCCCGAGGCTGTTAAACATTACCTTATTCTTCTGCATATTGATTTTCAAGCCTACCATTCTGCTTTTCCTGTCTAGATCATCAATCATTCTTTGCAGTTCTTCCCCTGAGTAAGCAAGGCAATGTCATCAGCGAATCGCATATTATTGAGGTGTTCTCCATCAACCTTTATCCCTAACTGCTCCCATTCCAAGTCTCTGAATACTTCTTCTAAGCAAGCTGTTATATGCAGAGCTATGGTTCCTGTGCAGCCACTATCAATATCTTCCAGTACTTTCACATACGGCTCGTCTACCCCCTGGTTTGGAAATGCCTGCATGACTGCCGAGGTTTCTACTTAGTCAAATGCTTTTTCGTAATAAATGAATACTATGTATCAGGGCTGATTACAGACATTTGCAACGAGGGCCCCTTAGGCGTCGCCTTATTGCTCGCTGGGCTTGCGTGCGCTTGACGTCGGCACGGTGGAAGCGGCAGCGGAACCGGTTTGCAACAGTCCAGAGAGTTGCGTTTATGGATATGATCGATAGTTGATTACCATTTCCGAAAGTCCGCTTGATCTTTTTTTTTTTCTTTATTAAGTATAAGGTTGTCCTGATTCTGTTAGCGATTATGTTAGTAAATACCTTATACGTAACCCGTTTGCTTATGCTGAACTAAATGAGCGGATGTGCCAAACTGTGTGACGTCACGCAAAATGTTAGCCTAAACTTCCTGTTCTTTCAGGGTATGGTAGGCAGACATATTCTATGCTATTTTACAGACATATCTGCCCAGCCGCTAGCAGACGACTTGTAGACGACGCGGTACGGAGGACCGCGCTCAATTAATGTACTCTCACGATTAGTTGAAGAGGTCTCCTGCTATACATAGTGCTGAAAGTTAGTTATGGAGTGTGGTATATTAGAGGTATAGTGTACAGCGAAGAAGTCGGGAGTGATATCCTATGGAGCAGTTGTCTTCGCAAATAGCAACCGAAGCGGCGGTGCTGCTGTCGGCCACTCGTGAAAGCGTTACTTTGGCGTTTCTTAGTTCGTCTTCGAACAGAACCAGTAGCTTGTGTTGCGCGCTTGCCTAGTCCATAAGACAACCAAATAATACTTCCTTTTAGCGGCGCAACCACTACCCCGACAGTGTTCTGAGCGCAATACGGCTGCCACTCAAGCGCTATTGTCTTCCATTGAACGACCCCTTCAGAGGGCCATTTTAAGGGTGCAGAACCTAACCAAGTTTTTACTTGCAGACATAGCAAGAGAGTGTTGCATCCACCGCGGTGGTTCCATTTCTATAGCGAAATTGTTTGGGTCGAAATTTATTTTGATTACAGTTGTTCTTTTGACCGGGTTCAAATCATTCTCTTGCCTAATTAAAGGCGCGTTAATATTGTGGAGACATCACACCCCTTCGTTACCAGATTCTGTTTCTCCAATCACGAGCAGGTACGGTGTTAGGGTTATTCAAAGGGAGGATCCTATCGCTAGGATGCCAGCAATGTTCTTATTGATGGCAGTTGTGTTCTTCTGGATATCAGTTATGCTCTGCTTTATATCGATAGGAAGATTGTTGGTCTTGCGCCATCGCAAGAGCGTGAAAAGGAGATAACTCGACACACAGATAACATTTCCCGTTTTCGTTTTATTGCGAGGACATTAACAAAAACATCACCAGTCACGATCAAGTGATATTTACAAATAAAGACAAAAAAGTCTCCATGCGTTCTTTTTTTTTTACATTTTCTTTTTCACTTTTTTGCCAAAGACAGACCTCATGAACTGTGCGTGAACATTTCAGGCGCCCTTGCTTTGTTTTTCTCTTCGCAAACAAAAGCACACTCTAACCAAATTGGTTACACAAAACACAGCAAGACAAACATGTTTTTATTTTTTGTTTTTCTAGCATATTTTTTTTTTCCTTTTTTTCTGCACAATCTGGACAGATACAGTGTGCTGGAATATACACCCCTTCATTATCGCTGCTACTGAAAATAAAAGTCAGTACAGCACGATCTGATAAGATAGCCTCAGTTAAGAAACATCTTTAGAACAAAGAGCTGCTCAAATATGGAGACAGTTGTAACGAGGTGTGATGGGATAACCAACAAAAATAAGTGGCGTAGAGCCAGTGGAGCACTTTGATGGGTGTGTTAATTAAGCACACTGTTCCAGTACCAGTTTCGAAAAACAATGAATACAATAGAAGGCCGCATCAATTCAAAACAGCATAATGTAGTGAAATAACAAAGCCAAGTGACATTTTCCGTGAAAATAAAAAGCTGTCTCCAGATGCTGGTGCGAGTTAAGCGGTACACACTCACACAAAGAGAAGAACAGAGTAGAAAACACACACACAAGATGCGAAATACTGACCATTGTATCTTAGAAAATCTCTTTCAGATTCTTGTATTGCGTGTAAGAAAATGCATTGTACGAAATGGTGTTCGATTCTAAATACCGCGCTATATTCTCACGACGGGGTACCATAGCACCAAATTTTGCCCTAACAAGCAGCACCTAGTGAGGCAAAACGCACTCTGCGAAAATCCTTAAACGAGAGGACGCAGATAACTGCGCAAAATCTCTAGCGAAAGGACAGATGAGGACACAGAGTCTGAAGGCAAATACTATTTCACGTTGTACCTGAGGCGTCATTACTGTTTACGTTTTGTAATTGTCTTTACTATTTGTACAACAAAAAATGAAATGGGGGAAAGCTTGTCCGAAGGATAAAAATAGCCTATTACACATTTCGGGAGGTATCAGTAGCTTTACGGCCTGTCGGCTCACAGGGCATTTCTTACATGCTGAGGGTTATGGGCGCGCAAAAATACGCTTCTGGCAGCGGTTCAGAAATGCTTTGAGAATATCAGAACGGGAGGGCGGACCTACGGCCGAAGAGTGTTCGGCCTCTCCGCTGTATAATAAATAGGGGAGGAATTCTATAAGTTCGTATAAAAACATACGTACTCGCACAAAAAGAAAAAAATTGGGTCTGTAAAAGATCACAATTTTCTTTCTCCGGCAGCTGACTTTCGTTAGCAGTGAAAACTGTCTTCAGTGAGACAGGTCCGCGCAATAGCCAGGTCAGCTAATACAAAGCTAGGATGTGGAAGAAAAACAAGGAGAATACATAAAGAAGCGCACTTAAATGCCGACGTAGTACCTAATATCATTTATGTATATATAAAATATATTTATATATATTTATATGCGCCTAATCAGCGCTGTGACAAGGAAGGAGATGGACGTGGGACACGTTTCCAACGACTGGAACAAAAACGAACAGTAAAGCTGCATGGACGTAGGACTGGATGTTTGACGCGAGAAAACAAAAACTACATATGACCAGCATATTTTGGCGAAAAATAGCGCACACAATGTACAGTATGAAAAAAAAATAATAATAAAGCCCGAAGCGAGCGGCAGCGCAAAGGTGGTGGTCATGGTTTCCTGCGCCGTGTGACTGGAGTCGGCATTTTTCGACAAGAAAGGTGGGAGAGAGTGTGAAGGAGAGGTGGGGCCGGTCTGAGCCGTCATGCGCGGCACCCGAATAGTAAACTGGAACATCTCTGCTTCAAAACGTAGCGCAGATAAGAGGTCTATAAATTACGATGCTCGTGAGGTATTGCTGTATGACTACAACAGATGCTTTGCTGCAGAAGCTGCTCCAGTCGACACCATTTTTGTTTTTTTGTGCTTTTTTTTTTTGTATTCAACATTAAAAAGGGCACGGATGGCACTTTTCAACAGTGAACGTAACTCCCAGTGGCACTTTCGGAGGCTTTTCAAAGCGGTTGCTACAGAAAAATTGTCTGCTCTATTCAAAGCCAGCCACGTCATTTGCTGCGCATAGGGACAGCTTTGGGCGTACCTTGGTCCTCTTATCTGTCGCCACTTAAGTGGAGCGTAGGCTTGCGTTCTGTTGCGGGCTGATAAAGCGCCGCCTAACGAAGATAACGAAAACAAGAATTGGTTCATGAATTTCTCTTGGTGTGTCGCTGAATACAGCGGAATTAAGATAAGCCTAAATAAAAGCTTAATCTGTCATGCAATCAGATCAAGGCGCGCTGTTTTCAACAATAATCACTTCGATGGGGTATCATCTGGTTTAGGAACGAGGCTGCCAAAAGACTACGTGCACCAGAGTGCCGGCTACAGCAGAGGTATTAAATCTAGGATTCCATCTTTTCCAACGAAGACAATCTCGATAACACGGCGCCTATAATTTTATACTGATGTGCCATCTTTCGTTATACCCCGTGCGAAACTAGTTACTGTGGACAGATTGATCTCCTTTATTTTTTATTTTTATTTTTTTTTTTTTTTTTTTTTTTTTTTTTTTGTAGTTTGAGCCATCCATCACTACGCGCCTATTATTTTCATGCAGTAGCGCCACCTGGGGATGGATATAAGGGACTAAAGGGAACACTCTGATGGTAAAAGTAAAAGGTCGCAATAGTAGGAGGCGCCACACGTATTTCCTTGCCCCGCTATGAAGAACACGACTGCGTTTCGGAGTAGAAATTTGACCCCTAATAATGCCGAGAACCTGACATTTAGTGACTGAAGAAAAGCAAAACGAAAGAGGATGCTGTTGTCGAGTGCTAAACGCAACGACGCCGCTCCAGAAGCATAAAGCTCACATTGACAACGGAGGTATTAAGTCACTAACGCTGCGGTTGCTTCTTTCGGACAGTGTGGCCGTCCGTTGGTGTGAAAAGTAACCGCGGATCGAAACAAACAAACAAACAAACAAACAAAATTCAATCGACTGGCACTAACGCACAGCTCGCCTTTCTGGCGGCGACCACTTGTGTATATATAATATAGATATATGTATTTACATAAAGTAGACGCAAAAACGCAAGTGACACCCTCAAAAATGCCCTGGTGCTCTTTCGTGCAACGATATAGAAGACTCGATCAAACAACAAAAAGACAATAAAAATAATTATTGCTATAATATAATAATACCCACGTAACCTCGAAAAACTGCCTGCCTTTCCTGAGTTTTTACCACGCGATAACTTTCACACCCACACACAGAGCAACACACGCAAAACTTCACTCATAAAGCATTGCAATTGAGTTCATTCAATACTCCCGACTTCTCAGGATTGCACGGCGCCTTTGCCGCAAAATTAAAAGAAAAAAGAAACAAACAATTCCCAAGGTAGGGAGAAAGAAGAACGATGGTGTCAAGCCTGCAGGAAATTCCAGTTATGAAGCAAATGCTTTACCTGACTTTGCACAACCTGCGTGTCAGAACCTCGCTTTGGCCGTTCTCTTCTAATATTCCAGTGTAGCTCATCGCTCGCAACTACTCAATCGCACACATCCACGCACTCAGTGTCTTAAAATCCATGTCGCATCATTTAAGCTGAAGTCACACTTTTTGCGCAGCACCACTTTTTTTTCGCTAGCCGTCCGTTATCCACTCTCCGAACACACTAACGATGCGAAACAACTAAGCTGTAGCACAACATTTAAAGAAAACAGTCACGTCCGTCGTTGACTAGGCGTCTTCACATCTTTGCATTCCACTATATCCGAGACGCACGTCTTCTAAGGCACTTTCGGCCGCACTGAGCTCGCTGGCACTTGCAGGCACTGGCATTGCAGGCACTGGCACTCGCAGACATTGGCATTGCAGGCACCAGCTCTTGCAGGTAATTGAGACTTGGAGTCAAACATCCCCCTTTTCGTTCTTGATTTTGGTGGTGTCTGGGCTTGCGTGAAAGTGTACAGAGTGAGTCCGAGTGAAGAATTTCAACCAACTTCCAGCGCCAGGTTAAAGAAGATGGAGGAGATAAGTTAAAAACGCTTCGGGTGGCAAGTCATTGTCGTTGTCGAGACCAGGCCTGTCAGTTAGCGTTTTCACTTCTCCGGAAATCGACATCAGTAACTTTCGCAAACGAAAAGACTGGAGGGTTGCAGAGCGACGCTGAGCTCATTCATAAAAAAAAAAAAAAAAAAGATCTAGCTTTCCGAAGTGCAGCAGCGTTTCTTTCGACTTCCGTCTCGGCAGGCAGCGAAGGAGCAAGGAAAAGAAGACTATGATATAACGTAGTCCGCTATGAGGCCCAACGGTGTGGCACAATACACATACACAGACACACGAGTTTTAAATGTTCCATTGCATTTTGCTAAGGTGAGGGAGAGTTTTCCAGCTGATGCCGAGCTCCCTCGACGGAGGAGTTCCGTTGCATTTTCTTGCGGTTGTTGAGGGCCGGGACATAAGGTAAAAGTGGAGGGAGAAGAATGTGGGTGCGAGAACCCGCGGCGCCCAATCACCGCTGTAATCAAAGCACATTTGTCGGGTCTTTCTTTATTGTTTTTCTTTTTTTTTCTCCTAATTTAGTCCGGCAGTGCTCTAGCTATGCAGGCCGTGGCTCAAAATAAAACATCCTGGACGTCCGTCGGCGTCTCGGGCGTCTCCGACTCAAGGGTCACAGTCTCAGCGTTTACTTTGGCCGCGTAGTCGCCCGACGGTGGGGGTGGTGGAGGCGTAGATGTCGATCCGTTTAGTGACGACGAGAGAGACTTGAACTCGGGATAGTTCCTCATGAGCATCTTTTCGATCCTCTGCTGACAGTCGTGTAGACAATCCTGCAAAGACGGGAAAGAGAAAGGCGAGTTTGGTGACAGAACGTTCTGCAGGAGCATATACTGGCGACGGTAATACCACATAAAAGGCATCTAGCGACTGAACGGAACTCTGCAAGGCGTCAATGTCTTTATTAAGTGCCCAGGGCTTATCACAAGAAGAGTCGAGATATACAGAGGAATGCCTACGGTGCAAGCGAATGTATGTGCTCCGACGAGACCCAGCCCTACCGGGAGGCTTGGAATGTTGACTCACCTTCAACCACACGACTTATTGATTGTGAGTAAGACGATAACTTGCCCGCCTTCAGAGTCACGAACCCTGGGCCTTGGCACTCTCATCCAGGCCATGCGTAATCGCCTACACCACAGCTACATCCGCCGCCCACTGGGCCATTTGGTAGTCTTTGCAGGAAATCTTGCCCGCAAACAAGAGAGATTCATCGCCAAAACAAGTCAAAGAGCTACTTAGCCTCATGATCATTTTTTTTCCTTCTCGTTACTGGAGTAAAGGGGAGGGAGGTCTTGAGAACAGCACCCAACAAATAGCAAGTACTATGTCAAGTACGGATCGGAAGACAGCTCAGAACCTTAGAAATTTGGAGCTGAAGCAACTTTTAACTACAAACGGCGTGTGGCGATAGGGGGCGGCTTGGCGTTTTCACCCGGAACCATATAGGCTATCTTTGAACGGGAGCGGGGCTTCTTGGGCGACGCTTTCCCCGTATCCATCTCTCCATCTTCCGCTTCCGCTGTTTCCACCCCAAATAAGCCATAACTCAGGCGTCGTTATCGAGGGCTCAGGGCGCCACTGGCGGAGACCCTGTGGTTTCCAATCAGCGTTTCGAGGTTGGAGTTGCCTCCGGACACCCGCTCGGCAGGAAGCGAAAAAATTTAGCCCCGCTGATTTTATTCTGAAAAAATAAAGAACTGTTTAAATACCGCCGGCTTGGCGTTGAAGCGCCTCGTTTAATTGCAATGTCCACACTTTAGAATAATTTTGAGAATATATCGTGCGGATCACGCTGCCCCTACGCCGTCAGGTTGAATGCAGTCGAAGCCACGTGTTGCCCTAAAAAGCAACGAAACGTGAAGTACGAGCGAATGCTTAAGGAGTCAATGTTTCTAGCAGCAGGCGTCGAACCGCAGTACTACTTGGCATAAAGGAATGAATAACGGGTGTCCGCCTTCAAAAGGGCTACCATGAGTCAATAGTCCACGACATAGCGAGCAGCATGAAAAGGACGTAGATGGCATAGCGATTAGTTTCACAGTTCGGGTCTGCTTACACCAGTCTCACCCTTCCGGGTATATGCATTTGAACGCAGTTACATTTCTTTTCGTTCCGAATGCAAGTGGGCTAAGAAACAGCTCCTGGTAATGTTCGTCCTCCCACGCTCTTCGATTCACTCAGAAAACAAAATGACACCTCCTTCGAGAACGACCACAGCATCTAATTACACCGTTTTCAAAACGGTGAGAGCTTACTCCTGGGTATATTATCACCTAGCGGCGAGTACAAGCGTAGGATCGTAGAACGCGCAACCCAGGGCGCTTTAAACGCTAGCGCTCATACCGCACGCGATACATTAGCCACCTGTTGCGCGAGTGGCGACAAGGTCACTCCTTGTCGCCACCCTCCACGCACACGCAGTGGTGAAAGCGAGGACTTGGCAACAAACTCTCCGGGGTGACCTACACCTTCGCTCCCATCCCATGCGAGGCGTCACGCAAACCCTTCGCCCGGTTCCTTTGTGTACATTTGCTTTTCCGCCTGATCCCAATCGCCGTGTAGGTTGTGGACCCTGCCGCCAGCAAGTAAAATAAATGCATAAGAATGCCTCGACAAGGGCGAAGGAGGGGGTTGGAACACCTAAGATGTACGTGGAAGATTGCGGCATACCGAAAGGCAGCGGGGGAGGCGGTCAAGTGCGCAGTGGGGGCAGAGGGGAGGGCGTGAAAGGCTGCCTCCGATTGGCTGCTCTGTGGCTGGTTAAACGGTAGGCACCCCTTCTTCTCTGACCACCATCTGTGGATCTTTACTTCATTTTGAGAAGCAAAGGGACGCTGGCGAAGGGAGGAGGGACGGGTATTCGCGAAACCTCCTTATTTTACAATTTCTGTCTATTTTGTTTTTGTTCTCTTATTTCTATCCTCGAGAAAATGTGAACGTAGGATAGGGGGGTGCTTTGGGAAGAACCGACCCGCCGCCGAACCTCTCTTCCGCGAATCCAGCGACCAGGAGCGGCGCCACCGTTTCGCAGGGGAGAGAGGCGGCCGACGTCAAGGCAAGAGCCGAAAACGAAACCTGCGGTGCCGCGCTCCGCAAACGGCCATTCATACGCTCTCCTCCCGGCTTCTGCGCCCGCCCGCTAAGCTAGCAAAAACACCGACAACCACGAAAAAGCAAGAAAAAAAAAAAAGTGGCAAGAAGACCGCGCCGTCCGTAGAGGTTGCCGACGCCAAGACTGCGGACTTCGCTCGCCCAGCGAAGAACGTGCATAAGAGGGAAGGGTGAGAAGGATGCCAGTGGTACTGTTGCTGCAAAGAGGGGAGAGACCAACTACCAGCTCGGGCACATTCCACAGGCGTCGTCGGGTGTGCGAGAAGGCATCAAGCGGCGCAGAAAAAAGGTCTGCGCTGAGGCAGGGCTGTACAAGGGGGTGCCTACCATCCCCTACCGCATCTCTTCTGCCCCCCCAGAAGAGAAAGTACCACTACACTTGATTACCGGCACGCTAGTGGCCGAACCGCGTCGCGCCTTCTCCGAGCCGCGCTTTTCAAAGGTCCGTTCTTTCTTTCTTGCCTTCTTTAGAAGTCGCGTTATTTGTTTCTTATTTTTGGCGGGCACTTTTTTTCGCGCTCAGGAAGGCTGTCGGAGGTCTCATTGGGTTCGACGTGGGGTGCCCCATTTTGTTATTGTTGTCTTCGTTTTGTTCTTCCACGTCTCCCGCATGGTTCTGAGGGGATGCTGGTGGTAAAGGAGGGCTTCTTCGAGTTTGGTACTTTCGTGTCTGGCGGCGGCACTCGTTTGGAGGTGAAGTAGCAGCTATGGCGGCCACCTCTAGATGGCGCTAGTAGCCCGTCGAATATCCCCAAGTCGAAAGCGAACTGTTGATGCTCTTCCTCTCCTGGACTGGTTGGTAGCTAAGACCACGGAGCAAGTAGCCAAGACTGTCTCCCCCTCGGAGACCCCCGCCCTCCCAACTTGCGTCTCCGTAGTCCGTCGCAAAGCAGCGAAGATTCGTCGGAGCACTGGGCTGCTAGCTCCGTTGAAGAGCGTGGGAATGAGCGCGTGTTTGCTCCTGGAGAATGGGCCGAAACGGAATGCCGCCGCGCCACGTAGTGAAGGGAGATCGACGGTGGAGGCAGAGGGGAATGATGCGTTACTGCGGAGAACCGCGCAGCAAGTGTGGCGGTCTCGTGTGTCGGTGTGCGCCTGTCCTTTCCCCCGCCGAGGACTTTTTGCGATTATTATTTATGATGGCGACCCTAGGAAGGAGGGGAGAGGCGGGGTGCGTGGACGGTTCACGGGCTTCTTCTGTGCTTTTGCCGTTCGCACTGTGATAAGGTCAATCAGCCGTGCGCTGCGTGAATGCGGTGGTGCGTCCGACGGGCGTTTTTCACTCACTCCGACGGGCGAGCTCGTTTCTTTAATCTTACGTCCATTGAGAGGAGAGAATCGCGAAGTGGAGGAAGGAGTTCGGTGTTCCGACTAGTCGCAACGACTGACCGCGCTCTGACCGTAATTGTGTTTTTCGAGACGCTGCTGCCGACGGTTCTCGGGTGCATGACGTCAACAATACATGCGCGCCATTTTCGCGCCCTACACAAAATGCCCGTCCATTTCACCCTTCTTGTTGCTGCTGCCGCTGCTTTCGATTTGAAAGGCGTGACCAGGTGAGCCCTTTGTCGCCAGCTCATGGCAGATTCGCGCGCTTCGCTCGGCCCGCGCAATGCGTGACCATTCTCTGCACTCGACCTTGGAGGCCTCTGCGGCTGACACAAACACACACTCGCGCATTTCTTTATTCTTCTTTATTCGGTCCGAAGGCGGCGCTCCTAAACCGGGGCAAAGCGGCCGTCGTTTCGTTTCTGCTGCCGCGACCTCAGCCTTGCTTGTGCGGCGTGTAAAGGATCTTTTAGGTCTTCCCGAGTCTATCCTTGCGCTGTTTTCGGAGTGACGCGCCGTGCACGGTACAGTTCGTTATCGAACTCTCCGACAACTGTTAAAGCGGCCAACGCCTCAGGTAAGAAAGGTGATCGGCAGTTTGATTATATAAGCGGCTTCACGGGACATCTGTGAAGAGCAGCTGTTGTCTGTACATAAATAAAACAGAAGGAGCAGTAGTAATGATATTATGCTCAATCTGAAGCATATCTTCATAAAGTCTTGTTCAAGTGTCCCTCAACGCCAGCAATGCATTGGAGCAGCGAGTCCTTCATGCTATGCGTCTTAACATTTTACAAATACAAAGCTGATTTTTCACTGATCACTGCACAATGTTCGTGTGGGAGCTTTTCGTAAAAGGACCGCATAGGAACTCATGGCTATAGCGTGGTTTTACGTCTTACAGTTCCACTCATCCGTTCCAGCAGCCTTTCAGATTGCGTTTAAGATCAAAGCTGCAGTATTTTAGTTTTATTTCTAAGTGTTCGGCATCCGTCCATGTGTTGTTTTGGAAGGAAGCAATACAAGTTTACACTGGCCACAGCCGTGCAATTAACCATACGGCATTCCGTTCCGAACCGACATTTCATATCACTGCACATCGCCCCTCCAGATGCGTCACAGTGCAAAAATGAGTCGCAGACTTGATTTGTCGGATGCATGGAGCGCGTCCATATGCTGTCCCAGATGCGTGAACGTCGAAGATGCAGTGCTCGCCAACACCGCCTCGATCACTGCGTCGTGCTCACTGCATTTCAATTCCAGTCCGCGGCGCCGACGAGGAAATTATTTATGAGCTCACCTCGTATGCATCCAGTCATTGCCCTCCTCAACGACTGTAAATGAACTGCGACGCACAAACAAGCAGGCGGTGTGAAGGCGGAATGCGCGCCAGGAGGCTCGGAAAGGGCCGTGATGAGAGTTAAGAAATTAACGCCTCCGAGTAGCGGACACTTGATAGCGCCCGAAATATATACACTGTATATATGTCTCTCTCTTTCCGCTTCTGTGTACCCTGTTGTGGGGTTTATTTGCTTACTGCTGCTGTTCTATTTATTTTTCTAGGCTTTTTTATATTATTATTTTTTTTTTTTTTGTCAAAGCTACAGTGCCATGCCTCACAGAACCTTAGTATGGGGCTGGTTGGTCGACGACATCAACTGATGACAGTTATAAACTGCTCGATTCGCACTAGGAGGTGGAAGACGTCTGTGCGCATTGAACAAACAGCGATAAAGAAAAAAAAATGAGAGAAATACAACCGATGTGACAAGCCTACCAAAGAGAGAGAGAGAGGCAACAGAAAAAGTATCCCCCCCCCCCCCCCCCCCCCTCAGCTGAAAAGAAGCAAATACATCGACATTGCAGCAGATCGACGGTGGTGCTGGTGTCGGTGGCGTCTCGGAGCGTCGTTTCAGGTTTTACGAGCGTCTGGCAGCGTCAGCACGTATTACACTGTTTAGAACGCTCCAAGAGCAGAGACTCGGAGGCAAGTGAGAGCGCAGCTTGCAAGGCTCGCTAATTCGGCACTTGTCAAAGCGGCCGTGGAAATGCGGTTTTAGCTTGCGGGCTACTTCTTGTGTGTGTATGTGCGCGCAGTTTTGTGTTTCGATATACACATGTCGGCTTCTCCTCGTTGGGATAGGCTTAGTGAATGAATAACACCGTTAGCCAAGAAAGAGGGAGAGAAAGAAAAAAGCTCATATAAAGGGAAGACAGAGGGCGCGATATGTGGTGACTGCTGCCACGGAGAGAGTAATTGCCATCAGCGACGCGATGCGTACAACTTTCCCACAGGCTTTTTCAGAGACTGTCCCCCTGCGGTCGCGGAGGGGCTGTCTCCGAGGGCCCGGCGGGACAGATGCCGAAAAGAATAACACTGTGCCTGTTTTTAGGGGGCGTTCTAAAGTTTCACAAAGCTCCTACGACCGCCCGCCTGTCTGCATGCTTCAGAGACACAGAAACGCATGCTGCTCGCAGGCTCTCTCTCGCAGCGTTTGCCGCCGACGATGACGTGCCCTTGGCATTGGCGGTGGCTGCGAGCGAGCCAGCCGCTCCCAGCCAAGCGACAAAAGCCAATGGCCTGCCTCCACTTCACGCGCCGGCTTTAGGAGAACGTGTGACCCGGCGGTGTATTTACAAACCGTGGCTCGTAGGCAATGCGGTCTTCGCTTCTACCAAATTGCACAGGCTTACCCAAACTATAGTGGTAATACCCAAGAAAAGCCTGGGTTCTATCGGTGTTGGTCGTACATTGTAAGCTCATACCCCGAGGAAATAAAAAAAGTTACTAGCGAGTTCCTTTGTTTGCGGATGAGCCATATTCTGCTGCATAGCACATTCAGAGCAATGATTGGGGCTCAAGGGGCATAAGACGCGCTGACGTTTCCCGTTCTTATTAATTCGCGACACTTTAGAGAAGAAGAACTGGCACAAGGCTATAACTCCACCGGAACTCAACCTTAACGCTCAGCATGCTGGATAGCCGTTATCGGACCCGAAAAGAAATGAAGGTGGTGGTGGCTACTGCGCCCGAAGGTTTGACAGCGAGAATAGCGGAGTTAAAAGAACCGGCAGATAGGAGGCGAAGGCGGGACAGGGCATCTGAGCGGGAAGTTAACAAGTCACTCCTTCTCGGGGAAAAATGACCAGGACACAGTATGCTTCTCTTTCCGCTTCTTCGAAAGCGCTGTAGCACGTCTTCCCCTAAAAGCGAAGGACAGAACTTCGGCACCAAAAGCCAAAGATGCCTTAGCCATGCTCCTCAAGCGCACACTCAGACAGGCCCCGACACGAACCAACGACTCTCCTCCATCTCTTTCGGCTGACTCTTCCTCGGCTTTTAACAAGAAAGTGGAGCAACGTATGCTCGCGGCGCCCCTACTCGCCACCGGCGGCTCAATGGCAGAAGGATCGCACTCGGCGTTCTTTAGTTGAGCGGTGTCCAGTTTCGGACGTGGTTGGTGCCGCCTTTTTCCACCAACATCGGGCGCGCCTTTGCCGACATTTTTCGTGGTATGCGGTACGGCGCCGTGGATTGCACTCTGCGGGCGAAAATGAAATAAAAGCACGGCGCCGTTCTCATATTTCCTCACCTTCCGTTATTTACTCTTGCCTTTGCCTTCTTCTTTACTCCCCCCCCCCCCCCCCCCCCCACACACACACCCTTCATGTTTGGAATTACCTACTGTGCCTCTGTCCTTTTTCTAGGAAAAGAAACTTTCCTTGGTTCGTGCTGCACCCGTTGCGATTTGCCTCTGGAGCACTACAGAGGCCTGACCGGTAATATATTTCTGCAGATCGCTCTGCTGAGAATTGTCTGCGAGCCTGTAATTGTGAGCTGAGTAATTAATAAATGGTGAATAAGGTTGTCCGCAACTCAGCGTTCAATCAAAAATGTCTCGCCATTAAAATATTTTCTTTAAAATGCATATCGTACAGCGTATGCAACGTATATTCAGCGTACATACATTGAGTATACATTGTATATGTTATGTACCAATGAAATATGTTTCCACCCTGAATGCAATTTCCGTGTAGCGAAAGATTAATGCTAGGCGCTCTTCTTTACATGGTTTTCTTCTCGAGCGCACTTGTATCAGAGATTGTTTAAGGGAACAGAAAGACCCCCTCTCGAACGGTGATAGATTAGACTCGGGGAAAAAAAAAAGACAAATGGATTCCTTGAAAGCGTAGCTGCAAGACGCCGACAGCAGCGCAAGGGTGAACCGGTTTCAGCGATGCAGCAGTTGCCGCAGTTCGTGTATAGGTGCAAGCGCACTTCAGGAGAAAATACATTGACCCGTTCTTTTGCCAATGGAAGCAGAAACCCTTGTTTTGCATTACCTATACAGCAATCTTTTTCCAAGCGCCACTAGACAAAAACAAAGAAATCGAATAGCTTTCCTGTCCTGCCTTCTTTCCTTCGACGCCCGCCAAAAACTGCAACGCAACCTGCCGACGGCACGCAACGTCCGAGTAATACGAAACCGGAACCCGCACCTGAAAAGTATTTGCGATGCTCGCATGCATGTCGTCGCCTGCCGACCGCGTGTTTCCGGTCTGATTAATCAGCAAATTTCAGCGCGGAGTTGCGAGGCCAAATTAAGCAGGATTGCGCGCGAGTGTAAACAAGCACGCTGCGCTGAGCGCTGCGAGAAACTGCAGCTGGATTTTAAAGTTCTCAACAGATAAGAAAGCAGAGAAGAACTCGGACAGCACAGTCGTGTCGCGCGGCAACCCTTTCACGCTTATGAACGCATGTGTAACCAGCTAATCATGGCACATCAAGCGTTAACGCTATTATTCTTCGATTTTAGCCTATCCCGTATACCCAGAGCGACAGCAGCAAATGCGATGACAGGGCGGGCACGTACCACTTCTATGCTGGTGATTTCGTTGAGCCGCTCCGCAACTTCCCTCATCTCGCTCCAGTGGCGTCGCAGGAGGCCGCACACTGCAGAGCTGATGCTCGCCGCTGCGATCATGGATGCTGGGGACAAGATGAACTCGAACTCTGCAGAAAGACAAAGAGAAAGAAAAGTCACGTGAAGGTTAATTTCTAGAAGCATTGAGAGGTGGTGCAGGACATATGTGGGTAAGGTCGCGAAAAGCAAGGCGCCCGTGTGCTGTGCGATGTCAGTGCACGTTAAAGAACCCCAGGTGGTCGAAATTTCCGGAGTCCTCCACTACGGCGTCTCTCATAGCCTTAGTTGCTTTGGGACGTTAAAACCCCAAAAACCAAGCCAAACCAGCAAATAATTGGTGCTACTCGAGCTTTATTGTTTTAAGCGTGCTCGGACTTTCTGAAGTTTCACGGATGTTAAGCAGCAAGCAACATGGGGAACCCACGTTCAATTCAGCAACACAACCTATTTTTCTTACTTATTCCACACACACACACACACACACACACACACACACACACACACACACACACACACACACACACACACACACACACACACACACACACACACACACACACACACACACACACACACACACACACACACACACACACACACACACACACACACACACACACACACACACACACACACACACACACACACACACACACACACACACACACAAAAAAAAAAATGGATTGCAGTGAATTATGCCTTTAGAGAAAAAAAAAAACGATTTAAAGAAAAAACATATCTTTGAGGTCCTTCTACGGGGCAATGATTGAGTGTGGGCTAAAAAGTGTCTTGTTCAACATTTGTTAGCCGCTGCAAACTGAAAGTGTGGTTAAGTAATGCTTGTCCACTGTAACATACTTTTTTTTTTTTCTTTGTGTCTCAGGGCGCCAGTTCAAAAGGTTTACAGCTGAGCCCACAAATAGAGCAGCCCTCTTAATCAGACAAGGCCCTGTATAGTGCATATATAGCAGAGGATAGTATTGAGGATGATTTACGAGTGTTCTTTCGCGCAAAGCGTTTTGTCGCTTCTGTTATCAACGTGCGCATGGTCATAGTCGGTACGCCTGTGAGGCGTACAGCATAAGACACCGCTTGCGCGCGCGCGCGCTCACACACACACACACACACACACACACACACACACACACACACACACACACACACACACACACACACACACACACACACACACACACACACACACACACACACACACACGCGCGCGCGCGCGCGCGCGCACGCACGTACAGGAGCCAATAGCAGGTGGTGGCAGGTGTTTACTGACGCCGCCGCCACGGCAAAGAACGGCAAGAAGGACGTAAAAGACTGGTTGCGTCTGCGGGTGCCTGAGACCGATTCGGGAACGCAGGCAACAAAAATCCAAACAAGTCTAATTCATCAGTTAATCGACACGGCGACGACAGTCAAAGAAAACAAAAGGCGGGCAGAAACAGCGGGGTGACGAGACGGTGGCGATGTTTATAGAGGAAGACAAAGAAAATATCAAGCGTGCGTTTTTAGACGGTCAGACGGAGAAAAGAGTCTCTCGGCAGTTGCGCCTTTCGTCGCAGACTCTGAGGAGGGTCGCGCCGTCGCCTGCCGGTGGTCGTTAACCCTAGACGCCGCCGTTGGAGACACCGATGATTCAGACAAGAGAGACATGCCGCGGTGTCCTAGTGGTGGTAACAGCGGCGACGCTGGCAACACAGTGACGACCGTGTGCCACCCCGAGAGGGTACTGTCCCAAATGCCTCTTTCTCGTTTTTTTTTCACTGCGGTTAGCGGGGCAATAAAATATCAAAACCGACTTCCTTCATTATTCCTATGTAACAACACAACGCCATGAATTCCGCGCCGCAGATAGACACGGTTCGCCCACTCGCCGCGTTTAAACTTTGTCTCTCGATGTCGTCAAAAAGTCATCCCGTGCGCATGCGTGCTTTTCATATCTCCGACGCCTTCCCCCTCTCGTTTCGGGCCCTCACGGGCGAGCATGCATTAGCAGTTTGTCAAAGAAGCGTCGAGCATCAGAAAGAGCGAAGAGGACAGCGCGATGGATGAAACGAAGGAGGAGGAGAGTGGGCCAGACGTTGACGAAGATGGTGGAGAGCTGATGCGTTTTTATGTTCCTTTCGGTCGTTCTGCATCTACCATGCATGGCTAACTGCACGAGGGGAGTGTGTGCCTGAAAATGCAGCTGGTGCTGCGGGCTGTGGATGGAGTGAAAGCATTTAGATGTCATAATAATCGTAAGACCCGTCGGGGAATTCGGGTGTACAGAATCTTCTTCTTGTCTACGCATTTGCCCCGTCGCGCCGCGTCATCTGGAATTATACCCCACGCAGAGAGCGCGCGACTACAAGCACTGCAGCCAATGAAAATAAAAAAAAAAATAAAAAATAAATAAAAAATTGGGAAGACCACTAAAACCAAGATGTCGCTCTTGCGAGTGAGATGGGGCGCATTAAACGAACTGGTGAGCCCCTGTGAGCATACCGCTAGCGTGTTTGCGTACATCTGCAGGCCGTTCGTTGTACTAGAGCTCATTTGCAACTGCTGAAACTCTTAGAAAGATAAAAGAAAACGGCTAGGCGTGTGAGCTGCACCCGAAAAAAAAAAAAAAAAAACGCGTCATTTGCAAGGAATCGAGCGGAGTCGCAAGGCGTGGCGTTAACAGCGAATTCCCAGACGCTGATGTACTACCTCGGACAAAATTCTACTTCCTTGCAAACCCTCCCCAAGTGTTCAGAAACACCTCCGGGGACGGCAACTATACTGCGTGCACATTATCTAAACGAAGCACTGTGCAATAAGAGCATCCTCTACAAAGCCGGGGCGCATCCTGCACTCTCCGCGTACAGTGAGGCGCACAGTTTTAGTGAGCTGCTAATTAGTACTCTTTTGCTGGTTTTAAATGGCTACGAAGATGCAGGCGTTCATCATGCATCCTGCTGATTTTTAACGGTAGGCTTGCAAAACTGAAGCCTTCATCAACACTTCTAAAAATGAAAGACGTGTAAGCGAAGGAAGACGGCGCTGCTAAGCGAAAAATAATACAAAATAAAAAAAAAAATAAAGAGAAGAAGTCCGCTGTAAGTTTTAGCCTCCCCGAAACTAATGCGGGATCAGCGGACAGCGCATACGTCGAACATACAATCGCTACGCTCTTCTTTGCCACGGTGCGCAAGACGTGAGCTAGAATCTGCTTCCTGTTCAAAGGAAGACGGAAGAGCGTTCGCGCTCCGTGACTGACTGACCGACTAGAACGGCTTCACCGCTTTACGCACGAGGAAGCAGCAAAGTAGAAGCAGCGGCAGCGGCGGTACCAATAACTACTTTTGGAGAGAGTGCGGACACTCGACCCCATTACGACAATTTCACGGTCTCTCGCGCGCGCTACCCTCCTCGTATGTAGTATTACACGGCATGGCCATTATGGTCCCGATCGGCTTGCCGCCGCTGTCGACTCAAGTTGCGTGCATCGCTACACGACCTACGGTACGGAGTTTCGCATTTCCGACTCGATGATGTCCCCGTCACGGCTTCGCCACGCGTCGGCGTCACCGCGAACGCACGACGAGGAGCTACATTAAACGGATTGGCTAAACGATGGACACATCCTCGGGCCCTTCAAAAGCAGCCTGCTAGATGGATATATATGTATATTTAGAAAGGGGAGGAAACGTGCTTCTTCTTCCTCACTGGTCATGATCGTCACGGTTTTGTAATGTCCGTGAGTAGCTGGGTGGGTATTGGGAGGGATCGGTGGCGGCATTGTTGTGGCTGTCGAAAGGCAGCAGGTGCTGGTGGGGTAGGGGGCGATGCGTTTGAAGAGGCCGCCCGCAGAGCTACCCACAGCTCCTGAAACACTTTTGTATGCGACGTGCTGCTCGGCTGCGAACCGATGCAGGCATCAGAAACTGCCTCTACGATACGCTTGAGCAGCACCTAGTCAGCAGATCTGACGTCGTCTCACTTGGGTTCTCTTTACGAGCTGTTTTTTTTTTTTTTTCTTATCTTCTAGCGCCCATGAGACGTCGCAATAGGTTCTGACCGCGACAAAATTTCTGCTTTCAGGTAGCTAGACCTTCATTCTCGAATGTCGAGAAGAGGAGACCTGAGATGCTGATGTTGTCGACGAAGAATCCAAAGAAAAGAAGGAAATGAAATGAAGTACAGTAACCCGCAAAATATAGGTAGAAGAGAAGACGTAGCTTGTAGAGAGAAGTACAGGGAGGAGGAAAGGCTTTCGCCATTAAACTCTTTAGTAAAGCTGTAATCTTTTGGGGGTTCAACTGTGAACAATAAAGATGTGATATTCGTTCATCAGTGGCCTACTTCCATTTTTCCCGTTACCATTTTTTTTTACATCCTTCTGACACTCAGAACAGGGGCAACGAGGCGTCGCACTTACAAAGCTGAAGCTAACTAATAGCGGTTATTCTCACCTGTGACATTAAAATTGAATTTGAAAAACAGAAGTTTTTATTACGAGGCTAGAATCGACATGTGCTGTGCTATGGATAAATCAAAACATTGATGATCTAACTACAGGACAATTGTTGCGAAATATCACATGACACCGTAATGGGTGTTGTCATAGGCTGTCGGTAGGCGACGACCTCTGTATTGCTCTAGAAGCCATGACCTGTTGCAATGAACTGTGCCAAGGTTGGAAAGTTTTAGAGGTAATTTACTTTATGCGGCAGTCCTAGTTTGGCCTCTGCAAGATAGTAAGAAACTGACCGGCCCCAGTAAATTCTAGAAAGTGAATGCTTCTATTTCGGCTATAATTCGCTAGAACACTTTCAGTTTCAAAAGTCCGTTTCACGGCCATATAATCACCTCAAGAATCACATTTAACTCTTGGGCTGAAAAAACTTTCCCCAAGATGCGGCACGCAACTAGAGAACTTGTTCATATCTGCTGCGTTAACATGCTGCTGCTCCTCCGCCTTCTCTGATTCGCTGTCGACGTGTGATGCGCAACCTATCAGGACCGCCGCGTGTGGGCGTGGGAGGGAATGCATGCTTCTGCTTCGAGAAAACGCGCCCAAATCGTGACGTAATGTACGCACGCGCTCTGAGCGGCCACTCGACGAGCACCACTAATCCAGCGAGCCCCCACCTCACCCCCGAGTCTTCGCTAACCTTACTAAACAAGGCAATTACGCCTTTCCGGTCGTTGACGTTCGGGCGTTTTTGTGGGCTGAGTTTGGCTCAGGAACGTGCTCTCACGTTCCCCGTTCTCGCAGGTCGCCTCCCGGCGCGCTCCAGAGCATCGACTTCTTCAGCACAACGGCCGAAGAGTGGATTGTTAAAAGAGTAAAGACGGCATCAAAGGCAGGTAGGAATGAAGCAAACAAATTAAGCCGTGAATTATAGGCACGATGGCATACATCATACTCGGAGAGCAAAGAAAGGGCTAAAGCAAGGAAAGCACGAGAGTAAAGGAAAACCAAAAGGAGGAAGGTGAAGCAAGAAGGCGGCGCCGCTGTGAGCGCGCCTTAAGACCGAAATGGATGGTCCCGGATTCTGCGCCAGCGAAAGAAGGGTGTCGGCCTGCTCTTCGTACGCGGCCGCCGCAGACACATCGTGAAGCTCGCAGCCACGTGGGGAGGCTACATACCAGAAGCCAGACGCTCAGACAAGCCAAGACGAGACAGAAATAAAGAGAGAAACTGCAGAAGAAAGTAGTAGTAGTAGTAGTAGGGCCAGGGAAGGCAGGGCACGTTAGAAGCGCCAGCGCCTCTTTGTGGAAGGAAGAAGCGACGTGAGAAAGGATGGGCGATGAGGATGCATCGGCACGAGAAAGAGTAGAAACGAGACACGAGGAAAGAAAGCTCGCGATTAAACAAATACCCGGCAGCGGGAGGTCATGGAGGCCGCGCCCCGAAGGAGGTAAAAAGAAAAACACCCGTTGAAGCACGTATGCGGCCGAAAGCAAGGCACTCTGGCATGAATGGCTCTAAGCGGGGGTTACGTGGTTAAAAGCAAAGAAAAAAAATCTGAAGTCTCGAAGAAGGAACAAGCATTGCCCGCTTCCCGCTGTCGCTACGGGAGTAGAGCTGTAGCCGAGCCGAGTCAAGCCCGGGCAAAGCCGGCTCTTGTCCATCCAAAGCGAGCCAAGTCAAGCCATTGAGCGTCATCGTCGGTTGCGTTGGCGCAGCAATCGTTAGGTGTACAGCATGCTCCACGGTGTACTGTCCTGCGATCTCTTTATGATTGTGCGAATTCTGATAATTACAGCGGGGGTGCTTTGCCGCCGGCCGCAGAGTTAGCGGACGAGCCGAGTTAAGCCAAGCCAGAGGCGGCGTAATCGCTCGCTGTGAAACCGCAGGCGGGCTTTCCGGCACAGGACGCGAGCGAAGCGGGGAAGATCCCTGTCAGGGCGAGCCAAGTCAAGCACATGACCGAGAAAGATAAGGGTGCGGAGCCTGTATGAATGGCGAGAGTAGGAACGGGTTTGTTTTCTGACCTGTAGACCGCGAATACGAAGGCCCCACTGACTCCACCCACACTTGCGTATACGTGCAAAGAATTCGAATGCTTCACTTCGAGGACCAAATTCGCGAGCGCCGGTGTATAAAGCGCCGTGCGGCGTCTTCATGTTCGCAAGCTGTGAAGATGTGTTCACGATGTTGCATTACAGCGTTGCAGGGCGGGCGCCCTTTCTTTGAAGGAAATCGGCGAAGCATGAAGTCGTTTCTTTCAAGCTGGTTTTGCATTTTCGCCAGCGGTGTACGTTTTGTTTCCAGACTTACACTGTGTTTTTAGTTTTACTTGGCATAACTTTTGCCGATCCCAACGCACGCCCCGTTTCCAAGAGGACCGCGATGGCACCGCCTCGTGCACCTGTCCGCACTCGCGTATTTGAAAGCGGAGAAATATAGAGCAAAGTGAAAGTGAATCAAGACCCCAGTGAGGGAGGCAGCCGTGCGGCTTCTTCCGAATCTCTCAGCGCTGTCTGGGAGTCGCATTGACGACAGCGGGTAGAAACAGGTTGAGCTTGCTGTGGTATGCAGCTGCTCAGAAAGAGTTCAGCCCCCCTCCCTCAACCGAAGTCCAATGGAGGGTCGAACACAAAAATAAAAGCCCAGGTCAGACAAGAACGTGTCTTTTTGGCGTGGAGCACGAGCAACCATGAGGCAAAAAGAAGCCGACGAAAACTGAGGAGCCAGAACTGTTCTTCGGTTCTCCGCAATGAAGGGGAAGAAACCAGCAGGAAAAGAAAAAGTAGTTCGGGGAGAACACACGCACACACCTTCTCCTCGGTCGGGCCGAGAAGTCTTTGACCGATAGTTGCATGGCCGTCGACGACGGTTAGGCGGTCAGCTGACAGTTGGGGTCCTCACCCCATTCTCAAGCCGCCTTTAGGGACACGCCGAACTCGTCTTTTTTTTTTTTTTTTTTTTTTTTTTTCATATCTGGCCAGATGATACCGTGCGGACGCGAAAGCCTCAATGAATTAACTGGTGCGAACGTTGTTATGCTAAATCAGAAATGCATTCTTTGCTTGCCGAAGTGATAAATTGTGGCAGCCCCATTTGTAATATCCTTTTCTAACCTTGCCGTTGCTGCTTCGGCCGACTGTGTTATTACACGTCAACTTGCAATTATCTGCTTGATTTGCTCTTTTGTTTCTGCTCCTATTACCAGTTTGAAGTATATAGGCGATGTATCAGCAATTTGGATGCCTTTTTCCACCAAAGTAATGCTCTATACTCCCATTCAGTGCGTCTTTATCAGCATCTCCTGCTACTCTTCATATACACAACCTGCATGCGAGCATGGATTTTAGACGGACTCTGTGTACGGTCTCGAGTACAGACTAGCCAAGAAAAAGAAAAAGTAGACCTTGTAACTTGGCGTTATGCAATCTAGCTAAACCGCACCGTTCATTGGGCGCAAATACACTGCACTCCGCAATCCATTTGGAATACCACTCCTTTAGCTCGATTATTTCGAACTTCCTGTTTATTGGGATTAAGGCTTAGGTCAGACACTGGATTGAAACATCATAAATTCGAGCTTCGCGTCATGCTTGCAAATTTTCACTTGTCTTCCAGTTCTAATCAGTTGCCTGGAACTATCACTGACTATCATGCCGCACTCATTCGCTCACCTATACGTTGAAGCTAGCAATCGGCTTTCCTTTAATCTCATTTATCTGCTTGTAGCTTACGGGGGTCTCGGTTCTGGCAGTCTTGAAGCCATAGGTAGCGTAAGAGGGTTCTAGCACAGATTTCGCCCTCGCTCTTGAACACGTTCTACGTGACGCTGGCGGTAACACAGGACGTTCCACGTCCGCCGCTATGGTTGAGGGTGGCGTTGGTGAACGCTCTCAATTTTCGTATACATGCAACATTAATACCCAAGAAAGTAGCAGGTGGGACAGCGGCCGATGTAGCTCAGTTGGAAGAGCACCGGACGCGATATTCGGAGGTCGTGGGTTCGGTTCCCACCACCGGCACGTTGTTTTTCCTTCTACTTTGTGTTTAATTATCTTTCCCCTAAACAGACTACATTACTAATTTACGTGATTACCGATGTAAAAATTTAAAAAAAAAAGACAAAGTACCATTCCCAATGCTTTCCTTGGCCTCGCCGACTGTTGGCTTCTTTCCTTCATGCATTATAACGAGCACTCTCGTTTCCCCTTCATTTATCTGCTTTAATCTCTCCAGGCATTCAAAGGGGCCATTCGTACCGACAACGACAGCAGCAAAGGAGCCGACCCATCTGCATTCCTTCAGGATAGTGTGCGAGTATAAAAGCGACACCTCCGTCTTTCTTGGAGCCCAAAAACCAGTTCGGTCGTCTTCGCCGGTCCATTGACGGTTCGCACGCGTTGACCAGTCGGTCGGTGCAAAGGAGAGGCAGGAATGCGATCAAGAGAGAAGAGAGAGAGAAAAAAAAAAGAAAGGTCTACAGCGCAGCGCACTTATCAGCGTCGATTAACCAAATTGGCGTTGAGACGATCAAGAGACAAGGAGGCGCCGACACCATCTTTGGTGGGAGGCCCTCACCACGGCGGATTCGTAGTACGTTTCTTTTTTATTGTTCATATTATTTGACTGCTTCGAACATACACCCTGTCATTTCAACTTCCCACGCCAAGCGAGAAGCCGATTACCTAGGTGCCCTTCTTGGCGGCCGCCTCTTTAGACAAGCGAACCCTTCTCACCGCCTTTGTGCGTTCGCGTGTAGTTTCCGATCTTTAATCAACCGTGGGCGGCGAGGCCACCAGGCCGTTTCTTCCGAGAGGCAACAGGAGGTTGTACTCGAAATGTGCCAGCCTTGAAAGGGACATAAGTGGCTTGGCTGCTCTGATGCAAGGGGCCAACAGAAATTGGTAGGCCACATGTATCCCAAAAGTTGGTTGAGCGCAGTCAGAAAATGATGTTGTTTCGCGGTGAAGTGGCTTGTTGGACATTATGTTAAAACAGATAGAAAGACACACATTGCACATTTCCTGACGAGCTGACGCGCTCAACCAACTTTTCGGGTGGCTCCTAAAGTCCCTTAATACATCTTCATGTGGCAGTGCGACCTATTAATTTCTGTTGGCACTGAAAAAAGCCCCTTGCATCAAAGCAGCCAAGCCACTTATGTCCCCTTCCTAGTAAGCGCAATGTGAGTTTGTCTTTCTATCTGTCCGTGTTTCCAGCGCTGTTTTAAAATAATGATTTTGCTTCGTAGCGCTCGCCTCCCTAATATATATATATATATATATATATATATATATATATATATATATATATATATATATATATATATATATATATATATATATATATAAATGCCGAGCCGTTTTCAACTGTCGCGGACCACGTAACTTCACTCCTGCCTCGGCAACTGGGAAGACTTTGCGATGCGGCTTCTCGCACCTTGTCCAGGATTCCCAAGACGGCGGCAGGTTGTCTCTTCGGTTTCTGAGAAGGGATCTCCATGACTAGTGCGGCCTCCCGTTTGAATACCCTTGAATTACGATCGTATAGCACAAATGGACCCCCGCTGATCAGTTCCGGGAAGCCCCGCGGGCAGACACCCGTCGTCACGCTCCTCCTTTGCGCGTGACAGCTCTTTAAACACGGCACCCGACTACGACACTGCGGTAGACTCTTGACCGCATTTCTAGGCGGTTAGCTACGAAAATGTATCTAATAACTCTACCCCTGTTAGCTGCTTAGAAGATGCGAAAAATAGACCCAAACAGCCACGCTTCCCTCTATGCCCCTTCTGTTTTAATGCCAGTCGTGCCAGGAAACGAGCCAGCGGAAGGTTCATCAGGACTTCTGAAACGCAACGTAAGAAAGCCTCACAGAAGCGACGTGTTCCCTTCGTCTTTCTCACCCGGTCGTGCGTAATGATAACACAAAACCTGTAGAAAGACCGCTAATTAAAACGGTCTTCTGGAGGAGGAGAAGGCGGTACTCGCGAATTCTCCGTCTCGCCCGGGCAATTACATAACAGAGCTCCGAGGATTTGGGTGGGGGGAGGTTTAAGGGAACGAAACAAGGGGGTTAGGAAGCGGAGTACGGAGACGGAGAAGTGGGGGGACGACGCGTGTCTGGAGCGGTGCCGACAGAAAACGACCTTGAAGCAGGGCGCTCCTCTTGAACGCGAGCGCCCCACAGCGATTATGCGTGCCTGTATATAGTACATACTATATAGAACTCACTTCTTTTCTCTTTGGTTTAATTGTTCGCGATTATACATTCGGGCGATTTCGGTACTTCGCTGTCACAGTCACCGCTTCCACAGTACTCCTCTTCTTTTTGATTTTTCTTCTGTTTCTCATTAAATGTACACCGCATGGAAATCCACAGCAAAATACAGGCCCATTTAAATTCCGCGATCTTTTTCGGTTTCTCAGTCCTTTTATTGGCCGTTCTGTTCGCGTTTTGTTGCATCTTGTTTTCTGAGACTATCTACCAACCTCGGGCCGCCATTATCGCAAAAGGGCAACTGGTGCTGAAGATGGCGGGGGGGGGCGTTTTCGTGGGAAAGTCGTTAATAACTAACAATCACACTTTAAATGCGGCGTTCCGTTTCGGCCTTAAGAGGAGATGCCAAGACAAGCCGACAGAGGCCAACACTGTGGACATTGCAGCCAAAACTGGGCCCCGGTGGAGTTCAGGATATTAAAGGAAGTTGCACTTCGTCTTCTCGACAGGAAATGGTGCCACTAAGTTCCTACGGAGGCGTTCGCGGAGGATAGGGGAAGCTGTGACCGGAGTAGTGTCGAACATTAATACTATACTCTTTATTTCCGATATTTAATTATCAGTCAATCGGTATCACGCTGCTTAGCTCGTTTACAGAGGATAGTACACCCCTGGACATTGAATGCTCAGTTCAACGAGCTTGAGTCTGGCGCTGACGGAGATTATCGTGCAGCTTGCCGCTGATACAAGCTGGCCTACATGTGCTCAAAACGATAGCCGCTCCGGCACGCGTTGTTGAGGAATCCAAGGGCCGCAGAAGCAAAGAAGTCTTTGCCCTTTGGTCGGGGTGCACTGCCGTGCAGGCATGAAGGGTGGCGTGGGATTGTCGGCGCCGAACGACCTTGGTTTGGCCATTCGTGTTTAGTGACTTGTGTGAGGAGGCAAATATGGAAATGCTGCGTGAGCGCTGAGCGATATCGAAACAATCCTCTGAGAAAGCTTCGCACACTGTAAGCAAACGCGACAGAAAAGCTGCAGCACGGACGTTTCTTCCAGGCGTTCCCTTTCAGAGAGACGCCATGGAAGGAAGAAAATGCTTGTCAGTATTACGAAAGGAGGCTCATCTGCGAACAAAGAGTTACTCAGAAAAACTGCGTCGTTATTTTGACAGCTTCGGAAGCACTTGGATTGTTATGCATAATTTCGTTTCTTTTACTTCGTTGCAATTTTTTGTCTCAATTTTAATTCCAAGTAAATTTCATTTCAGGTGGAAATATGCATATTTGAGATTTCTGTGCATGCCACCCCATAGGAGCAGAATCACGAATGCCTTCTGTTGTTGTCGTCGTTGTTGTTGTTGTTTTCTTTAGTGTGTTTAGGTGACTTAGTTTATTTTGTGTTATCTTCTTCGCAGCTGTTTGGTTGTGCCTGTTACGCTGCAATTGCTCGATGGCCTTCTTTAATCTTACGATCACTACGGTTCCCCAGATCAATCTTGCGGGGCGTTTATATTTAGAGCGGAAAGTCTTCCATGCGGCTGCAGCGGATGGTGAGCAACCTATACCTTGAACTTCCTTGCCCGGTCGAGACTGAAATGTGCATGGCAACAGAGAGCTGGTTAATGTTGTCAGAAATAAAAATTATGAAATCAGCAATTCCTTTCGCGTTCAATGGTTACCGTCATGATGTAGAAAAGGAACCTCCCGTGGTTGTGAAGATTACAAGCAATGAAGTGATTATTCTTTAGCTTTCAATCAGCTCGCCACACGACTACAGCTACATAGCTTTCTCAGTATGTTTGTTGCTGAAAAATCGAGATAGATAGGGCAGTCGCTGTTCTAACTAAGCTAACCAGGACCTTTCTCTTTTTCCTTCCTTGGCTACCCAGCACCAACAGCGCTGCGCAAGTAATAAACCACTCTGGTTTTGGCTCACTGATGCTGCAGGTTGACCTCCGAAAGTGGGATCTCAAAAGTCGTTATCATCATAATCCTTTCTCGGAAACCATTCTAAATGTCGTCTAAAACTGCACAGGCCCAACTTTAACAGGGACTGGGAATAGGAGATTTTGTGCACTGCTGTGTTCTGCGTCCTTTCGTTTTCTCTCGTTCTCAAATGAGAACAAGGCAAAGAGAAGGACGCAGATTAAAAAGCAGGGTGCCAAGCGCGTGGAGGAAGCGATTCGTGCCCTCCCGCTGTCACACTTCCCGCGCCAAGCAGACACGCAAGCAGCCGGAGGCTGCGGAGGCTTGCAGAGATAGGGCCACTTTTTTTTGCGGAAGGATACCGTACAATCCGGTGTATAAGCCCTATCGGTCGGGCATCACACAAATAAGAAAAAAAAAAGCTAAAGAAAAGAGTTGGATGAAGAAAAAAGGTTAACGCAGAGAATATGTTGAGATTAATGAGTAGTGGGAGCGAATATTGCATTGTAGGCGTTTGTCGGCGTCCGTAGTAGAACATCAACATTAGCGAACTATTACGCGTTTACACCATTTGAATAACCAACTCTAAAACCTATTGCTAACCAAGAACCTGCTGTCGATGCTTACAGAAACGAAGCCTTTCCATGTACTTTTCTTTACATATTTTTTTTTCTTGTTCTCTTCCATTCGTTCGCCGTATCACGCGTCGGAAGTGTAGGTGCGTGTCATATTGGAGCACACACGACTTCCCCGCCGCATGGTGTGTAACAAGTGCCTCGTCGCAGAGGCCCTTCATTGACGGAGTCGGGTTACACAGGATACGACCAAAAAAGATATGCTCGCCTCTCGTGACTCCACGCAAGGAAAAGGAAAGAAAGCGGGGCAGGATGAGAAGAAAGACGTGATTGCGCGGGAGATCCGCTGTGGAAGTAGTTTTGAGTGCGAGAGAGGCGGTTCTTTTCGTTTGCCTGTTCACCCTTGTTACGCTTCTGTCTGTTTTATTTCTGTTCAAAGTTAACCCTGCTCGATACACAATGTTTACAAATTGTGTTGAGAAGAAAAGTTGATCGGGAGAGATGTGGCAGCCAGGAAGCACCTAGTTCAAAAGGTAGAACCGCTTCTATAAAACTGATAACGAACGAACTCCTGATATGGACCTCGTATTACATGGAGTTGGTAGAGTTCAACTGCACTGGGGGATGTGGTAACGCGCAAGTGGGGAGTTGACCGGCTTTGCAGTGAGTTCACTCCACTCAAGTAAACAAACAAACACATTTGCCAAGGCTACACTTTTCCAGGTTCTACATCTTCCTATTCGCGCACCTGTGGCATAGAAATGTGCAAGCTGTCTTTATGAGGAATAGCAAGGCAGCCCCGACAGTGGCGCAACGAAAAAGGTGGCATGCAAGAATCGCTGTATGCCGCCTGTGTGCGAGTTGCTCAATTGAACGAAACGCGAAACAGATCAAAAGCTCTCTCACGAGATACCGCAAGTGGCCGAAGGTCGACCGACGGTGAAAGAAGCAAAAACCCACGGTGAAAAGAAGAAAAATAGCTCAAAGGCGATATGTCCTCTGGTCGTTGTGATATCACAAGTGCGACGTGAAACCGTGACGCATCACACGGCACGCTCCTGCGTACCTTACCGTGAAAGCGAGGAAAGCGCAGAGCACAAAAGGATCCGTGGATGAGAGAAAGTAGCCACGTAGGGCGTGATGGTACAGACGTGCTCGACACCGACCATAAAAAGACGAACACGCAAACACCACAGTGGTGCAGAGCTACAGCGATAGAGCGCCCGTTTGGCGTGGCGCTATGGCATCAGGAACTGATGATGGGGCCTTGTACGCGCCACACTCACCAGGAGGGGAAAGGTCAGGGGCGAGAAAGACTCATCACAGCGGACAAAAGGAAAGTCGCTCACGTGTACCAGTCGCCAGTGTCTTTCTGTCCTCCAGGACACCGCCAGATTTCTCGAAAGGGCATTAAATAGAGAGAGAGAGAGAGGGGGGGGGGGCGCAGTGCGGAGGTGAGAGAAGCGAAGGATGGTATACAAGAAGACAGTTCTTTTAACGGCTCTCTGTGTCTGCAAGACGCACAGAAGCTGGCGCTTACTTTTCACTATACATACAATTCTTTAAGGAAAACGCACAAAATGAAAAGGAGACCTGAGAGCCATTGCGGCACGATGACAAAGAAATTGGGCAGGGTCCCGGACAACGGGGAGTGTGCCAGGAGGAGCAGGAGGAGGAGGTTGTAGACGCGCTGCCGCTATAGCCACCGGAACTCGACCCGGATCTTTCTACCCGGGGCGCCAGTGTTGTTCTCGCGTAAAAAAAACACCGTGCTGTGACAATGACGGAGGCCGCAAAGACACAGCGGAAGTCCTGGGCGTGTACAGCCAAGGGCTCCCATTCACAAGTACTGGAATGTCCAGGCGAAGGCAGGGCATTTCGACCTCGATCCTAAAATCTACGCCGCGGCACAAGTCGATGGTGATGGTAGTCTACAAACCCCAGTCAAGGTGACCATCGTCAATACTGGTGTGGGGCATGATTAACAGCGCGCAAAGAATGGGAAAACGGTTTGCAACATACTCCGAGAGCAATTGCATCGCTTCGACCACAGTTTCTTGGCGAGCAAACCATCTAACTTGCCATCTCGAGTAGAATGAATTATTGTTTTCAACCAAATGAACGGAGCAACGAACTGAAATCAAATGAACTTTACACCACCTAGTTCTCGTTTACAACAAGCGATATGAATCAGAATAATTTAAACTGCAAAGCAAAACGTTTCTGCGCATTATCACATTTTTTATACATAGCCTGGATCTGCTTGCGACAGCTCTGGCTGGGATGCTCATCTACTATAACAAGGGCATCTCCATGATTGTTGCGAATTGTAGCTGGAGCATCCTAATGTGAAGAGCGCATAAGCGACTTCTTTCAGCGGCTTGTCCGGGCCACCGCTCCTCCCACCGCGTTCGTCACGTCATACACAATGTTCCACGGGGCGAGAGAAATTCGTTCTATCTCTCCATGTTCTGCGCTGAGCATTCCAACGGGAGATGGGAAACGACAGGTTACAACCGATCCGGCTTGCTCAATGACACAAGCCACACACATTTCACGACTGCCCCACGGCCACCACATGCGAACGGAGTGGAACCTAATGCACGCAGTACAAAAAGAGAAAACCCCAGAGAGGTTCTAACGTTTCGTCGAGTGAGGGCACCGGAGGCGGCAAACACTGGCGAGTTTTCTGAATGGCGCAGCCGTGGCGCCGTTTCTAGGATCGTCCATGAATGGAGAGAGTAGAGGCCATAATGTATAAAGGGGGGTCTCGTCGAACCACGCACGCGAACCTTACCGCCACCATATCCGCGTTGGCCGTGTCCGCTGCCGCGTTATGACTTGTTGCCGGCAGCTTTCCTGAGAGACCGAGGAAAAGGAAAAAAAAAAAAAAAAAGCCACCCGAATCGCCTGGGCGAGAGAACCGGCGCGCGAGCGCCAGCCACCAAAAGGGGCGGAGGCCGAGTTTCCTCGAAGACAGGAAGCGAAACGACGACGGCGAGACCTACAACCAACGCAGTTCCGTTCAGCGTACCCCAAGGCGCGGGTGCCAGTAGGAAAAGCGGACATCATTCCGCCCCCTGGGATGGTGAAGAAGTGTAGAAGCATGGGAGACGTATATGGATCAATCTGTGCTTTATGCATTCTTGAAACCGTTTCAAAACATGTTGGCCACTGGACACTGAGAACGGATGAAGCAGTTACGCGTTTCAGCAAGGTTGACGTGAGACCTGCGAAGGCAAACGCCGCGGCAAAATGGCCCTGCACCGAACTTGTACGCGTGCAACTAGAAGATGACGAGTAGTACTACGATGTGTGCATGTCTGCACGATGCAGCGACCAACTCTCAAGGCAGCGAAAGGGGCGTCGAATGCTGGTAGAGAAGAGGGAGGAGGCAGGGAAAGGAGGACAGAAGCCGATTCTTGGGAATCCGGGCTCATCAAGTAACAAAAAAGGGAGGATGTGCTGTCTTTCCTCCACGGCGGCAATGATGGTGACCCTCGGTCGCCGGCGAGACGGCGTTTGCGGGGGCGGACGTCGGTGAAAGAACGTTCATCCCGGCGGCATCACTTATCCCCGCACCGCCGCCTCACTTCCTTCTATTGTGGAGCCGTGCTGCCATGCCCCTGCATTGCGTTAAGACAGTGGCTGCTGCCTTCTGGAAGGAGCAGTCCGAAGCCCTTGACCTGCTTTGTATGAATGGGCTGACGCCCTGTCCATATCGCTTTTCAAATATGGACGAGAAATATTTCAGGGCAGGAGGCCTGTGGAGTATTAGCTGGAATATCATATTAACGAGCTAATGTAAATCTTTTTATTTTATTTTATGCCAAAAAGAATGCTTTGAGGAACATTTGGCGCATCGACGTCCGGGACGGCGGTGATAAAGGAACATTGGGGATATCCGGTACTGCAGCTGAGAAGTCCAGGTATACAAACGAAGGACCATTGCAAGGCTTATGACTGACGAGTCTCGTAGGCTCCCGCGCCGCACATGATTGCGCCAAACAGCGCGAAACTACGATGCTGTAGATGCAGCTTGCTTATTTAACACCATACCTTGCCCTTTTATCTCCTGTAAGGCGTAAGGGGATCTTCGTTCCAAGACCTCCAGGGACAACTCAACTTGATTGGTTCCCAAGGGTCGGAATTAAAGCAGAAACACTGGCAATTGAGGAAGGATAACGGCCGAACTACACACATACCTCGGATGTCGCAACGAGGTTAAACAAAACGAGAGCGGCAATCAGTGCCGGTCAGAGAGGGAAAGTGAACTGAGCACGTGTTGGATGACCCAGCCAGTGGTTGATGACTCCGCGGCGCCGGCTACTAAGCTAGGAAAGAGGAGGAGGCCACATGAACCGCGTCATCGTCGCCCGCGGCTGTACGAGGAGGAGCATATAAAGATCCGCAGCTCAAATCACGGTCGCGTCAGGATGGTCGACTCAGTTGTCGACCGCACATGTTGCCGGCATCTGTCCACTCCCAGGAATGACACCAGCCTCGGCGGCTCGCGGCGATGACCTTGGAGTGACGACCTCCCCCGGCGCCGTCGCACAAACCATGGCAGAGCTGCAATCCTGATGAGCATGCCGTCTTGGTGTTGTCCTCTCCGCCGGCATTGCGGGGGGTTGGGTGGCGAGCGGATGAATCAATGGAGCAGCCTTCAGCAGTGGCAGCTCGCGAGCCGAGGCCGACACCCCGGAGAAGCAAGACTGCTGCGCGCGGGAGGAGAATGTGCGGTCTGTAACATGCGTGGCCGGCGGTCCTTGGACTTCGGCACACTGACCCCTATGCGGCAAGGGAGACCCGGCTGTGATTGACGAACCTCGTCATCGCCTTCTTCCTTGGGGACTCCGAGCGCGTGGCAAACGTGCGGCAGAGCTTTAACCCCCCCCCCCCCCCCCCCCCCTGCTGCCTACTTCTCTTCCTATATATTCCTCCTTCCTGCCGCGTTCATTGCAAAGGAGGAAGTAATATATTTACTTGGTCGCGGATTACGTCGGCTGGCGAGCACTTTGTTACAAGTGAACTGCATTTGGAGCTCCTACCATGATGTATTCCAAATCAACTATTCCAAAGCGCGTTTTAATAATAACTGCAGTGATAATCGGTTGAAGCGAAATAAGATTGCAGTCATTGCCGACTTAATTCCTAAACCTTCTGCCGCATGTCACAGGAATGCGTCCTAAGAGCTTTCTTTTTTCCCTGAAACTACATATCCAGAACTAAACAAGTTAAAAAGATTGCTCTTCTGCAAATAAAATTTTCTTCCGAGCTGAAGAGCCTCATGCGCGTTCTGGGTATTTAAAACGTAACGTGCTCCGCCCACATATCCTTCCATCAGCTTTGAGTACCTTGTTTAAAAATTCTGTAACATTTAAGCGTCCACCTATCATATAGTCTACCAGTGGTAGAGGTTGGTGACATGGTTGGTGTTGAAGAAATGGAGCTCTCGCTTCTTTTTCTAGGTTATCGCCAGGGTGAAAGCGTTAAAAAAAATCAAATTTTGAAATGACGTGTCCTTTAGCTAGCCCAAAAAATAACCTTTGAGAACAACGAGTTAAGAGGTTACGAGTGGAAAATCAAGAAAAAAATAAAAGCGTGGGAAGGTCTGCTACCAAACACGCAAAGACGCATCCGAAAGTAGGCGAAACAGGCGTACTTAATTCAATAGGTTATCTCTAGGGTCGATCCGAAGAGAAAAAGTAATATAATACGAATGGTAATAAACATCGCATGCAAAGGGGCGAAACACCTGAACGGCGACGACCTTGCAACCGTATGCGTAGCCCGGGCGTGTTTGAATTTGTTTCCGCTCTTCAAGCCCGAGCGACCGACAAACACACACACGTCGTCCCCCTACTCTAGACAGATTCCAACCGTGCCGTTCAAGTTCAATGTCACGCCGCACTGGCGTTTTGTTTTTCTTTCTTCCGCGCCGTGTAAAAGTGCCGGCCATTTTTCGCTACTTTTTTACTTGTATCTCCCGACTCGCTTTCGACAATTTGCAGTCCCAGCGGCAGCGACCAGGGCTGTCGTATAATGCATGCACCGTTCTCATCAGCTGACAGGATTGATAAGCGGGTCGCGGAGCGACTCTCTCACGCCGCAGAAGCAATGTGGTAAGCAACGCCCTCGTTCGGCGAAAGGAATCCCCCCTCCTTTCACTTCTCCCCTCCGCATCCGCACTGGATCACTGTATAGACGAACAGCGGTGGTGGCGGTGAATGCAGTAGTAGCAGCAACAGTAGAAGTGGAGTAATATATGCTATGCTTATCGGCGCGGAATGCGCCGTCTCAACTCTGGCTGCCGGTTGTTGCCGAGTGGCATGCGACAGCAGCGCCGCTTGGCGGAGGCAGAGAACGGCATTCCAAGAGCCCCCTACCGGTGACTCGCAGCTACCGCCCGACGCGAACGTCATTGCTCGTTCATTGCAATGTCGAATGAAGCGACCGGCTCTGACGAGTAACTAACTACAAGGCGCATGTTACAATGGAGATATTTCACCTGTAAGCGTGTGGATGCACAGAAGCTCTATTACAAACGAATTCGTCCGAGCCGCAGAGCGAATCGTGGAAGCTGAGAATTTACTTGTTCGTTTTCACTGTGGAACTGGTGCCTCATGGTTTCTTGTTTTCTTCTCCGCCTTGACGCCACTACCTTGTTAAGTGCTTTCATCACGGGGACTAATCTGCTGTCCCACTTGCCTAATACACTTTGTACTTGTCTAAATCTTCTTAGCCTATCGCACGTTTTTGAAAGCCAGCATGCGGTACTTCTTGACTGGACAGCAATGTTTAATCGTGCTTTTATCAGCGCAATCATCACCTCCATTACCATGCATCAGTTATATGTTACTTGGGGCATTGCTGCACCTATGCGTCGTGAACCTCCACCAGATGGCTGTTTTTGCGTTCTATAAAGTCCTCTTTGGGCGGGTTACGCAGCTCTGAACCAATAGCCGCTCCAACTCACCGGTGTAGCAGAAGCTGATAAACGTCTGCGCGTGGTTGCGGATGTGATCCCGGTGGTTCCCGAGCTCCTTGGGCAGCTCAAGCCGGTGGATCAGATGGTCGAGGAAGTCGTTGGCGATGACTCCGCACACGTCCCACTTGAGGGTAGACACCACCAACAGCTCCCAATCCTGCGGTGGACGAAAGTAGTGATGAATGATGGGCGTCAACGGCCATGCGGGATGGACACATTAACATCATACTGAAGACACTCTTAAAAAGCGCGACATTCAAGCACTATTCCCGTTAACAGTGGAATTTTCACAACAGGTCTCCGCACTTTGCGTCAAATGAAGGAAAAGCTCTTGCCTCGGAGAGTACGTCGTGCTTCAAGCAGCAGAAAATTAAAAAACATAAATGTGTAGCGGTGTCTGCACACATATTTGTCGGCTGTACCATTAGTAGTGCTGCATCACCGGTCGCGAAACCTCTTCCATCCTCTTTACAAAAGGGAAGCCTGGTCGCAGTCAGAGTACGACCAGATCATGATGCATGGCTGCCGTCACTACGCCGAGGCTTGTCAGAGCGCTGCGCTAATCCACGCTATACACGTAAACTCCTCGCTACGGGGACGCCGGTGATGTGTTGTTCTTTACAGCAGCGGCGGCAGAAGAAGCGTGGGAACGGCGCGGGGGCGTTCGGTCGCGCGCGGCTTAAAATATCACGCTCCCAGTCGCCGCCGCTGCGACGGCACGGTCATGTGAAAACTGGCTGCCAGAAGTGCGCTTAATACCAGGCGCGAAACAAAGACAAACAAAACGAGCGGAACAAAGGAATAGAAGAAATGAAATCGTAGAATGAATGACGTCTGGCGGTGTAGCCGGTGCGAGAAGGGTATCTTCGGTTACAGCGTATCTGTTGCCACTTTTCTTTTATCTTTTTCGTCCATTGGTTTTTGTTCCCGCAACGTGGAGTCGGTAAAAGGATGAATTAGGCAACGTTTCGTTGAACGGAAAGCCTTGTTCAGTGCAATTGAACTAAGTGAGTGCATAACTACCGGGAACGAAAAAAAATAATAATAATGAAACTCTAGAACCATATTTAGCAGTATTAAAGCAGTATAATACGGCTTACAAGAAATTGCTGTCAGACCAACGCCTCGAGGGTGATAGGAAGAAGTCCTCATTTTCGCGTCTATTCCAAGGGCTGTAAACGGTCGCCACTCGAATACCACCCTGCTTTAGGGTTCGACGCTCCCTACGTCGACTCACCACCACACGCTGTGGACAAAAAGGGCGGAGTCAACATTCTTTTCTGTCTCTTTCCGATCGTCGACGTTTTCCGCTATGCGAGAGTCTCTTCCTCTCGAGGAACATTCGTGGCGCGCCTTGCGTTATTACAAGTTCTTGTACACTAGCATGGCGGCACAAGTGGTAATAGTGTTCCCTTCCCTTGTGTGCTGGCATCCGTTGGGTACGACACCGGGGAGTCACTGAAATGGGCAATGTAACCTCCGCTCTGCGGAAGTCGTCGTCATTCGGGAAAGCTGTGTTAGGACCGGCTGCTAAAAAGTTCCTTCATCAAACTGAGCACCGTGAAGTCGCACATCGAAATAGCGGGCTCTGATTCCTGAGAGGCGCCACCAATTTATGACCGACCAATCGCCACGCGTTCGCACTGCCAGTGCAGTGATCAAAATACGATATCCATCTCGGAATGCGACATGCTGCATCGCTTGCGCTACCCTTAGGTGTAGTCTGATATTTGATAGGAAGAGATGCCCATCACGCAACTGTTCCCACGGAAGGCCGGCGTGCGAGTCCAAGCCTGCCGGATGGACGGTTTGTGTGTAAGGGTCAGTTCGAGAAACGACCTCTCCCTTCCGTGCATCGATGCCGACCGGCGTCTGTGCAACCGATCCCCAGGCCAGACGGCGACGGAAGTTCCCCAGCCCGGCTCGTTCCCATCACCGACGGTGGAATGGAATGCGGCGCGCGCGTCTGTGGTTTCGCCGACACCGAACCGCCGCCGCTATGGGAACAGCAGCGGTGAAATAACCACACACAGCGCCCGTCAAAAGCACTCGCTGGCGCCGATAAGTGCGCGTCAACGGGACCTCAGTCTAAATATGACGGCTTAACAGGAATCGCACAGCATGGATGCAGATATAATTGCAGGGTATTCTGCGCAACACGGACACACATAAGAAGACACCACGGGCGCTTACTCGCCTGTGAAAGCAGCTCACATGACAACCAACTAGCTCAGCAGTTAACTCTTAATGGATGCAGAGTTTTGCCGTCCTCACTTGGATCATTTCAGTGTCATGCAGTAAGGCTAGCATATGGCATTCTTCATCATGCGATCAACGCCGGCTTTCAAGTTTTACCGGCACAAAACAGACTTACGAACTTCGCGGTTTGTCTGGATACGAGCTCACTCAGTCACTAGCCTCTCGAAGAGAGCATAAATTTTGCCACAACTTCAACTTTAATAAGTAATAAGTAATAAGCTATACGCTTCTGCTGTTGTGCTAGGGGTAGCGAAAGCTCCTTGAAAAAAAAAAAAAGAAAAAGAAAAAAAGGAAGCATGTGTTCAAGATCAGCGTGACATTCCTGCTGCTCTAAAAGGAGAGGTCATTGTAGTTCTCGATCAACCAGAGGGCGACGTCGGCTAGTTCTGCATCTTGCTTTCATTGCACAATTTGCCAGTCACCTCGCTTCTTTCATACGCCCAAGGTGCCCGCTCAGTGTCACCATAGGGCCATTGACGTCACACTCCTTACTGTACATTTCCGCTTACGCCAAGGGCTCACAGCTCTTATAAGAGAACGCTGGCCTAAACTCCGGCACCTGCTCCGCAGCCCTAACTTCGCTACTCGCAAAACCTCGACAAGGTAAGCAAAGTGGCTCCAGAACTCCGCCACCGGACCCATTCCCGCGCCCCACCATCATAGCCCCGCCTTCCAACATTCCTTCGCAGGTCGCAGTGGCCCTGGCAGGAAGTGGACGACAATCGCAACGATGTCGTTTGCAGCACCGGCGTTCTTATAACGCCCTACCTGCATCTCTCATCGCACGAGCTCGACACAGGCCAAGACCGGCAAGATTCGGCAAGTCCTTGATCTCGTCTCTGCTGCCTCTTCGGTGCGTCCCGCTCTGGTGAGTGTCCCCGGCTTTTGGGGAGCTGGGAACGAACAAACAGACGCCGGAATGCGGGCGGTTCTCTGTGGCCTTAACCACACGACAGGTTCATACACGATGGTTGCGGCCCTCTGCTCCTTTCTACCTGACCTTGCTCAAAGAGCGCAGAACGTTGGGTGGCTTGGGGCTTGACCGCTGGCTAGGGTTGAATTCCATTTTCGGTTCCCACAGGCGGATGCAAGGAAAAGAGCGCAGGAGGGAAGGGTGTCGCCATAGAATGCGGCGCTAGAAAAGCCCCCCCCCCCCTCCCCTCCTCTCCCCTCACCTTTCTGGGAGGCTGCTCCTCCATTCATGCTACTAAAGAGCTCCCCTTCGATGGGAGCCTTCGGCCGCCGCTCTACGACGAAGGAAGGCTAGGTTCATTCATAAGTTTCAACCTGCCGTGCGAATTTTTTTTTCCCGCCTCCTCCTCTAGATCCCTACTTTTCATCCTTGTGCCATACGGTGCACCGTACACCGGCGCCAAGTCTTGAATGGAGGAGCAGACGCGATGGAATGTGGAAATCGGATGAGGCAGAGAGGCGCGCGCGCGGCCGTGCAAAATTCCACATTTTCCGCCCCAAAACGAAGGAGTGTGTGACAGGGATGTGCGGGGACCAGGCGATGGGGGCCGCTTGGTGGAGGAAAGGCAGGCTGGAAGGAACCGAGGAGAGAGGGGCAAGCGAGCCGGCGGGGCGCTCTCGTATCACAATGGTGGATAAGGAATCCAACTGCCAGCAGGTACGACAATATGAAAGGGACTCGTGGTGCCAGGCATGCCACAAGAGAAAGACGTTGACTGGTGAAGCGACAAGAAGGTAGGAGGAGAAGCAAGAGGGTTTCGAGCGCTGCTTCAATGCTCCCGCAAATAAAAGACCCGAGTCGGGACCACCGCCGCTTCGCAACAACTACATCAATGTAAACAAGAATGTGGTGCCGATAATAGGGCCGTACGGTTCTTCCTTCCGCTCATTCTGCCCTGCCGGCGCTTTTCTCTATGATCATACCTTTGCTGTATGATGTTACCTTCTGTAGTTTTCTGCATCTATATTTTTCGACCTTTTCGTGCCAGGTCCTTGGGAAGGCAGGCATTCCTGTTGTGAGCGCGGTGTGCGTGTGCGTGCGTGTGTGTATGTTGTGTACTCTCGCGTTCCTTACGTTACTAATCGCTTTGGCGGCTGTATCCGAGATGGCATGCCTGTTCATTCATCTGTTCCCTTGTCACCGCTCTCTCATTCAAGAGAGTGCCGACGCAGCTCTGCTCACGTCGCGGGTACTCAGTGCTGTTTGCGTGTCGCAAACGCTGGTTACTTGGGCCCGGAGGCCGTTCATGAGAAGGCGGAAATTCCGGAGGCGCTGCGCGCAGTAGCGGATTGCGCGGGCACTACAGACGAGACGGGAAAATTTTTTTTTTATTTGTTTGTTCTTGTTTTCCTGAACTTGGACGTCGGCCATGCGCCATTATGGAATTGCGCATAGCGGTAGAAAAGAAGCGTTGCAGCCGGTATTTGCCGCCGTTTTATATTCTCCGTACAACAGGTTAAAACGCGTATTCAAATATACGGTAAGCATATCGTTTCCGAACGCGTGTTGCACGGTACGGCTGGTGCAATAAAATATTCGCTGAGGGGCATAATTGGAGCCAAATTTTACAAGATACTCTAAGCCACAGCATGGATTTCAGATAGTAACTATCTAAACTATCGGCCGACATCCCGACCGAATGTAAAACCAGCATATATCGAGAAATTTCTGCACAGCAGTCACTAGCCCAAGCAAAACTGCGTTTTATAAAAGGAAGACGAATTAATCTGCGTGCATAATATGGCCGTTCTGGCTCTAAATTAAACATATAATTTAAAGCGTTTGTGCGGGGAAGCTAAGCGTGGGAGTTTTTGACTTCGGCACTACGTCATCTTCCTTTCAAAAAACTCAGATGCATCTGCGCAAACACTGATAAAAAAGAGAGAGAGAGAGAGAGAGAGAGAGAGAGAGAAAGCTCAAAAACTATTTTTAATACTCGCTGCATTCCTCCACGCTTTATATATATTCACTACGCGCACGACTTCTTCCTTCCTAGAAGCGACGTCAAAACCGCATAAGGCCTTCAAACAGCTCAACGAGCGGCGAAAGCCTCGAAGTCCAGACCTCTGACACAGCACCTTCGACGCTGTCTTTTCCACCGTGAGAAAAAAAAGGCCTACGAAGAAAGTCAAAGGCGAACCGGCAGTCCGATGGCTTTGAGAACGCGAAGCAGTTCCTCGAAGTGTGAGTGCGCTTATGTCAGAACAAGGAATGAAAAAAAAAAAAAAAAAAAAAAAAAAGGAGAGAAAATGGGAAAGAAGAAAGCACGATTGTACGATTGCTGCTTGAGGGCAAGGCGGCAAACGCTGTGCGCTCGTACTCGACTCGCTACCAGTTAAGCGAAGCGGCCACATGTGCCGCGTGTCCTGCTTGCGCTCGGCATTTCCTGTTTTGAAGAAGACGCGAGAACCGCCGGGTGCTGAGGCGTGCGGCAAAGTGGTGTACTTTAGAGCCTAGTGGTGGCAAGCAGGTGCAACTCCACTACTCTACTACAAGGTACGCCAAGAAAACCCACCTCGCGGCATTCCGGCCGCCGCGTGGTCGTGCTATGAGTGTGTATACAAACGGCCACAAAGTAGAAAGCGCAAATGATGATGTTGCGCGAGTGTTGGATATACTTTGAAGAGTGGCTCTAAAATAGTTTTTACTGGTACTGCTACTATTACTGCTGCTGCTACTACTACTACTACTACTACTACTACTACTACTACTACTACTACTACTACTACTACTACTACTACTACTACTACTACTACTACTACTTCATTGTGCGATGTCAGTGCCCGTTAAAGAACCCCAGGTGGTCGAAATTTCCGTAGTACTCCACTACGGCGTCTCTCATAGCCTGAGTCGCTTTGGGACGTTAAACCCCACAAACTAAACCATACTACTACTACTACTACTGAAAAGGGTCGTTTCGGGCGAGCGTAACCGATCGTTACACGGAGTATGGTTTCTGTGCCAGTACTATTCAGTGTCTGTAACTAGTCTAGGGAGTATGAACGTAAATTAGTTGAAACTCGGAAGTCTTAAAAAAAAAAAAAGAAAAAAGAAAGAAACCGTGCCTCAAAGTCCATGCCAGGAGAGTATAACCATGGTCATGGCCGCAAGATACAAACAGTATGCCATACAGGCATTGATATGCATACTGTTGAATTTATCTTTCTAATAATAAAGAAAATGCTGATAATTCCTTTTGAACAGCCGCACTATGGAAATCAACAGCAGGCCAACAGTCCCGCGGTGTCTAGTGCCGCAAAAATTAAATTTTTGAGGGAGGTTCACTCCAGCAACAGGTCACACTAGATGCAATTTAGCAATATCGGCGTGCTAGCCTTGAGTAAAAGGAGCACAGGAGTACAGACCTATAAAAGCCAAGGCCTCTTCCGAAGTCAAGTACCCGACAGATGTGTCTTCTTTGAGACAGGCTCCCAAATCTATTGTATTCTGCTGCGACAAGTTAGCTACAGAAAACGGCAAGCCACATCGAATCGAACAGGCAGCCAGCAAAAGGACACGGTATTCAAGGTCAATAGCTTTCACCGCTACATGCGCCGACAGTATAGCAACAGCGTTCTAGAGAAGATTAGTTTGTAGTCTTCTTACTCAGATCTAGCCAGCGCGGCATAAGTAAAATTGTACAGCGCATATTGAGATTTGGAAACTATTCTTTCAAAGCAAGCCACTGTGAGGCGTCTCCTTTTGTGCACACAACTAGCGTGAAAGGCGCCCGTGTCGTCTCCACTCCGTGCAACATGCGTGTCAATGTCAAGCACGTTGCTGAGGTGGGAATCGGCATTTCGGGGCGTTGCTTTCGGGTCGCTCTTGGCCGGACGACAGGAACTAAACTCGACGGCACGAGATAGAGGAGTGAGGCTCCGGAGGTCTCCTGCGCCACTGTCAACGTCGTCGATAAGATATCTCTCGGGGCGGTCTAGCCGCAAGAGAGGAGTCAGAGCGAGCGAAGAGCCTTTCCTGGAGGGCGCAAACCAGCGAGGGCTCACCAAAGACTCTCCTCGCCCGCTCTATCTACCCTTCTTTCTTTCCTTTTTAATTGGTTCTCTTTGTCGCTGATGCCTTCTTAGCTCGGCCGGCGCCTTCGCGTTGCTTTCTCCTCTGCTTGCTTTCTCTCGAGACAGGATAGCGTGGTCGCCTTTCCTTTGATCCACCGCGCCGGCTTTGCTTTGCTCGCGTTGTTCGTCGTCGGACGAGATGTGAATGAAAGCGAACGTAAAGCACGCAAGGACCTCTCCACGAGTTTGCCCCATCTCCTCCAGCGCATCGCCACAGCAATTGCTGCCGCCGCGGCACACTCCTCCATTCACAACTTGCCGCCCTCCGCCACTCGCTTTCGCACAGCCTTGGCTGGCGACAGCGACACTACACGCGAGAACTGCGATACCAACGGGCACCGCGGTCTCGCGACGCGAGCCGGTCGTGGACTGTCGCAACATGGTTTCCCTTTCGGTGTGCCGGAAGGCTGCGAAATGATGTGCGCAACAATGCGTAGTCGCACGTGCTAGAGTTAGGTTACTTTGATTTATTTCTTTCTCTTTTTTGTTACTTTTATGCGGAGTCAGTGCAGCTGGATGTAGAAATGCGTAATCGGTGGTGGTTGATCCTGGCCCTACGGGGCTAGGACTGGTAGGTCAATGCCGCTTGCGGCGGGGGCTAGCCTGCCACTGTATTTTTATCTGTTGCAGGCCGTCACTGCACCCGCTACGGTGGTGGACGACGGCTGTTGCGACGTGCGTCTTTCTCCCCCTTTTCTTATTTTTTCTTCTCTATTTTCTTTTCCATCCGCACGAGGCAGCGGAGGTGGCTGCCTCGTGCGGACAACAACAAATGCGTAATCGCTGTTCATTCGTTCGCTGCTCTTGTCACTTCCTTTATAACGAGTGTGATCTGAAACGACCGGCTGGCTGCAAATGCGTGGTGAATATCGTTCGAGGAAGGCTTCCTGAAGCAACTGCGACAACTCGTTCCGAGTTGGAAGCGCGGTACCTGTCACAGAAGAAAAATTGTGGGGAAAAAAACGCGTGAAGAGTTCAATGCCCATATAACGCGGAGCATCCTTAGCACTCAGGCGCAAATCTATGACGTTCCACGACTCGCTGTTACAAATCACGTAGCGAACGCGAACTCGCAAGCTTTTACTCGTGATGGCAAACAACGCGTGCATGCTTCTACAAGGTCAAAATGCTATAAGCATTGCAGGGGGACCGTGTAATCGCGAAAAAACTATCATTATCGTTAGTCAGTGAAGGTCTGTCGAAAATGTTGGCTTTTATATACAACACACTGGCCATGATAGTATGCAGTCGTGTGAATTACATTTCTGTGTGGGCTCGGGCCGGCCTGAAAGCCCTTACCCGGCTGGGCCCACATGCCGTGTTCGGGACACAGGGACGCTCTCTGAAACGAGCCCGAGCCGCAGCTGGACGAGGCATATTTGTCTCGTGTGGTCCTGCCGGGCTCGGTGCCGCCGAGTACACGTCAGCAATTACGGCGCCTTTTTACAGTGTATGATTAATTGATAGACTGGCTGACTGTCTGACATTGATTGATTGATTGATTGATTGATTGATTGATTGATTGATTGATTGATTGATTGATTGATTGATTGATTGTCTGGAGTGCCGAGATGTGCACGGCATGATGACTTCTCGTATAGGACGCCGTGTGACTTTTAGGTTCATTGCTATAATGTGTATGAGGACACCGAATAGCAGGCCCATTTTGCTTGTGAGTAGTTACCATCAGCCAACCGACGAGACGGCCTTCAACGGCCAGCACACGTAGACAAGTTGCGTGCGTGCGCATAAGAGTGAGTGGGAAAGCCGCGTGAAATGGAGCTTTGGGAGGCAATGCTTCGGGGCCGGATTTCACTCGGCAACCGGCAGCGTCACAGGACGAGCTTCCCACCTGATCTCGTCCAGCTCTGGCGCCGTTGCGGCAGTCATCACAGAGCGGCTCTCGCACCGACGGCATTTGAAAACAAGAATAAAAAAAAAAACAGCAAAGAAATCGAGAAGCATGGGACCGGAGAGGCAAGGCTGACGCGTGGGATGAGAGCAGTGATCGTACAAGCGGTATGCGTGGCGTTGACTGAACGCCGGCCGCCACGGCGGCGCCAGCTGCGAGACGGTTCACGATATCAAAACACCAGCAGCACAGCGGAAACGGTGCCCTCTCGCGCTCAATAGCCTGGCTCTTCGCGAAGGCCCACGCCCAGGATTACGTGCCATGGCCATGCTGCACACGAGCTTTGAAAGCTGTCCGCAATACAATAACCACCTATTGCTTCCGACGATATTTATTACAACTACACGGGGAGCTCCGGCTTGTCACGAACACCACGCTTGAAAACGATGACATTGACACGGGACTGGGACGTCTGATGGAAGAGACTGGTAGAAGAGATTTACCCCCCTCAGGCGACATTCGAGACTGGGTCACAACAACTGTCGTCTATGCGATATGCCAAACAGTCTCAGGTTGACATATTGATTTGGAAACACGTGGTAGCGATATTACAGCGGTGGCCTGGTGGTTCGAACCATCAAAATTGCTGTGTGGTCGTGGTCAGAGTGTGATGAATGCGGTGGAATGCGAAAGAGTAGCAGTGTGCCGAAGTTTGAGGGGAAGGGGGGGGGGGGGGGGGGGGGGGGCGTCATTTTTACATCGATCACTGGTGTCATCGCGACAACACTGCTTGAAGTGTTGACGTTGCCACGTGTAATATGCGCGCTCGAGTAGCATCTATCCAAATAGCACGAACCGGGAACACCGCTAGTACTGTATATGCCGCAAAGATATCGGACGACGGGCTCTGACACGAGCCTAAATGCAGTCAGAAAGCAGAACATAGAAATAAATATTGAATGTCCTCACGAGGGCTGTTTAATGAGGAGCGACGTCGACAGCACGCAACAGCACGAAGCCACGCGGGTGTGAGTTGACGCGTGTTTGTAAAAAAAATGGGACACGACACGTGCGCACACTCGACATAAAAAAAAAAAAAAAAGGAATAAAACGCAGCTCACTCGAGACAAAAAGTAAAGTGGGTGAAAGCAAACATTGGCACAGGCCTCCTCCCAGTTGCATATTACATCTGGCTGTGCAGTCAATTAGCGCACTGCTAGGACAAGCAGCGAGCAGACTCTATGGATAAAGCGGACCAAGACGTCGTGACTGAAACCTCAACAATAACGACCCCGAACACGGCATACAGTGGAGGGTTCGGAACAAAGACGCAAGCAAGCTTAGAGCGAAAACACAGAGGATGGTTTAGATACACAACGGGACACCGCCCAAGCAGAGCCTCACACAAAAAAGACAGACAGAAAGAAAAACGAAATAACGACAGTCACTGCGAAATTGGAACGACTCGTGCGCAGCGGTTAATTTGAGGTGCACCAGCCCTTCCGGTCCGAGGAGCACCGCCCAACTGACTTTAGTTTCTCCAGTTCCATCCACCCTTTCCTACTCCACCACCTCTCTTTACTTTCCTTGCGCTCAGGTAAAAAATGGCTTTTTTATTTCTTTTTTCTTGGGGGGGGTGGGGGGGCGTAGGGCGGAACATAGGCTTGTGAAGAAGAGTAGCGTGTCCCGCTTCCATTACCGGGGGCAGCCCCTTTTCGCCCCTGGAACGAACGGTGCAATTCAACGGGCAGGATTCGCGGGTAAAAAAAGAAAAACAAGTTAGCTTGAACGCTGGCGAGGAAATGACCAGGTAACAATGCGCCACGATGGCCCGTTGCTCACTCGCTCCAGGGAGCGTGAAAACGGGGCCCGTTTGAATACACGGAGAAGGTATGCCAAAAGGAGGAAACGCATATAAAGCGCCATTTCCGCGCAGCGCGCGTTTGATCGAGTAGTCATACTTTGCAAGCGAAGCCTGCGTCTTGATCGATGAAATGTAAAAGTAAAGGTATTTCAAAGTCCGCTTTAATATAAACTGCGCAGATTTTAACCTAATATTTGTGTGGGACAACAACGGCGTGCCTATGAGGACGCGAAGCTGCAAGAAGGAATAATATGGCGACCGGTCTTATCTGTATAGTAGCTGTGGAGCGTGCAAAAAGTCCTATCCACGCGGGGACACCGCAGGTATAAATAACTAATATTACTGAAATAATTACTAAACAAATACTTTCGATAGGTGACTTGCAAACTAAAGACTTTTTCACGAGCTTCAGAGAAGCAGGTTTTTCTGGTCTGTGGGCAGGTCATGAGGGGTATCATCAGTTCTTTCCTGTGCTGCGAGCACAACCCAGTCTCCGAAATTGCAGCGCCCTGCGAGTTCGTTTTGAAAACGTCTAAAGAAAACAAAAATGCCCAATATCAAGTAACGATACTAATTCAGAACACTAAATGTTGGAGAGAAAGTTTCCAAAACGTGTTTATGGGCACGGCATTGCAGTCGTAACCCATGCGATGTCGCCGCATAGGCACTGTTGTCTAACATCACTTAGCTCTATTTTGCTTACGTTAAAGCCAGTCAGTTAGAATGGGGTCATCACGGTTTATGAATGGAACCTCGTTCAACGTTAGGGTGCAGTGCTGGGGATTTCATAACCTGCGATTACTCGATAAGCCTGAGAGAGTTCCAGCGCGTGAGCATAGCGCCATTACCTTTACCCAGGAAGAGTTCGGCTATGTCTTATTTCTCAATAGAGTCTTGAGTTCGTTCATAGTGGTAGCATGCCTCGCATAATCGCCCCTGTGCTGACCCTTATCTGATCCGCTGGACACACAGGCCGCTTGCACCACTATGGCCACAGTACGTGAGGCAGAAGCGTAGCATTACGACGCGGAAGGCAGGGTATTCAGACAATCCGGACAGCTCTTGAATACTGAAAGTAATCCGCATAGCAACTGAGCTGTGCAATATTCTAGGCATTATAACTCACTATAGCTGTGCAACGCCGCGGAAACAAGTCTCGAACTGGCACTAGATAAACGCGAGCGAGCAGAGCACGGACAACTTTCTTTTACCGTTCATGGATTGGTCGCGTCTCTCTTTCTCCGTACCCTTTTCACCCATTTTTTTTTTTTTTTCGGCATGGCAGCCAACAGCATTTTCCGGCCTAGCTTTCTTGCCAATCTACGTGGCTATCCGCTGCACGGCCAATCGAATTCGATGCTACGTTTCTTCTTTCCTGCCTTTTCTCTTTGTTTCGTTCTTCATTTCTTTCTCTTTGTTGTTTTACGCAGCGCGTGTTGCTATTTTATTGAAAAACCTGTACTCTATGTAATGATTATTAAAGTACACGGTTCTTCTCGCTTTTCGCAATATGACAGGAAAGAGGAACGCGAAGAGGCACTTATCGGAAGGCAGGCCGTTCACGCACGCGCATTACGCTTCTGAGTCTAAGCGATTCTGACCTCGGGCACTTTATGGCTGGCTTTATTTGAAACGGGTCATGGGAAGCAAGCTGCGGAACGAGAGAAGCCACCCTCCTTAATATTCAGGGCCGATAAGAGATCAGGAAAAACGATACACGGCCGTTCTTCAGTATTGGGCGCTTCCTACAGGTTTCTCCGTGACGCAGTCGTATTATTTGTTTTCCGGGCTACTTTGTATTCAGATAGATGAGAGAGCAGTCTAGACGGAACGGACACTGTAGTAACGTGTCCGCGGGCAATGCATATATAAAACGTCCCCTTTTTCTCTGATCTCTTAACTTATCTCTCCGGGTGATTTTTGCGACATGTGTCGTCATTCACGGACAATGAGAACTCGTTCTGCTCTGAATTGCTCGCGGGCAATTATGCAAAGGAAAAAATAATTGTGGAGTACAGTGAAAAATAAAATTCGGAATCAGCCTCATTACAGGCAAATTAAACTCTATGGGTCGCAGACAAGAAGGATAAAATGCAAAAGGAAAGGAGGTTCAAAGGAAGTTTCAGGACGAAACTTACCCTAGCTGATGCCTTAGTTCTGCGAGCTCAGTTTACTACGATGCGTAGGAGATAACAGTAAATACTCTTTAATCTAATATCAGCTCATTTTTCATAATTGAACCATTGATAAAACTGCAGCATCTGTTTCCTGCCAGCAGTTGTCAGTCTCTCCATTGGTTCTAGCTTTTTTGGCTGAGATTTCATTGCTCATTCATTTCAAGAAAACACTTTCGTGTGACCTTCTATGCATAATGTCTATTAATCCTCCACCCGTAACCTTGCTGTATGTCACCCCGCATTGCGAATAACTCACGCCACGCTGTCTCGGTACAACAAATAGTAGAGTTTGCCGCGCTTCGGGCGCTGCGTTTGGCGCTAAATTATCTGGAGCGCGCCTTCACTGGTGCAATATTGGCGCGCGAAAAAAAAAAAAAAAGGCAGAACAACTTTTTTTTTCTTTTTGCTTGCGCGTGTATAAAAAACGTCCGCAGTTGGCGGAACGCAGAACACGTCTCGCGCGCGGCGTGGTGCGATCTCTGCGCGCGTGCGTCCGGCGGAGGCCGACCAGGCGATATCTTTGGCAGGGCGACTTCAGACAGGAAAGGAGCCAGTCCGACTTCTCGCTACTACGCCTCGAGTCGTTGCGCAATCTCCTCGACTCGCCGATATGCGCTAGCTGCGGCAGGGAAGTCCAGCCGGAATTCTACGGCTTCGTCGCGGCGTGGCACGGGCGACCATTCATATACAGCCCTGCTTATGGCGGCGCACAGTAACAACGTGCAGCGCAGCAGCGTTCAGATAGGAACAGTTCGTGGACACGCGCTGCACCGGTACCAAATACCATGCGTGCAGGCGCATTAGAAATGGTGACTGTCCCACTTTTGCATGTAATGAAGTACTTAAGCCTCCCCTGAAGCTTTGAAACTCTGCCTTACGATGTGCGTGGTTGTCAGTATACCGGTGTGGCGTGAATATTCCTTCAAAATTCTTTTTTTTATGCTTACCTCGTTCGCACGGAAGGCCGTACCGTGAGAGAGAGAAAGATTCAACGCAACCTAAGAGGAAATTTTCGAGACCAGTCCTACAAAAGGCAGCTGCGCAGTCTGGGTCAGTCTGCGATGTACTAAGCCTTAAATTCAGAGTTCGCTTGTATGTCTAGTATTGGCCGTGCCCACCTGCTTTCCCTGAAAGGTGCCGGTCAGTGGAGGTTGCTAACCGCTGCTGACTATGCCACAAGGAAGAGGCGAACGTGTGGAGCTCCATACGAGGTAACCTTGCACCAATTACTCGGAAAAGGGGGTCCTGGGGAAACCCCGAAAACAAGATGGAGGTTGGGTGTGGGGCCGACCATCAACGAGATCGCAGCACAATTGCGGACGAGTAGAATTCACGGTTAATAGTACTCAGATATCTTGATCGTTCACGATAATAAGTGGTTCGGTATTAAGGTAATGCTGAGTTTCTCTAACGTAAGGTGAAGCCGTCTTCTTAAATTCGTACGGGAGGCACGGTACACGCAATTATGATGCGCTCGCTAGTTGCAAAACAAGAACACCGAAAAAAAAAAAAAAAAAAGCTCATCGCCTTGATATTTTCCATCCTTGTGCTTATGCAGTTATTTTGCCACGTGCATCGGTTGAACCCCATTACAGATTGGTGTTACTAGTGGTGTGCTGGTGTGAGGTACGACTCGCTCGAGGTTGCCGAGCGCCGGTGTTGACGCCTGCCAGGATTCGAGTGGAATTGGTAATTGCCACTAGCTTCGGCGGCATCCTTTTCTTTCTTTTTTTTCTCAGCAGTGGCCGCCGCATTTATGAAGCCGTGCTGTGAATGAAAACCGCTGTAGTCGTGCCAATGCCTGCCCGCCTCCCTCTCTACGTGTGTATTGTATCTGTTTTGTCTGGAGACAGTGTGTGCAGCTGGTTGGCTAAAGGCCCTGAAGAATAGGAGAGCGCCTTGAGGACGTTTTTCTCAGAACTCTGCGGAGACAGCGTCCCCTCTGGAAGAGTGGCGGTAACTTGACGTGATATTGCGGGCCGATAACATCGCAACGGTGTGGCTCCTGATAGTGAAAAACAAATAAAGAAATAAAGAAACGGCGTTGCACATACCGGTACGCAGTTATGCCCTGTGTGTTTTCTTTTTCTTTGTTGTTTGTGCGTGACGTCGCCGCGCACTCTCCCTTTGGTTTTCGGACGAATTGAAAAACAATCTGGCAATTCGGGCAGGCTCTTATTTCGTTGATATGTACCTACTTAAAAAAGTGCCACATAATCTGCCGTCGCGCTCACGGAGATATTGATAAAATAAAACAAAACATTTGACATATATAAGTACCCCCGAATAGAATGCCGAATGGCGGCTTATGAGCATGAACGGTTAAATAAAGAAATGTGGAATCCAGCCGCCTTCACTCCATTTTTCCCTCTTTACAGCACTTGCTCCAACAACAAATTGGTTCATGTAAAACGGAGCAGCACAATATTAGGCTTAGCAACAGGACGAAGAGAATTTAAAGACACGAATGAAAGGGGCGCGAGCAACCTCGTCCAATGGGATGGTCATCAGCTCTAATGCATGCACAAGCCGTCGCGAGACATTCTAAGGTTTTTAAGCGTTAAGCCACGCTAAAAGCTGACAGAAACGCGGGACACCTGTTCCCGAGGGAACACACAGATGCTGCAAAGAAAGAAACGTGCCTACATTCCACCACCGCCGCATGCCGCGAATGCCAGGCCCGAAGGGAAAATAGGAGCGGCGTAGGCGAAGACGGCAGTTCACGGCTCATATACAGGCCGCGTAAGGAGCAAGAGCTTTTTGTACTAGTAAAACGTACGAATATAAGAAGGAAGCAACCCTTTCGAAACTGGTGGGTCAGGTTGACATTCGAGGCGGTTTCCTTTTTGAGCCGAGGGAGACGTGATTAACAACCATCCTCATATTTCCGCCCTAACGACCCCTTAGAAACGTCAAAACAACCTCCTTCTGACATATTCTGGTATTTTCCTTGCTTTATTTCTTGTTTCTTACTCCGAGGTGCATCCCTCCTGGCCTGGGTGCCCTGCCACCTCCCCTGCATTTCTTCTTTATTTATCTGCTTATCCCCGTCGATTCGGCCCCTCCGAGCGACTAGCACCGAAATCAAGGCGGTCGGAGCAGGCCTTTCACTCTGCAGGACGTTTTTGTATCCCCTCGAATGCACTCCGCCGCCGTCTGATGTCAGCGCTGGCGGAGGGCATCAACGAAGAGAGAGGGGTTTGGTTGCGTGTCTGCCCCCTCGGTTTTTTTTTTTCTTTTTTTTTTTCGCGATGCCAACTACAAAAAGGGTAGAGACGCCGTAGCCTTTCGTCTCAACAATGATTCCTTTTATTTCTCCCTTTCTCTCCTCCGCTCCTTCCCTGCCTCCCGCGTTTAGCCGCGCTCTTCGAGCTGCATTACGCAATTTGGGAGCGTCGGTCGCCTCGGAACGAATTTGATATTTTCCCGCGAACGTTTCTTCGACTATAACTGTGGTGTGATATCCTATCCTTTAGCTGCATTTCGCTTTTCCCGTCTGCTTCATAACAGTAATGCGGCCTTACACACATCCTGAAGCGCACAAAGGTTGGCAATCCTCAGGGTTCACTTTCAGGCTAACAGCAGAGCGCTCAGAGGATCTCGGTTTTTACCTGGACCTAATAACCACTCTGAGTAGAGGCATGTATTCAAACCTCCGGTCGGGGATTGCGCTATGCGCTGTGGTGAGTCGCAAGTTCTAAGTATGAAAGCAGCAATAAATCATGATGTTAAAAAAACTTGTCCTGCTGACGCCGTAAGAAAGTGCTGAGCTTAGCCGGTTGGACTGACTGTTCTTGTGTGTATTGACCAACAATTTGAATTTTACCCTCGAAAGAAAGGAAGAGCTGAGAAAAAGTTCGTGCTAGCTCTGTTCGTACCATGCGGGCAAGAACAGTGCTACGCTTTCCGCTTTTCAGAAAGGCCACTTTTTTTTTTTTTCTCTGCAGGTATACAAGTAATCACTATGGAGAAAGGAATGAATTACAGTAATTCTACTTAATAATATCGGTAGTCTATCTCTGTGGGAAAACTATGCCACAGATACATTTTAAACTTCATTGTATTAAGAATAAGAGACCTTTCCCCGGGTCATATCGTTCGAAGCATGCTTTACAGCTCTCTCTGTCCGGTACACCCAGCCAGGTACCAGTTTAAGCCAGTAAGCCTCGCATCTGGTTTGCTGCCTACGCCTGCAAGCAACAATAACAGCAGCAAACATCTATCGAGGACAGAAAGGGTGATTCATTCCAAAACTGCTTCCATAAGCCATTTCGTCGCCGTCTTAAAGAGCCAGTTAAGAGTCATAACTTATCAATGTTGTTGACGACAACAAGAAGAAAGGGGCGCGCCTTAAAGAAGCCCATGAAATGGGCAGCCCGCGTCCACTCGAACAAAGAGACGTGCACCTAGCCCAGGAAGAGGTTTGAAGAAACGCATTTAGGGTCCCGCGTTACCCTTGCCACCTACCGCTACGCCATGTAATCGTTCGAGCGCCGCGCTCAAGCGGTTCGAGTCCTTTCTGCACACGAAGAATAAACGCTTCACGCCGCGTTGAACAAACGGGAAAGGCGTTAATGCGACATCACAATGGGAAGCCGAGGACGAGAAAATGGCACTCGCTGTGGGAACCGCCGTAACCTAGCGACTCCTCGCTCGCTATGCGCTCATTCCCCGAGACGAAAGCGAAGGAGGCGGGTTCGAATCTCGCCCCGAAGGCGAGACACACACACACACGCCCAAGACACACACACGCACAAAAAAAAAAAAAAAAAAAAAAGAAGAGAAGCGATGCTTGCCCATGCACGTAACACAACGGAAGTGATCTATATATCCCCAGCAACGTTTTCTACCTTGAATCAAAACTGACACCGCGGCATCCCTAGTATCAGAGGTTTGTTTTTGACGCATTTATCCGGAAGTTGGTCGCGACAGCGGACGCAAGCGAAGGAACGGGAAGCCTGTTCACCTATTTCTGCCTTCCTGCTGCGCAACTCCGGACAGGTGTGACTTCTCCCCCTTTTTCTTTTCTTCTGTATTTGTGTCATTTCCAAAGCCCCTGCTGGAATACTCGCAAAACGAACCCGTCCCACGAGAATCCTTCCAGGCAACTGAGCGGTCGAAGGGCCACGAAACAACAAAGATCCAAACTGGTCCCACTCTTCATTCTTCCATTCTGTTGTTATTTGAAGCCCTGCCCTAATCTGTTGTTATTTGGAATGGTGGAAAGATCCCAGGGCGGAAGAAAAACCGGTGGCTTATCCAACGTTCATTCTTGCTGTGCCCACGTCAGCCGAGCCCTTCGAATGACCGTTTGTAGCTGTTGACACCATCTGGACACACGCAATACACAATCAAGACAACTCTGGATTGGAAATGCTCTGAGACTGTGGTCCCTGCAGTAGGAAAAAAAAAAAAACTGATAAAGATGCGTTTCCTTCATGCCAAGGCCGGTTCTTTTTAGAAGAGAGGGTGTTCTGAGGGCTTGGTCGGCCGGTAGGCAAATGTCTGTTCGTGACGGGGAAACGAGAGGGTTAGCAGCATGAGGGCGAGAGAGAAAGAACCAGAAGTGTTAGAGATGAAGAGGCTGACTGGGGGAGGGTTAGGCGACTGCTTCGAGGGGTGAGGGGCTGGAGCTGAGTCTCTGATGGGGTAAGGAGGGGTTGCTACTGGAGGGACTTGAAATACGACGTCTACATTCCGAGAGTCGGCGGCGGCAATGGCGGCAACATCTTGGCAAAGCTGCCGTGATGCCGGTCGACTTATTCCAACTCTCCCACACCACGTGCAGCCCCCACCACTACCTCCGTCTACTTTAACCCCGCACACGAAAAGACTTTCTTATTTTTTCCTCACCCCATGCCTTCATCTAAGCACTGACTTTTTATGATGCATCTGGTGGATATGGCCTACTCGAAAAAGGAGATGCAGAGAAAGGGTATGTGATAATAGTACACGTAAGAATTGATTGTCAATGGAGGCTGCCTGAACTTGCGCGATAAAGAAAGTGAACGAGGGGGAATAGCGGCATAGGGACTAATCCCTCGCTAGTGTTCAGGTAATTAATGATCGTTCAAGCTTAGTCTTGTAGCTGTAAATGTATTTCTATCGTTAATATATATATATATATATATATATATATATATATATATATTTAAGTCAAAACAGCAGTATGACTACGACTGTTTCTGGGCCTCAAATTTATCGCCGGCCGTACACGAGCTCGAAACTCGCACTGGAAAGCCTTTGATCATTTTGCTCGGAAGAAGATACCGACGACAATCCGTCATTTATGGAAGCACGTGAACTGCGTTTCACTTCTTAATCGGAATCTGGATACTGGCCGGCGATTATGAAGCCGGCAGCGGCAAACGCAACCGAAATGCTATTCTCTCTTTGGAAGACGGTGTGTCTGCTACCAGCCAATGATTTCTCTAAGTTAGAGCGACCATGAGTGCGCCTGCAAGCACGGAGCTAATTGTTTTGTCCATAATATGGCATTTGGTCATGGGATACCGTTCCCTGAACGTTCACATGACAGAAATTCATCGATTACCGCAGATAACACTCGGACAACGTTCAGAATGCACAAAGAATACGAGCGGAAAGAGAATCCAAAAGTAGCCTTGGTTTTCCTTCTTTCGTATATGGGCGCATTGAATATCATCAAACGAGCCACAATTTGCTCAAAATCTGGGAGCGCATTCTCACGAAACACCAAAAGAAGATCCCTTTCTTTCCGCAAACAACTCAATCCGACCGCACCCATTGATTCGCTTAGAAAGGACGTTCCCAGTGAACATGGCAACGAACTGGTTTCGAAGCAAAACAATCCGCAAATACGCGACCAGTTTTTTTGCTTTTCCCCCACTGGACTCGTTTTAACAAGAGATGCTAGCTTTAGAAGTCGACTCTGCGTCTGGTATTTCTAGCATATGTGCTGTTTTGTTTTTATTTTTTGGAAGAGACGGGTTTCTGGCGTAAACACGCCTTGATCTACACTCTTTTCGCCCCAGTTCATTTTAGCAGGAAAGCGGTGGCAAGCAAGACCTTAGAGCATTAAAGCACGACACAACAAAGGTGGGGACGTCCCACTCGCTGAACGGCCATAGAGCTATCAGAAAGTGCAATCATGCTTGTGCGCTTACTTGAATTATAAAAATCACGTTAGATCTTTTACAGAGATTTCGACGTTGGGCTGCATTAATGATCACGAAATCTTTGATGATCGCTCAAAAAGCAGAAGCTACGTCAAATGTCCTGCATCATGAGCGCTGACAGAAGCAACGACGCCATCACAGGAGCTGGCGAGAAGGGTTCGTAGAAATGTTCTCTCCAAAACGAACGGACATTCCACCAAGAGAGTGCTAAGAGGTCACACACGTCATCGGGGCAGGCTGAGTCCAAACAACGGAAGGAGGCTGGGTTAGACCAGCGATACTAGGGGCTTAAGACAAAGAATGAAGAGCAGACTGAGGCAAAATGTAGAGGGGAAAAAAAGATGTGCTCTCGTGTGGGACGTGTTTGTCTACGGCCGTTTCCGAGAAACGCAAATGAAGCCAACGCTCGCTGCTGGTGCGCCAGCGTACGAGGCGAGCTCCGGGTCAATGGGGAGGCTGCGAGGAACGGCGCCAAAAAGGTATTCATAGACAAAACGAAACTATGTGGATCCTCCACGAGCATATAAGCTGGACGATCTCGCTTCCCAAGTATCACCAAGAAAAAGAAAGATGAGGGAGAACACGTGGAAGGAAGGTCCAGCTGGTCCGGAATGGCGGGGCGCGCGCTCGTAGGTTCTAGGGCAGGCGGTACGGTTTGAACTACAAGCCGTCCCTCTCCAAAACAGCCGAGTGCCTGCCTCCGTCTGCGCCGCTTTGTTGCAGGAATGACTCCTCTATTTTTATTTTCCGCCCCTTTCAGTCCTAGGGTAACCGGAAGTGGCCGGCACAGACGGATGTTTCACGGCCACATACTTCCACTCCTCCAGGCGCCTGCTACCCTTCTTTTGCTGCATGCCGAATGTATTCCCTCTGGGTGCTGCGAGAGGTCGTGTTGTTCTTTGAGAGTCTCCGACTGGTGCTGCTCTTGGGCTGCCATTCAGCAGTTTAACTTCACTCCTCCTTCTTTCCCTCATTCGCATTCCTCTACGACTCTCATATAACTCCCGGGTGAGCGCAAACAGCAAGGGTTCTCCGTTATCGCTTCTTTTATCTGAACGACACAGCAGGGGCCCTGCCTTGAAGAACGAAAGCTAATTGGCATTGCGTCAAGGTATACGCGACTATTGCATTGTGTCTTGTATAGACGCCACGAGGTTCCCCTTTCTTCCCTTGCTTTCAGAGAGAAATGACGCTTTGCGAGGTGTGCGGCGGGTTGGTCTGAGGGGATTCTTTCGACAGAAAGGAAAGCCCACATTGGGGAATTCAATACCTAACTCCAAACGTTATAGATAAAGGAGAAATGGCAATACTGTACAGGAATATTGAAAACTTTTCTTAGCGAAATGGTCATAGTGCGCCGACACAGCTCGTACCTTGGATCGAAGGACAAGTGGCTAGTGGCTTTAGGCTGTATTTTATCTCCTTTTAACTAATCCGGTGTGTTTCTATTACACGCCGCGCATTGCAAACCCTTCGCATCTTCAAAACTACACTGTATCCTCGATTCCTCTCGACCTCGGCACCGCTACCCATTACGGGAACTGCAGGCAACGCGGCTGACTCACATACGACTGTCCATTAATACGCGAGTCTTTCATTCAGGCGCATTCACAACGGCGCTACGCACCCCCGTATTTTAACACTCCCCGGCCCCTTCCTTGAATGATCTAGAGGCCAGGCCGCCCGTGTTTTTCAAAAACAAGCAGAGGCAACGAGAATGGTCCCAGTTTCACACAATAGCCTTAAGAGGAACAGCCCGCAAGGGTTACCGACCGCCTGAAGGCTCCGCGTGCCACACTCTCAGACTCCGTGGCGCCGGGAGCATCCAGGCATCTAGCCGAACAGGAGGCCATAAACTTTCAACCCCAGCCCCCGGAGGAACGGGCTTGCTTCTGCAGAAGCATCGTAGCCATCATCTCAGCCTGCTACCATACTGCACGATGCGGGTGGAAGCCGTTTCGGCACGGCTCTGGCGTTGATGCGACAAAGGGGACTGTCTGTCCTCGCGCGACGCTCGTGGTCCATCCCCCCTTCAGAGGTCGGGATGCGTAATCAAACCGGTGCGATGTGTTGTTCGCGTAGCCTTTGTTTGTCTAGCAGCTTGATTCGCGGTGCTGGCCGGGTCGGCGCAATGTGTTTGTTATCGCTCCCCCTTGCACCCTCGTAATAATGGCTGTCGGCGGTGTTGGGTTACAGCCGAGGCGCCGTACTGCTGTTGTGCAGTTCGATTTAGAGATGCCTGGGCTACAAAATTGTCCCGCCTACGAGAGAAGAAACGAGAAGGGCCTTTCTAATGCGAAGCCCGTTTATTATTTTCCAGGCGTTGAAAACCGAGAGAATAAGAGGTGATAACTTGAAGGTTTTTCGGCGTTAGTCACACGATTTTTTTTCCTCTTTCTTGACGATATTAACGAAAGAGCACTGAAAAATGTTTTGTTTGCTCTAAAATATGTAACTATGGCCGTCCGGCCTTCGAACAGGCACTGGGCGCTTAGATTTACCAGCATACGTTTCTTAAATTTTTGTTTGGAAACAAAAATTTCTTGACTGGTTAAGTGACGTCATCATCTTTCGGCAATACCTTGAAGGTCGACGAATAACAGGGGGTTGCCGCAAACCGCCAGCCCAATAACGGAGCTTGATACAGATTCAAGTAGATATGAATAAGGACCAGACTTATAAATGACCAGTGGTTACCTCTGGCAAAGTTACACCGATGCTACAAAATTTGTCTCAAACAATAAAATGAAATGTGACAGTGACACACAGCAGGCAGTTCACCCAGAAGGAAAAAAAGTGTTTACAGTCGTACACTAAAGGTAGAAGAGGGGCTTAAGGCGAAGTGGCTCATAAATCCGGCCATGACATTCACTGCCCCCCTCTCGAGTCACGTGACCACGTGGAGCCGCAGCCGCACAAGGGTTGAAGAACCGAAAGTGACGCCGACAGCTTCACGACTGGGCGTGATAACCCCGTATCAAGGGTACCGCTCTGCCAGGTTGGTGCTTGGCGGAGCTCATTGCCGCGGCCCGCCTATCTGGAGTTTTTTTTGTACGGGCGCAAGTTTCGAGCGACTATGATGGTCGCCGCTCTTTACAACTCCCGAGAAACAATTCTTCGCGGAAACAACCGCGCCCGCGCTGCGACCCAGCCGCGCCACATATACTTTCTTTAGTTCTTGGCGACGACCCCTTGCACGCAAACTGTAGTTTGCTCAACCTTGGCACTGTAGCTCGGTAAGTGAAAAAGCACCGCCTTCAGCACACCGTAGAACTCGGGTTACGCCGGTTTTTCAAGGGCATCATGCATGATAAGGGCACCATCATGCCTACAGGCGGTCTTGTACCATGGGACCTCTCACTGTATAGGCTTGTAACTTTGTTTCAATTTCCTAATAAAGTTTCAACCTCAGCCTGGCATTGTAGGGCATCACATTATTGTCCCTTTCCATGGATTTAGCAGCATGCGGCTGATGCACGACAGCGCATTTTCTTCACTACCATCAGCCTACGTTTACTACGAATTCAAATGTCTCTTGTCCTTCCTTCTAGAACCATAAAATATGCCAACGCTGCATTTGCACAGGAATGATTGGCAAGCAGGTGACCCTGTCCTCGCTAAAAGAGAACCCTAGCCTCTACCTTCTAGCGACAGGTATGGCAACGAGCCAACGCATGGTCAGTAACTAAGGGGACGGAAATAGTGCATTACTCTACCTTCTAGCGACAGGTATGGCAGCGAGCCAACGCATGGTCAGTAACTAAGGAGACGGAAATAGTGCATTGAATTCGAGTGGCTTTTTTTCGTGTTTGCTTATCCAAACACAGGAGTAGTTTCGACGGCACAGAGCAAAGCTAATTGGTACTCTCCATTGAGTACTGACTTCAGCCGAAACACGCGCCTGTCAGCGAACCGCTCAAGCACGGCGCAACGAAAAGTAACTCGAGTGAGGTAAAATTGCTGAACGGCGAGCTTTCTCGTTTCTTCGTGTTTTTTTTTTTTTTTTTTCTTTGGTGCGGTCCTTTGATGTCAGCTAGCGAGCTAAGAGACGCGGCAAGGTGATGTCCGATTAGATACGTCCGTTTTTCCTCTAAACGCACCCTCGGTATATTTGTGCACAATCCATCAATGGCTCTCCGGACAACAAGTGACTCCCTGCCGTATAAGGTAACAAAAAGGGGTAAACTGAGCAAAAATGCAGAAAGCAAATAGGCGAAAGAAAGTACGGAAGAAGTGCAGGAACTGGCAGCGGCAGTTCTGTGCACTTGTCGGAGAGCCTTTACCGTAGCGCCAGACTATCAGGGCAGTTTAGGAGGACGTTGCTCCGTGGTCCCCCGTGCATTCCTTTTATCTGTGCTGGGGCATCGTCGTCCTTGCACACTGGATTCTCTCCCTTGCATTTCTGCTTTTCTTAGCGCCCCATCGCGTTTTTTTTTTTCGTTTCTTATTTTCACGAATGTTCTTCCTTTAGCGCCGCACACGGTGGCAAGACACTTCGAAAAGTGCACTGTAGGCTCGATATAGAGTTACAATCCCAGAAGATGGCGGTAGCACTGTCGTCTAGGAGCCGCCGACAGCGCATGATTGATGTGCACAGGCCCTGTACTGTGTGTTTTCTTCTCGAGCTTGCCTCGGTGTAAGGAGGTCCTCCAGGCCACGCTTGAAGTGGTTAGAAAAGGGGCTGACGGCACGCAGTCGTTTCCCACGACTGGTCGCCATATTCCTACTATTCTTTTCTTTATATATTTTGGCCTCGCAATCTGCTGCGTTACTGGTTGCGAGCTGAAGCGCTTAACAAGACGGCTTCCTAGCAGGACATCTCAGCACGTCGACATCAGTGCACTTTGATGAAGCCGCAGGACGGCCACTCCAACGTCATTTTATGACCCCCTCGCGCATTTCTTCGCACTGCAGTTTTCAATGGACAATACTTAAAGGGAAAAAAGTATGCACACTGACCCTGAGCTCCTCCCGGGTGACAGAGTAGTCGGTGAACATGACGAGCCTGTCGAGGGCCAGAGGCCTGGTCTGCCGGAACTTGGACGCGAGCAGCATACACACGGCCCCGGTGAGCTGTAGTTGACACTTGCGCACCGGCCTCACAGAGAGGAATCTGTCCAGGCAGTTCATGGCCAAGGGGTACACTTCCGGGCGGCACTGTTCAACGTCGCACACCTGTTGTCGCAGGGGAAGGGCAGTGTAGATGAGGGGAAAGAAAGAAGTTATGTTAAAGCCAGTTCAAAACCAAAAATGCAAAAGAACTGTCTCATTAAAGAGTTTTAACTGTAAAGCCTATAATTGTACTAATCGGAAGCTACACCATAGCAATTAATGAAACTTCGTCTAGGACCAAGGTACCTCTGGAGCATTTGCTGTTCCAAAGAGATCAGTAATTGTGGTTACTGCTTTTCTGACTCATACTTCGTGCTTTCATTTTAGATTAACAGCGCGTGAACTACGTAGTGTTCCATACCCGTTTGCATTATTAGCAGCCAATTTCTCAATTAAAGCACTGCCGCTAGTATCATAAGCCTTTATAGGAACAGAAGTTACCACACCCGAAAGAACACAAGCCGGCAATGGCAAGTTACCACACCTGAAAATAAACAGTCGGTACATACTATATTTAAAGAACCTTCACACAGATCATCAAGGCAAAACTCTGCGACAGAAAAGAAATCTTTGGAAACACTGCCGCTTGAGAATATGAAACAGCCTGCCCTGTTTCATGCTTCACCAAGAGGCGTTCTCGCCTACAGAAATCGTGCACTTGCCCCAACCCAGCCTGCGGACAACAGACATCCCGGCTCCCTATCCCTAACAACTATCGAGACTTCCATTGTTTCGCGCCATATGTCGGAGATAAATGGTGGACTTGCAGTGGCCCTATCTCTCAATGCTCGAATAGTGCGGAGAGGTTTGACATTGGGAGCGATATGTGAAAGCGAATTTTTAGAAAGAAGTAGCGACTATGTCAGTGCGTTTCACTACTTTCGCTGTGTTTAGTATAGATCGTAATCTTAAATCAGCATCTCCAGCGTTGATTTAGAGGCATCTTTCAGCTACTAAAGCAGATATTAAAACGAGTAACTATACTGAGAAGATGCGAATAGTTTATCATGCACAACCTGTTTATATGAACTGCCCCTGGTATGACTTGGGAAATTGCACACGCTGAAATGCATAAACACTCTCATTCACAGTGGAGATAGTTTCCGCTCGGGAGTTCCCAACATCTATGCAAAATGCCATGAAAAGAGGATCTTTCGAAAAGCTCTACACTTCGCATAAGTGAAGAAGCACGAAAACACAAGCGTGCACGTCAGGTGCAGAGTGCAGTAATCCGCGCGTGTCTACAGAAAGCGAGCAGGGCGTGTGCCCCGCCATGCTGAGGCGGCCAGGCTACGGGGGGCTTTCAAGAACAGCTGACAGCACATCGTAGCGAGAAGGTATATTCTGTGATATCAGAGAAACGAAGGAGCTAGACAAGTGAGGAAGAAATAAAAAAAGAGCAAAAAGCCCGCGCAAAAGCAGGTCCCACGTGCACTTTATATCAGGAGGGGCCAGAAGATAAAAAAAGCGTCAGGGCGAAGAGAGATGTGCTTGAAAGCGGTCCCACACCTGCTGACGAACGCAGGACGCGGTCGACGAGAACATCAGAGTCAATTCGCGGATCAAGCATTATGCTTTCCTTCTTTCATTTTCTTTGCTTTTTTTTTTTTTATGAAATCGTCTATGCAAGCGTTAAAGCATGTGTTAAGAGCGGGCCGTCGGATGTCACTGCCACAAGAAAAGTACGTGAGGGTTTAGCAAATAACGCGTGGTTAATAGATGAGGCTGCAAACATAATTTTTTTTTTTTTTTAAGCAATGTGCTCCAAGTGATTTTTGTAGGCAGCGGAGAAAATTGATCACTTGTCAATTAACTCCAGCGAAGTTTCATTACAGTATACGCCTTGAATTGCTAAATTTTCCTACCGCTTGACACGGGTCTATAATTGAAAACAAGGCACTCGAGAACGATTGCGTTACTGACTGGTTGGCGGCCAAACCGCCAAGAACTAACATTGGGCAGTGGGGCAGACAAGCGAGGCTCAACGTCCTTGACTGCCCTGTCAAGACTCTCTCTCTTGCCATCCGAGGAGATTCTCCAAGACCCGTGATCCTCTGAAGAGAGTCCACCCCGTAAAACAATGCATTCGCACGAGTGGACACGTCCGTCCGAGGGTCTTATCTCAGGGCGCGCGCATTCTTGTTCCTGCCAACGCGCGCTCTGCAGGCTCGATTCCTCGCCGCGCCAGTGACGTAGGGACGAAAGCGTGGCAAAAGTCATCACCGGTGTTCTGGTACCGATAAAGACGATGTGGTAAGACAAAAGCAGGTGTCTCCCCTTTTTCTTGAGCCCCGTCCGTTCTGAAGGAGATATAGTTCTTAAGGAGGCATCAACTGGAGGACTCGAAGACGAAAGCGACGAAGAAAAAGGGATACCCTCTCCAATTCGAGTGCCCTTATTTTAGCAATTTTGTTATTTTTTGATCTGTTCCAGGAGCCATCAACGTCTACTCGTACTGGAGAAAAGTATTTTTCCCAAAAAGGACATATTTCGTTGTGCATCAGCTGTGCCGTGATCCAATACTTGCATAATGTGGTATAACCGGCCGGCAGTAGACGTCCTGAAATCTGTAGGCTTGGTTTGAGAACGGCTAAAATAAGGACTTCATAAGGCAGTCTGACGGCTGCACGTACAGAGGGCGACCGGGAACTTATACCACGTGGCCCCTTGGAGTAACTACAAGGAATAGCTGCACTACTTAAACTGAATCGGAGCTATAGAAAGGGCGGAATTTTCACAGCACTAATGCATAAAAACATGGAGCAAACAAATTTTAGAGCACTAAATGCTTAGTGCGGGGGGAGGCTTAGTAGAGGTGGCATATTACTTAATATTATAAGCGCAGCGGAAATAAATGTCTTCAGTAAAGTACTACTAAATTTTGTTCAGTAACATTTACATAGCGATTTTCTGAAGGTAAAATAGCATTTGGTTAGCAATGCGATACGAGCTAGGAACTTTTCTTGCCAAGTATTACACGTTGCAATTGAAGAGTTGCCGTTTGCGTTGAGCACTCCGATTGCCACCTGGCACATCGCGAACTCTTGCGGATCCGCTGTTAATTAACCTCGCTTTGCCTTTGAGCGGAGACAAACAGCAGACTAGCACCGCGGGTGTCGGTCCGCAGAGACTCAGCTGCCCTAAACGTCTCGCCGTCACAGCGCGAATGATATGACAGAATGTAAAGGGAGTTTCGAGAAACCGGAGTTAAGAGAAACCTCGAGCAAAAGTCGCAAGCGTTGACGAAACAAGATCTGACGTCTCCGACAGGCTACGCAAAGCCGGAGATCTTCCACATAACACCCTTTTCCTTCGCCTTTTTACAGTGCCGAGACGACTCGGCGCTGTCACTTGGCCTTCGGATGGCCAGTTGAGGAAAAAAAACTAACATTTAGGATCTCAACATGCATACTTGTAAGGTTTTAAAACCTCCCATAGCTAAGGTAGTTCAAAGGAAGCTAGTTGCTGACAAAACCGCCGTTATGTGTATCTTTTGATTACATTGACGCGCTGCCTTTTCCGTTTTTGAACCATTCTGTTGCAGACTTGCAATGCATACAACTAAAAAAGCCAGAGGACGGGAACAACTAATCACACCCACTGCACGGGAGCCTGCTGAGCGAGGAGCAGAACGGCTGGAGAATGATACGGGCTCAAAAAAAAAAAAAAAAAAAAAAACCAGTGCCGAAGAAAACAGAAAGAAATGAGAAAGATATATTAAGAGTAAAATAATCAGATATGGGGATAATTAAACAAAGAAAGAGGTAAGCAAAAACTCCACAGACCGATCTTCCCCTCCGTGTGTTTTTCTTGCAGTCACAACGCGCCTTTCTCGTTTTTCGTTTCCTTTCTTTTTTTTCGTGTGCCATTGGGTGTAGCACCTGTCTCCTTGAACGGCCTTCGTCGGCGTGCGCTACAGTCTTGCCATGGGCACCGAAACCTGACTTGACTGCAGAGGCTATTTCTTCGCTTGTGCGCCGGCAAAAGGGGAAAAGAAGTACGTACATGTATGTAGCTTTAAACTGGAATCAGGGAATGAGAGCTACGATAATAAAAGCCCGGCTGGTGTCTCGAAAAAGGAGCAGGCGCGGTCAGCCTTTCAATTATTCCAGGAAACGTTATTTCGCCCTACTGTACCAGCCGCTCGTCGATGTGTTTCTTATTGTTTCATACTGATCGTTCTTTTGTTCCGCGTTCATTTGTTTTATATTATTTCCGTTTGCATTCTTGAAGCAGCATGCCAAACGCAGTGACCTGTTCTGAGATTGCCAGTAAGGCTCGTCCCCCCCCTCCCCCCCCCCCCTTTTTTTTATTTTTGCATTAAATGATACTTCACGAGGCCTCTATTTGCAACTTCCCGGTGCGACAGGTTGTACGTGTATCAGGCGGCGTTCATTCATACTTTCACTACATGTGGCCTATTGCATAACTAAGTCGCGGGAACTAAACCTACTTCACCTATTCTCATCTGAAAAGTTCGCGAAATTAAAAAAATAATACGAGCTAATGGCAATACTAGGAGGTTATGAGACAGAGTTAAACCTCAGATGCTATACAGGGAGTACTCGCGGACCAATTTGAATCTAATGTATTATCCTTTGCGGCAAGCCTCTGGACCACTTGCGTCCCAAGCCAGTCACGTCGTTGCACAGAGGGCGTGGAGACTAGCCTTTTATCGCCAGATAATAATCTCCGGCGACCGCTGATAGCAGGATTACAAGAGAGAAAGCGTTATGTTTGCCCCGCAGAGGGGACCTTCAGTACCAGAGGAAATGAGATGACCGATACCTACACTAGAGAAATGGCAATTATCACACCGATGGGTTCCCTGCTGCCTGTCTCCCTACTGCTGCTATGAATGAAAATAACTTTTGTTGGTCCAAACACGTCTTGTTTTGAAAGCGAATGGCACACTGAAGGTCGATAGCAAAGCGTGCAAGGAGGGAAGAAAATAAATAGGGACGGTGTACGCAGACATCATCCTCAATACTTCAATCGAAGTAGCTAAGAAAGAAGCAGCAGTAGCAAGAGAAACAGCAATGTTTGCCGGGCTCCTTTCCAACGCCATGTGTAAGGCCGTGAAGATGCAACAAGAAATCCGCGAGACTTGGGGGCGCGCGATAAGCGCCCGCAGAGACGCACACAGCAGCAGTAGCAGCAAAAACTGCAACGACTATCGCCGCTTCGCCTCGCCAGCGAAACCAACACTGTTCGCGCTGCGCAAATCCCGAAAAGGTAAATAATAAAAACCGGCATAAATTAACGATCCGCTCATACCCCTACCTCGGCGGCCGGTCAGTGCTAATAACGTGTCTCGGACGTCGGTCGTACGTACACGCACTGACGCTCAGTCGCGCCGTCGGCGATGTACGCCGAAATTGCCTATCGGCTGCATTGGTTTTTCTAGTTCTGTTATTCTTTTCTTATTTCTTCCTTTTTCTTTCCCCAATCGGGGGCGAGCTTTCCTGACCCTTATGAAATAATCCAGCTGCCTGCCCATTGAGCACGTAAGCAGAAATTACCGTCGTCTTAAAGCTGCTACCGAAGTATACGCTCGGATAAGGAATAAACATCGCCGATGAGCTTACTTCCTCCTCATTAGCGGCATACAAAAAAAAAAAAAAAAAAAAAAAACACCATCTTGCTCTTGCCTCAGGAAAAGCGCACGAAACATCTATTTATGTATCCGCAGGGTGCGGCATCCCTTGTTTCGCGCTACATTTATCCCCGCAGTGTCCCCTCCTGCAGAACGCTGATCCGCATTATGGCGTGAGATGGGCTGCTGCATATAAAAAATGCACTCATTTCTTCGGAACTTTTATCGAGCACTGATAAGGACGCCTGCTGACCATTCTCGGCTTCTTGTAGCACAGAGCCACGACAGTGCCGAAGTTGGAAAAAAAAAATAAATATATAGTGTGGTAAGTAAGTACATGTGTCACATGCAGCCAGCGCCGCTTTTTCTGAGGCAGTCGTGCCGCACACTCTCGGTTACGCAATCCCACTTGCTGCAACCGCGTGCAAGGTCTTGCGGAAGCGCTGCGCGAGGCATAAGACACGTGGAAACGCGGGTGCATGCATCTGAAGCAAAAGCCATGCCTTTCTTGCGTACCAGACCACCGTGCAGTGCACTTGAAGACATGTGGATGCAGCGCTTTTGTGAATGGCTAGATGCAGGTGCTTCAAAGAGGATTCGTATATTAAGGTTGCACCTGTTCGCAGACGATAGAGAAATGTTGATAGTGTCTCGGACATGCTTATGAACTGTTTTCAACGTTGCAGAAATAATTTAGTTCAGAAATTTTCGCGTTGAGTCTATGTGACAACCATACAAGTACCTAGAATGTTCTTGGCTCATTTAGACACAGCCAAACCTCAGAACCCAACGGGCGAGGAGGTACTCTGTGTAGCTGGAGACCACAGACATAAATGGAAAGCGCTTTTAGCCCTTCACAAGCAAATAAGTGATAAAACTTTGACAGAAGAGACAAAGAGCACAGGCACTAACCTCAAACATCCAGCGTCCCACGACACGCCTCATGTTGGCGTTGAGTTCCTTTTGGACACAGGTAAAGTAGCGCGGGTTGATGGGGTACCTCTCTTCAGACCTGAGCAGGTTCTCAAGCACAGTGCTGTCATCGAAGATGGCGGGGTCCCTGTACGAGCACACGGGACCCTGACCTTCGGGACGTTCCTGGAAATCCACGTCTTTCTCCAGACACAAGAGCTCCGCCATGCCGGTAGCTTCACAGCAGCCTCCCGGTGCCTCGGCTTCTTTCCGAGCAGCGGGTTTTCCCGGGCGTCGGAGACGGCAGGCTTCGCCGTCTGCGGACAGAGCGACAGGTCTCGATGGGAGGCGAGAACGCCCGAAAATCCTCACGAGACCAGCGCGACTATCGGGCAACTTCTAGGCAACGACAGACTCCGGACACCGGCTCGGGCATGGGACGGAGTTAGAGAACCTCAGCTGACCGTGCCTGATATATATCAATGCGTAGACGCTGCTATTTGCTGTACAGGGGTGGGATGCAAGGGTTCACTGGTGAACAGGTTGTTGACGGTTGGCAAGTGCCGGCTTTACGTTGTCGCGTCCCGCAACGAAGTCCCGAGAAAATAAGGGTCACACAGTTAACCGGGTTAGGGCACGGGAGCGAACCGTAGGCCCGTGGTGACCGGCTCTAACGTGCCGTGCAAGGCGACGTTTGCCAGAAAGAGGGACCACGCTGTGAGATGTTCACTCGCCAACCGTCGAATGTGTGTATGATAGTGGCTCGGAGTTCGCCTCCACGCCCTCTCATCGAGGTGGAAGAGGAGGGGCAGTACGCAGGCGAGGGAAAAAAGCAATGGCGATTACGAGTGCGCCCCCCCCCCCCCTCCCCTTCCGTTCCCTCCGCTACCACTCTCTGCCACGCGGAGAGCGGCTGCTACTACGAGATAGATGCCCCCGCCGGCACTCTCCCTCTAGCGACAGGCAGCCCTCACTCCCTCTCTCCACTGCTAAGTTCCCGTCGTCAGCAGCCGGCTAGCAGTCTTCGACGGGACGTCCGACGGGGAAGTTGTGTGCCACCATCTCTTGCCGTGTGTACTTCGATTCTCTCCGCGGGTGCGGTCTTCGCTCCCTTTCAGCAAGCATGGTTAATCCTGCTTCCCCCTTCTCCTGGTTAGACGAAGCACCAACACCCTTGCCCCCACTGGCCTCGTAGGCTACGACTCTTACGACTATACTTACGATGAAAGTGAGCTACAAGAAGCTAGGCACGCAGTGTCCAGGACTACTTTCCGCCTCCGAAGCGATAACGCGTTTTGACCCGGTCCGATTGAATGTCACCCCGCTTTTCTTTCATTTGCTGAGTAGCGCGCGCCGGCAGTTACTTGGTTTGTGTCGCGCTCTCGCAAGTTGCCAGCGCGTTGTCTTCTACATCTGCGGGACTCTCAAGGTTGTCCGACACTTTCGAACCCGACTCGACGAGGTGACGGTCACGGGAGAAACTGCTTCCGCCACGCTTTTCTTTTCCATCTTGTAATAGGAGCCCTTGCACTCTTATCTCAGCGCCGAACGGCGCTTCCAAGCATTTTTCGGCACTGTATGCTAACACTTTTAGATACGAACGGCTGAAAGCACTTAATCGAAATGGGATTAATGTCGCACTGAAACCAAATGACTCAGCCTTCCTGGGTTTCCTTGAGACAGAAAGAGGGGGGAAGGCAATTCATTATCGCATAGTTGCTGCCGCCCGAGGCACCGATGTGTAGGGTGCAACGAATTCTAAAAGCGTCAGTGAGTGCGGTTAGCGCCAGCATAGTTTAATCTTTAGAAGAAACGTAATCGTCGTGCTTACCGCACTTACACCTTCAATTGGCGTTTAACAGCTGGGTACTTCTTTTTTACGTCGGCACTTGCGCACAAATCTCTTGCTGATGTAGAGGCCAGTATTTTAATTACTTGTTATTTTGCAGCCGTGCAAAACGGATGTTTCTGGGAATGTTCAAAGAATGTCGTGTTCGATTCTGAGCAGAGTCGGGCACAAAGTGAGAGTGCGTAAGCAATTCACTTTATAAACCTAAAAGGGTTCGGTTGTTATATATTACTCGCGTCAATTAAAAGGAAAACGGGGAAATATGTATTCATAGGAATGGGCACTGGAAACTTTATTGGCTTCAAATCTACTTTACCCATTGGTCAAACAGTATTTCTAGGAAAAATCTTTGCACAAACAAAAAGAAGAACGAGGGAAAGCGCCACATTTTTCCTTTCAATCAGCAGACCTGCTTTCCTATGAATGCTCCAAGCAGCAAGGACTACTTGTTAAGCCAGAGCAGGGCGCGTAGTTAAACGATACAACACTTGGGGTTTGCGAATTGACAACTTTCAAAATTCCAGGCAAGCACAGGCACGTGCATTCCAACCAACAACCGTACCTTTTGCACTGGCACCAGAAAAGTACCAGTGTACCACTACTGTATCCTTTCTTGGAAAGAAGAGAGTTCCTTTGCTATTCTAAAACTGATGGGAGAATCCGGTTTGTGAACAAGGGTTTTTGGTCGGAAAACATGTGCATGTACGGCAGCTTACCTGCAATTTTGAAAGTTGTCCTCATAAATGATATAGACACGAAGGTCACGTTCAGGCACTCGCCCCGACGTAAATGGTAGAAGCTACTAAAATTTCCTTTAAGTTAGGAAACATTACTCGCTGCTTTTTGGTATTTTTCTTGAAAACTCCCGGCGCTTTAGGTTCTCGGATGTTCCCAGCAGTAAAAATGCTAGATAGATTGACAATTAAGTTAAACAGAGAAAGTCTGCATGACGAGATGTGGGAACATAAATAGTCGACGTACTGCGTAACCCCCGTTACCTTTGCTGCCAGCGATGCTCATGCGAAATAAAGGTGCTGCGTTTGTGACCTTGGTCATTCAGAGAGTCCACCGGTGGCCTGCATCTGAAAGTACCAAGAACGAGGCAGACATCACGACAAACACCAACTCATTCCTACTATTCACTCAAGCGACGATCAAATTTTATGGCATACCTGAGGTCATAATGTCGTGTTTCCTAAAGATCAGTTCTTTGCACATACCTTCCATTATTTACACTCTTGCTTATGTGTGGTGCGTTTTCAAATGCTAATAAAGTTTCAGGAAAGAACAGTTGGCAACACTCAAGCTCCTGTCATTTCTTTCATGCTCAAAGTCAAAGGACGTAAATTCAAAGGATAAAGCCAGCAATCTGGACGACATCTGCAACGTGGAAAGCTAAGACCTAACTTATTTCACATAAGGCATATATAGCTATAGTGGTAAAGATATGTTTTAGTATTTAGTATAGAGGGCACATACACTGTGACGAATCTTCGCCTTCTACTATTTACAGTACAGTGCTCCGCCTTGTGTAATTGTACTTTTATGATGGCACATCTCGATTATCAATGAAAGGAGCCAAGCTTACCACTCCATATTTTACTTTGCAGAGGCTTATTCTACATGGATGGGTCTCTACGTGCTTTTAGCCATTGCGGTTTTTCAGTCCCAATAGCGTCCAGTTGCCAAAGCACATGTTTAGTGTTTAGGTCAATAAGCACTTCTGGTCGAGTTGATTCATATTAGCAGAAGGAATAAACTTGCGCAAAAGGTTTGCTCCGTCCTGTCTGTGCGTTGGGATCTGTGCCTGTTGATCGAATATGACCCATTTTACCTTTTCTTTACACCTTCACTATGTAGCCTATAGAAGTGTTCTGGCAATAAAAATAAAAAGCACCCTACGCTCAATGAATATTTGCACACCCTGGTTCAAGCCAATGCGTCAGGCCAAAATTGTGAACTGCTGTGATAACTACCCCCGCCCTCCCCCCGCTTGAATTTTAAAGAGATCTCTGGGGGTTCAAGGCATGGATCGAGGTTCATGACAGTTCCGTATCCGCGTCTTGCAATAAAGACAGTGCAGGTATGTAATGAGTAATTATAAATAACAGCGAGGAAAAGAAAAGTGTCCTCGGAACCGCACTCCTTTTTGCAAGCAGTAAGGTCTGAGGCAGCGATAGCAGAGCCGGTTATAATCCTTATCTGGACGCGTATCGCTGAAGCCGGAGCTGCGCGATTAGAACGCATCGGCGTGTTTCAGAAGCTCCCGACGTGGGATACACAAATATCGCCTCATTCTCATGGCAAGCCGACCCAGTTTCTGAAAACACCGCGGCGTGCATAAACACAAACATTTTCTCCCCCTCAAAAAAGAAACCAAGGGAAACAATAGACGCGGTCCCCTTATATGTGACTCTTGTAATTGCGATAAATCTGGCAGTGAGACAGCAAAAAAGTTTTGAGAGCTCTGCAGAATCTGCAGTGGAGAAATGCGAAAGCCTGAACGTTGGTGCTGCACACGGTTCATCATGCGCCACTTTTCGAGCACTAACGGCGTTCTGTTGAACGCATCAAAGTTCACAGGCGTTCTATAATTGGTTTACAGGAAAGGGAATGCGCATTATCTTTCTCTCGCGGAATCTCGCATACAAATCTCGCCAACGCGAGATTTTGACCATGTGTCTAGAAAGACTTTCGCTTCAAAAAGCTTACCGAGCGCATATATATATACAAAACGTTGGAAGTTAAATTCGTATAGCTTCGAAGAAATGCCACGCTCAGGCTTGCAAACTCGAAGGAACACTGTGTTCAGTTCAACGGGTTGGACAAAGGGCCTCTCGGGCGGATATCGACTTTGGAATAGCACGTTTCCGGCAATCAATGCTTGAGAATGTTATTACTTTACCCATTTCTACATTAGTCCAGCAAAAACAACAAAGAATCTACAAGAGAACCACGTGTGGACGCCACGGGCGAGTGGAGGCTTCGTCTTCCTCGGGCACTTTTGTGCCCGCGGAGGCAAATACTTTTGTTGTTTTTTGGCTTGGTTTTGGAAGGAAGAAGCTCTTCGAGAAGTGTACAAGGTCGCGTGAGGACCAAGGAACAAGTGCAGCGACCGGCTTGGTGCAGAAGGGGAGGGGGTTGCGGGGCCACTCCCGTAGGGGTGGCGAACCGGCGGAGATGGAGGGTGAGCACTCAGCTGGAAGGTAACGGCCCACGAAATTCGCGGATTTTCGGCTGAGGAAGGAAGGAGATAAGAAGAAGCCTGCAAGCAGAAAGAGACGGAAGTCGAAGAGGCGAGACAAGAATGAAAATTGTAAACGGACACAGCTTTGCCCTGGCAAAGAGGAGCCATGTTTCCCATTCTTTGGACGCCAAGCCGGTTTTCTTCTTTCATTTTCTTCTCGCCTCTCCTCTCTCCCTAAAAGGGGCGAAATGAAAGGCAGTGCACCAGCCGGGAGCCAAGGCCCACGTGGTTCCTAGAAACCATCGTCTTTCGTGGTGTGCAAGAGAGAGAAGCAGCCAGCAACACGTGTGGCTTGGACGGTGTGGATCGGGTCTCGAAGAAAGCCTGGAAAAAAAAAAAAAGAAAAGTGGCCAAGGGGAAGTTTCCTCCCTTGTGCTCCTCTCCCACCTTTTTTTTATACAGTGGATGCCGCCACGGTCCCTCTCGGGGCGTTGCATTGCCCACAAGGGGCCGAGGAATGTGCGGGCACTCCCGCACCCGTTCCCTGCTTCGCCAAACGAGTTGGATTGGATTGAATTTATTGTCTGCGCCCTTGAATGTAGCATATATATACAAATTGCAAGCACACAGTAATACTCACATGTCCTTCAGTATACAGGCACAAAGTTTGGGCATTATTGTGCGTGCACTATGGCTCACCACTCAGTCAGTCACTTCTTGGTTGTGGCCACAGCTGACATTGAGCTGGGTGGTCAGTGACACACGGAGGAAAACTTCATATGATTACCCTTGCGCGCTTCTTGATCCATGATTGTTACGTACGAATACCTCCTGACCTTGTTCCTGGGTACCCGAAGGCTGCCGACAAAAAGAGGCCTGATGTGCCCCCGCCCCCCTCCAAGCGTCTAAAATATGACTGCGTCGCTTGGTATTCAACCCGTTTGGAAGCAAAAGTTGTGGTACCCTGCCTCGAGGCTCCCGCTTAAGCATCCGTGTCCGCGCGCAATGTAAAGGATAATATCTGCTCAGAAGCCACTTCGACCGCACACTGCGTGTTTGGACTGGCAGCTCAACGTGCCGGAAGTAGTTAAGAATGCGCAAATGCGTACCACTAACACAAAATAACCAGGAGCTCGTTTTTTTGGCAGTTGTACAGCGTCATGAGGATCCTGCGCAGTCTGATTCGCACTCCCGCAAGTACTCAGCATCTTGTCACCTTGTTCGAACTGTTGTTCCGATCTCGTGACGCAACAAAGGACTGTCAGCCTTTGTACATTATATCGGTAGGTCATTTCGGTAGCTTGTCACAAAAATTCCTGCTCCAAGGGCCATCTGGTTAGAATCATATTTAATATTTGCGAAACTCGCTCGAAGAATAATAACCGTATATAGGGTAGCAGTAGTATTAGTAAGACAGCAAAAGGTAAACATCTGATACGGTCGATTGGCGAACGTATGCTGTGTGGGACGTCGCACCTTGCACACTAGCTTTTCAAGGCAGAATACGACCTTCACCGATCGCTCACTCTTTCCGACAGTTTATCAGTCTCCCTTATGTCAGCCAATTAAGCCAACTGAACAGGCGCAGTGTGGCATATGTGATGCTTTGCTTTGGCTCTCTTGCCAAGGCAAGCGCTGCGTTGACAGCTTTTTGTCGGGCACGCCAACAGCGTCGCATTGAGTGTTGAAATTGACTGAATTTGATTCGAACAGTTACTCATTCAGGGGCACTCCAACGCGTCAGTCGTGACCCCGGCAAGTTCGCCGCACATCGGAGACGAAAAGAGGAGACACAAAAAACAAAGCCAAAGGTCACATGAATGCGTACGACAATGTATGGACCGCGGAGAGCAGGCGTCATTAGTAGGCAGGTCACGTTTCGGAACCCAAGGCTACGCTAAGCACAGGGAGCAGAAGGAGCGGGTGTGTGTTCCCAGGAAGAATGGAAGCGCGATCAGATTGGAACGTGGGAATTTACGCCGAAGCAGGAACATAAGCGACATAGATTGAACCACGCGAGCGATGTGAAGTCTTCGGTCAGTTCGCGGTCTCCTGTTCTGTTGAAACCGATTGCCGGCAAGCGGCTGTTCTTTTCAGCATCACCCACAGTCAGTACAGGGGAAGAGAAAAGAACAGAGTTTGCCTATGGAACGCATGAACAGTGAAAGCGTTCGCAGTGTCAGTGTCGCACCTGCGAGTGGCAAGCCCGTGGACAGGGACGGGATCTTGGAGGAAGAAACACGTTACCCATGGCAAGCTTGTTGAAAGATTTCCCTTTCACTCGAAATACTTTGCGTATACCATGAAAGGAAGAAACGTGGAGACAGCTTGGGAAATAAAGAAAAAGTGGAAGTGAAGCGAAGGCACGGCGAGAGACGAGCTATAGAGAATCATCGTCGGGGCTATTATCTCTTAGCCTGTTGCAACCTGGGAGAGATTAGAAGCAGCACAGGCCTGGTGTGGGACGGCGTACATGGAAAGAGAGAGTGGAGAGACGGGGCAATTCTTTGATGATACGAGGGCTCTGAGAACAACGCACAGGTTTGACGGCCAACGTACGCGTGTCTCTGCTTCTGACGGGCCCTGGTTACATTAGCCATGTGATAGTTCCACTCTTACAAGGGGCAAAAAAAAAAAAAGAATAGCGGGAAGTAATCGGAATAGAAATCAGAATAGCCTTTTTTCTTTTTTTTTTTTTTTTTTTTTTTACTGTTCTATCGTTGCACAGTTCGACCCATTACAGTGAATGAAGAATGTGAAAAAGGCCAGCGCACTCATTTATGACGTCATTGTTAGATGCAAAAACAAAAAAAAAGTAAACGTGTATGCTTTTCTGGGGATAAACATCTGCGCTCTAACCCACCAAAAATGAATGAGAATCATACTTGCTGCTTGGACCAAGGCGGTTTTGCTTGGACGCGCCTTTGGTCGAAAAAAGGAAGTGAGTTTTGTGCGCTGCAGTTTTAATCCCCAACGAGGCGCGCACGCACGCACGCACGCACACACACACACACACACACACACACACACACACACACACACACACACACACACACACACACACACACACACACACACACACACACACACACACACACACACACACACACACACACACACACACACACACACACACACACACACACACACACACACACACACACACACACACACACACACACACACACACACACACACACACACACACACACACACACACACACACACACACACACACACACACACACACACACACACACACACACACACACACACACACACACACACACACACACACACACACACACACACACACACACACACACACACACACACACACACACACACACACACACACACACACACACACACACACACACACACACACACACACACACACACACACACACACACACACACACACACACACACACACACACACACACACACACACACACACACACACACACACACACACACACACACACACACACACACACACACACACACACACACACACACACACACACACACACACACACACACACACACACACACACACACACACACACACACACACACACACACACACACACACACACACACACACACACACACACACACACACACACACACACACACACACACACACACACACACACACACACACACACACACACACACACACACACACACACACACACACACACACACACACACACACACACACACACACACACACACACACACACACACACACACACACACACACACACACACACACACACACACACACACACACACACACACACACACACACACACACACACACACACACACACACACACACACACACACACACACACACACACACACACACACACACACACACACACACACACACACACACACACACACACACACACACACACACACACACACACACACACACACACACACACACACACACACACACACACACACACACACACACACACACACACACACACACACACACACACACACACACACACACACACACACACACACACACACACACACACACACACACACACACACACACACACACACACACACACACACACACACACACACACACACACACACACACACACACACACACACACACACACACACACACACACACACACACACACACACACACACACACACACACACACACACACACACACACACACACACACACACACACACACACACACACACACACACACACACACACACACACACACACACACACACACACACACACACACACACACACACACACACACACACACACACACACACACACACACACACACACACACACACACACACACACACACACACACACACACACACACACACACACACACACACACACACACACACACACACACACACACACACACACACACACACACACACACACACACACACACACACACACACACACACACACACACACACACACACACACACACACACACACACACACACACACACACACACACACACACACACACACACACACACACAAAGACGCTTGTTCAAAACAGCGTTTGTTGTACTTGTGTTCATTCCTCAGTTTTATCATTCCTAAACAGTATTGGCTTCCACAGTCATCATAAGGTAATTTGCATTGGGACACATCGGGCGGCTCAATTAAAGATTAGAAATGAAGCCATATTTGTTTTATACGCTTCTGCAAACACATTAGAAGTTGATCTGAACACACAAACAAATTAAATGATAAATGCAATCCCTTATAATACCACGGCCCCTGTCACAGTAACTTTTTTGCGCAAATGCGTGATGATCGATATACAACCTTCGTGGTAATGATCGTCATAAAAATCTACAAGAGCCAGTAGCTGAATGCATTACCTAAGACGTATGAGTCCCTTTCCTGCGAAAGAAATAGTCGCCTTGCTTGATACTGAGCAATGAAATGCCCGCCCGCAGATTTTGGCCTTGGCATCAACCTGTCACTCCTCGCCTCTTTGGCGGATAGCTGCCTCTGCTAGAACTACAGATTTGGGTTGCTCGACAGTCCGGAGGCACCGACCTCTTGGCAATTTGGCATTTCACACCAACGTTTTGTCCGAAAACCAGCGGCAAAGAAGGGTCGACGAACGACATGATGGAATGACGTGCTGACGACGGCTACACCTGTGCTATTGCGAGGATGGCGATCAGGGTTCTGAGAACGGGAAGAAAGGATCCGGGGGGCAAGGAAGGCCGCAGAATGACCACGGGGTTGAGAGGAGCGATAGACGCCCAGCTTCGTCTCCGAGGGAGGACCACCTGCATACGCAAAGATGGTTTGCTGGTCAGTGCCCACCACCGTATTTAGCTCACTGTGCACGCCACCTCTAGGTTGTCTGGTGATTGGGGGCATTCAATTCATGATTAAATCTGCTACGGGCTCTATTTCGTGTCTGATTCCTGCTCTCCATCCCGTAAAGAGCCCCCTAATCGAAGACATCGCATCACAGCCTTACTTGGTCTTGATGCCATCACTGTTCAAAACGCATTCTTCCGTTTCGGCACTGTGTACGAACGGCAAGCACAGCAACGGTAGCGAACGGCAACATGTTATCGCATTTACAGGAGGCCTTTCTGACACAGTGCTGATTAAAGCTATCTATTGTCACTGACTTCCACCCATGCTGTGGATGTATACGTGGTGTTCGGTCTGTAAACCACGGTGCATTTCGTGTTGAACCCCGAGTCAAAAGTTTTCGGGTTACACGACCCGCTCTTGATTCGTACATGGCAACACTTCAAGGCACCCACAATCCGCAGGGCTTCGAAAGTTTACGACAAGCGTTCTTCTCGCCGTGCAGACGTTTACACCTTGATGAGTGCCTTCAGTGATTCATTGAATGGCTGAAATGCAAACCATAGCAGCTGAGAACATTCACAGGAGGCTGGCAGGGATCGTGTGCACATCAGTTCACATCATAATCATCATATGGCAAGACGGCGCCGGCACTACTGTCAAGTAAGGCCACGCCGCCCCTGTGTAAGAATTAGGTTGTTTTGCAGAGTTTAAACTCACAAAGCGACTAAGGCCATGCGAGACGCCGTAGGGGAGGACTCCGTAAATTTCGATCGCCTAGGGTTCTTTAACGTCCACTGACATCGCACAGTACACGGCCAGCCGCCTTGCTTTTCGCCTCCATTGAAAAGCGGCTGACATCGAACCCGCGTCCTTTGGATCAGCAGTCGAGCGTCCTAAACACCGAGACACCTGAATGTGTAGGACAGCTAACTTGCAGACTTTTAGTGACACCCGTCAATTTTTTTTGTTGACAGATATAGAGAGTAAATTGACCTCTCCAATCAACTCCAAATTCGGTGAAATTTAATAAGATGTCATAAGGAAAGGATCCATGCCAGTGACCTTTGTTAATAAATGTATTTATGGTTAAACTAGCCACTAAATCCTTGCAAATGCTCGAAGAAACAAAGTGGAAGTGCATATGGGACATATGAACGTTAAGCATCCAGTTACTGTTGCTGTCTAAAGAGCTGTCTGCTCATGCAGCAGGCTCGTGATAAATTGTATCGGATACGGAAGATTTGAAAGCGCTAAGCCCGCGGGCATACGCCAGTTATTTGGGGTGCTTCACTTTCTTCATTTTGAAGCCATAATTCAATAATCGGCCGGGCAAATGTGATGTCCATCCGAAACGCGGGTGCTACACTCCTGCTGCCGCGTTCCTTGTTCCAGGGTTGAAACACTATATTCATTCATTAATCACTCGGAGCTCATTAATTAAGGCGCAATGCTGTCTCGCGAAGCTCGGGCGGAAACCTGCCGGGCGGGGGCTGTTTTCGCGTGGAAAACTCACCATCTGGGAGCGCCGAATGCTCTCCCCTATCCCTAGCTATGTGGCACCGCTTAGCATAGCGCTCATATCCACACCATCTTGTGTGCTGCGCGATTCAGTCACACGAAGAAAGGGTTTGCAGCCAAAAAACAGCAGACTAACGGGTCGTCTGAGGTATAAGCGCTGTCTTGGTTACACGGCGCCAGACGCGTATAGTATATACATACGAGCGGTAATGATACGACGCATCATTTGTAATAGCCGCGCCGACGACAGCGTGTGAGCCTCTGTCCTTGAGAAAGGAATGGTTAGACGGGGGGATACCACTCTCATAGTAGGAATTGAAGGTAAAAACACCCTGCGGTTGTCATCACCACCACCATAATCATCATCATCTCGAGGCGGCGTCTTTGTTCTGGTCCCCACGCTAGGAACAGGCGCCGAGAACGGCACCTGGGAAGGCGCCAGATTACGCACGGCTCGTTTGCAATGAGTCGCAGCACGTGGAAGCCAATAAATGTACGCCCTAAACGTAAACACAGAGGCAACGGAATAAATACAATAAAAAAGGCAAATTGACGCTCATGCATGGAGTTCCACGGCTACAAGTTCGAACGCAACCACTTTCAGCGCTTGGTACAGCCATATATTTACATTAAGCGAGAAGACATTACACGCAATATGAAAAGAAAATTGAGCCGTAGAGGTCATTGGTTCCGACGCCAGTTTCGTAGAGAGTTTTGACGCTAGTTTCGGCATCGTTTTTAATGGAAGTTTGGGATTATATGCGTTATCGAGTTTACCTAAGATAGGAGCTAATGATCTGAAATTTTATGTTCTCTGTCAGTTCTTCGAAGAAAAATTCAAGGCATGCTTGGCGCTTATGGAAAGCCTCATTTGAACAAATTCCGATGTAGCGTCTGCACCATATCTATCACAAGTACGACGGAGCGCGCAGGTTGAACTGATCACTAATTTGAAAAGAAAAAAAAAGAAATATATATATATATATATATATATATATATATATATATATATATATATATATATATATATATATATATTGGGGTAATCTTGTTCAGCAGTCTGTCATGTCATACTGCCAGGATGATTACAATGTGACATTGAACCAGTACTTGCAGAAATAACTCAACTGCATGGCGCACCTACCGGAAACCTAGCTCTATCTGGCGCAGGATATTCTGCATTTGAAGATTTCGTTTTCGAGAAATCGAGCCAGTAAAAAACAAAAAAAAAAACAACTAACTATTGCGAGTAGTGAGACTAGTGCGACGGCTATTTTTGTCCGTGGTATTTTTGCGCTGTTCAATTCTCGTCTTCCTTTCCTGCACGTTTCCTTGCTTGTGTAAAAGCTTGACCTAGGCGTGTATACTTTACCGCTGTTTACAAAACCGATGTTGCATTAATCAAAGTGATAAGCGCGATTGACGGCGTGCACAGTGCTGAGTTATTTTTGATCCAGCATTATGCAGGCAGGCTAAATCGATACGGTTTTCCTTAAACGTCCTTGCATAACACGAACGATCATTAAACGGACGCGAGATAAGCTCGTTCTAGCTGCTTATCAGTTTATACTCGAGCCTAACAACGACATCCACAAAAAAAGCTCTAATAATAAGCATTCAAGAAAGGCTAGGTTATTGCAGTTCATTCGGTTGTTGAAGGAAAGACTCGCCCTTCCCCGCATAGCTCCTCCTTACTACGTCGTTTTACGCGTTAAAAGTATGCGGCAGCGGCCAAAGAAAAACAAGCTGGCGCTAATTCCGGGTACTCCGCACTGTCCGCGGTTGGATTGATGATAGCGGCGGCAACAGAGCCACGGGTTGCACCATAAACAGGTTCTTCATTTCTCTATTCTTCATCATGTTTTCCACTTTAACAGAGCAATGTTAGGTGGCGTTGGCCCTGGTTGCCTCGTGGCACGATTATCGTCCACTCAGGGAAGGAACAGCGCCAACACGAAAGCGTAGAAGGAGGAGAACGAAAGAGGAAGAGAAGAAGGAATGCGCCTACACACAGGCCAGCCAGGATTGCCCCTTGCAGTGTGGAAGTGAGGAGAGCGAGCGTGATTCGGGTCTCGCCAGGTTTGGTTAGTTGTGCTTTCGCTTCCGACTAGCTAGATGAGCTCCTAGCCTAAGGCTGGGTAGAAAACTAATGCTGGGTAAAAGGGAGGAGGGGGGGGTATGTATAGTGAGTGGTTGTTTAAGGGAAGGATGATTTTCCTCCGTGCGGGCCGCGAGAGAAAAACAGGAAAGCGGAGCCGAAGCCGAAAGCAAAAGTCCAGCCGCCGGTGCCTACTCCAGTGCACGGCGGCAGGTCGAAAGAACTGAGGGGAAGGCACGGCGCGAAATATCCAGAACCTGCCGTCGCGGGGAGCGCGAACGTGAGCCCGCTGCCGCCTATAACAGGTTGGCGCGCCATCCGCATTCCGGGTCTTCCCGGCTGCGAAGGCGTGGGAAAAGCTTCTTTTGCTGCTGTCACCATTGGTTGTTGATAGGAGCGCCGCGAACGCATGCGCCGAGGCGCGTGCTCTGCGCGTGCAGTTTTAACGCGCGTCCACTCCTTCGCGCCCCGGAATAACGTCCGATATGGACCAAGTCCACCTGCTGCTCCGCTCCCTACCACCCTTTGGAATGTGTTGTCAGCCCCGCTGCTGATGAAGCGCCGTGCTTTCCTCATATGGCTAAAATAATGCTGGTCACTGCTGAGCACGAGTTTTCACCGTCGATATTAGGCGGACAATTCACGGATCGGACTAAACAAGCTAACAAAGCGCAATACTTTACATGTTCCGATACTTTTGGCGCTCCATACTTCATATCTGATACTCATATACTTGTATTTACGAGGATTACTTTTCATACTTTCACTTGTCAGCGCTCTTTCTTTTGGGGCTGGTCCCGCTAGCGCTGTATTCCACCATTTTTCTACTTTTGTTGTAGCACTGCAGAATCCGCACTTTTACTAATTTTTATTGCTTTTGTAGCGTATAGATCCGCATAGTGCTGTTAGTATACTACAATTTAGGAGTATGCATTTATGCCCTCATCGCATTGTTTTGTTCTTAGGAGAAGTTCTGATGCAATTTCGAAGAAGAGAGCGCCAATAGAAGACGTCTGACGACAATTGAAAGCATTGAGACATAGGACAATTCCCAGGCGGCACACGACGCCCAACGGACATCTGCCGGAGTTACGACGTATGTACGAAAACGGATAGCCACCCTACGTCCGCCACTGATTCACTTTTACACCGCTATGATATAGTTTGTAGTCGTCGTGTTCATCTGAACTGCATATAGATCACTAATAGTCGTTGAAGCTGCAATATATGATGCCAGAGTGAATCAGTGCGACAGAAAGCTTTCGATTAAACGCTTTTCTTTTACTTTGCGACGTGTTTCATCTTTGCATTCTTCAAAAATTTTGACGAAAAGTGCAATGACCATACAACATTTTTTTGTAATCACGAGGCTAGGGTGAAATTTTAATCGTAGGCTGAGTACACGCATCAAGCACCAGATTCAAAAGGAACGAAACCGAACCTACCCTGAAAAGTGAATGAGCCAATCCCGTCCATTTGATAAGTTTTGTCATGAAGGGTGCCTTCAGGCTTCTGCGTTCTGCATTTTCTGCGTAGTTACAAATAAATGTAGGACTGTCATGCACCGTTAGCATGGTTTTTATTGCGGCTTGGTGCGGCTGGCACACTTTGTTCACCCGTCGACCCCAAAGGAAGTATTTCACAGAACTTTTATTTCTTTGGTGGAACTTTTTGAGGCACCGACACAGTGCAATGTGGTGGTGCTTAAACTTGTTCCACTTTCGGGTATGGAGGCAGAAACTGCTCTGTACAGCAACCGAACGGTCGAGTGTTTTAGGTAAGAGTGAAAGGATGACTTTGCGCGGGCTAACTAAAGTGTGAGGGCCAGCGTTCGCGGCTGGACGCCAATAAGCTGCGCAACTTCTTCCGTAGAGCAGTGCCTGCCTGAGCTTTAAATAAGGAGTCAATTTGTAAACCGTGCGCAGGGTGCTGAGTTTTATAAACTTAAAAAACTACAGGACGAAGCTTTTGCACACGTCTACCGTGCGACGCGCCTGCACTTGTGGAAACGTCGCGAGGGTTGTGTTTTAATGGCCAGACGCCGATCTTTCTCTCTTATTGAGCTTTACTGCGACTACAGTTTACAGAAGGAATATGGATGCACTATGCGGCAGCTGCTAAATAACTGAAGGTTCAGTGCTCTCCTTCACAATGAAATAAAACAGCGCAAGGAACGGGACGAAACACGAAGGAAACAAAGACACAGGCGCTGACTAACAACTGAAATTTTATTCCGAAGCAGGACACATATTATAAGGTACAAAAGGGGGGGGGGGCAAATGCGATCCTGCACAATCAGCGAAACAGTGTAGTCACTCACGTCTAAGAGTAAAAACGATAAAAACGATAAAAAGGTGAAAGGCCGAAAAGACTAAAAGCGATAAAAGCCACGGTGTAAGAGGCCGGGACGGAAAGTAAAACCGGTAAAAACAGATATATACATAGCCAAAAAGGCAAGTAAAAGCATTAAAATATAACGGTAAAAAACACGGAACTAAAATCGTGGCACAAAGTGATTAACAAAAGTAGCGGAGAGGGGCAGTCATGAAAAAGATTAAACATTTACCCTGCCTCTGAGAAATTCCAATTCTTTTTGCGATAAGCACAGTGAGGGTGCACTCACACATTGCTCCTTTGCGCTGTGGATTTCGAATGCTTCTGCAATTTCCCTGGATATCCTATCCCGTCCTCTAGCAAGAATTGTGCAGCGATCGAAATGTGGGTAACAGGTTTCGTCCGGATCATCATCGTTATGTTTACACTTTTTGCAGTGCATGGCGAGGGGCCCGGAAATTGCAATGCTGCGTGTTTACGTTGTTCCTGTGCTCTTGAAGCCTAATGTTGAGGCACCTGCCTGTCTGGCCAATGCATCTCTTCCCACAGAGTACGGGCAGGGAGTAGACGACGCCAGTTTTGCAGGGGACGAGTAGTTCCGAATGAGTCAGCCCACATCCATGGGCGATCAGAGGCTTGTTTACCAGCTGTTCTGCACTGCCTAATGAAGTAATCGATCGTGCTTTGTGATTCGTGCTCTGAGTTACTTAGCGAAGCAATGTCATCAGCGAACAGTAGTTGGTTTACTGCGGCATTCAAAAAGAATTCTTATCATAACCTCTCTTCCCAGTCCAGTTCTCTGAATGCCTTCTGTAAACACACTGCGAATAGCAGTGGCGAAGTTGTGTCCGCCTGTCGGATACTCTTCTAGTGTGGGTTTTCATTGCACTCTGTGCAGGACTGTACAGGCAGGATTGTGCATGACGCTGTAGAAAATTCCAGTACCTTTACTGAATACATGTCTCTTCTATATCCTGGTTCCGTAATACCTGCATGATGCCGATGCTTCGTGAAAAGCCTCAAATGCAGTGTGTCCACTTCATGCAGTTTGAAATGCGTTGCGCTTAAGCGTTGTGAGATCATTTTCCGAGAACCCCCATGCATACGGCGTCGGCGGGCGATTATCAATGCGACCAGATGCAGAACACAGCGGCCTGTCTTGGTAGAAGTATTAATCGTGTGGTGAGGGCGCCTGGCTATACACGAAGGGTTAACTAGGCAGGTAAAAGAAAAACTAGTAAAACTGGCTACTGCACGTACGGCGATTCTTTCAACCATGACGGCGCGCATTACCAAGATCGGTTGAAGCTGGTGACGCATACTATAGAGAGAACGTGCCTTAATCTCCGCTTTGTCATTTATTATAATTTTATTGAAGTTATGCACTCTGAATTTATCCTGGCTTCCTACTTTTCTGCGTCGAGGCGTGAACGCCCATTCCTTTTATTTCACCCACATTGGACGCCCCTGCACTGCGTTGGAGTGCACAGATTCCACACCGGAGCCGGCTTTATCGCATTGCCGCCGTCTGCAGCAATACCGCATCCGTCTCCGACGTATTATGCTCTTATGATGCTATGTAGTAATCATACATTCGCACATATTTGTGCAGAGAACCTTCAGCTTGTTAAATAAAGCGACCTGTACAAATACCTTCCGCGCAGCGGGTTTGAACATTACAGGTCCTTTCAGATCACCGAAAAATTATAGCTATTATCGAGCTCGCAGCGATAGAAACAGCAGCTGGGTATTGCAAAATTTCAAACGAGTTATCTCTGTCAGCCATCAATCATCAGATATCTCCATTGCAGTGGGCAGCTCAGTGACGAAACTGCCCAACCCGAGACTATGTCATCACCTCCTCGACAATGTAAAGATCCAAGGAGCTGCTTTGTTATCAATCCCATTTGTTCTGCATTTTGTTATTCTACTGACACCTTTTGATTTGCACACTTTCTCTTCGTTCTTGATGCTTTGGATGCAGGCTCAGTGAGAATGGATAAGTGTCGCCTTCACATGCCGATTTACTATAGTGTTAGTGTATGACCGAAGCCGGCGCACTCCTCTGACAGTGTGCCGTCTTCGGGACTGTGGAGGAGGGAGGCTGTAAATGACATACCATGATTTGACCTGGATTATGGAATGTTCATCTGTGTACTTGTGTAGGATCGCCTACGGTATGTCTGTTAGTAGGCCTGCCTATGCTCCTTTAATAACGCAGGCCTTCGTATGCAGTCAACAGTGCAAGTGCGGGACAGGCTTGGTGGAATGTGACGGATTCATTTATATAGAGCGCTTAATCATATATACTGCGCATGTTATCACCGTCACTTCAATACGTTATCGTTCAGATGTTGGCATCCGGCGTGCCCTTGCCGAGTTTTGGTAGACCATCCGCGTCGCATTCAGTAGGTATCATGTTCGAAACCTGGTGCCGCCAGGTATCCACCGGCTTCCTGATCGATGCAAGATTTCTCACTATATGGTGCCCGACTCTTCTGGGTTGATCACAGTGAACAAGTACGGAGGCTAACTGATGAAGGGTATCCCATGCACATCCTTACAGCTACTTCTGAAATCATTTTAAGGAAGGTCAGATGTCTTCAGGGACGTATTTTGATGATTGTATAATGCTGCTTCTTAACATTAATGATTGAATAGAGAATGATCAGTGTCATTCTGTCGCAAACAAACCAGCAATGTGTACTACAACCTGGAATGGGTAGTGGGCGTGCGGTATGATAATGAAGAAGATAACACCGACGTTGCGATGTATGAAAACCATAAAGACGTCCCTCAATTTGCTATATACAATCTCCAATAAAGGGAACAATTGAAGCAACCTTAGCAGACCTTTAGCTTGTATAGACCCTTCGCAAAACTTTGGAAGTCATCTTCTCTGCACAGCGAAAACCCCTTTATCATGGCAGCCAAACCTGTATTGGGGGCAGAAATTGGGTACAACGCAGGATATGTCTATTGGGACAACAATGTTGCGTTATTGCCCTATACTGCTCCTACGACGGGCCGCGCCGCCATGGCAAGGGAAATTTCAAACATGTGTAGGAAAGCTCACTTGGTAAGATTTTGGAAATGGAAGGCCAGTGCTCAAAGGCATCTAGCTTCTGTGGCGGGCACAATCGACGCTAGATGGCGCGCACAACCTTCACGGTACCGGGAGGAAACATACACAAAAAAAGAGATGAACCGGACTGTTGGAATCCACACTTCCCTTTTACTTTTATTTGGCCGTAGCCCAAAGCGCTGCTCGTTGCAGTGAAACCGGTGAGTGGACTCGCGTTCCGCTCTTCACACGAGTACCAGCGACGTCAAAGGCTTCTACGTGAAGAGCCTATTCCTGGCGAATCGGCGAAAGCCAAGCGCCTATCTTCTTCCCATGTCCTGCATAAACTGTACCATTAGAGGAGGCTGTCAGCGACAGTGAACCACTTTTTTCGCCGCGTTTATCATTCTCGGCGCGGAATAACTACCCTCTCGGTGCGGGCAGGGATCTGGTTGGTCCAGCATGGGAACAAACAATTTGAATTTCCTTATCGAGGAGCCCAACGTGAACAGGTTTCCGTGCACGCGCTGCTACGCGCTCTTTATAGGCATTTATATACTTATACCTGGACTCGTTATTCGGCAGCACCTTAGGAGCCGGCGCGTTTCTTCTTTCAATTCAGGTTAGATTGCGTTCTGTCTAGTCAGTCTCGAAAAACCGGTCGCTTTATACAGCGCCGTGAGGCGCATGAATGCCTCTACCGCGTCGCATTTTGGCTCTCGTTCTCCTGCGTAGATTTCTTTGTAATTTCTGCAACGTGTGAGTTCGATTGAAGGAACGACCAGTCTAAGCAAGCGCCGTCAGAAATGCCAGACCTCCGGTGACCGCGGTTGCTCGTTCGGCGCGTCAGGCTGTAAACGCCGATTCTCGCGGTGATGGGATTTCAGCTCAACAGCCGGAACAGTATATCACACCCCGACAAGGACGATATGTGCCTTACTTTAAGCTAGAGATCACAGTACAAGCGCCTCGCCCTTTTTGCATGCGCCTTGAGCCAACAGAACGTATTTGAACGACCTTGACTTCGAAAAATGGAAGTTCGCCTAGATCAATGGATTCGCATTTTCTTGCCGTCAGTCCGCGGCCCAGTTGTTATTCAATGCGAAATTTAGCTCGTACGGTATGGCACGTGGGGTCTAATATCACATACATACATACATACATACATACATACATACATACATACATACATACATACATACATACATACATACATACATACATACATACATACATACATACATACATACATACATACATACATACATACATACATACATACATACATACATACATACATACATACATACATACATACATACATACATACATACATACATACATACATACATAAACATATGTTCATTAGACTTTTGTAACATACAAGCCATACTCTCCGGCTCTAGGCACCCTACGATGCCGCCGGAGAAGCGGATTCGCGACATGTGCTTTGGAAGCGTGCTAAGCGTTTTGCTTCTATATTCGCTGTTCGATCGTCAGTTACGTTTAAAGGTTTTTCAAGCCTAAGTGCAGCAAAGCACTCGTTATCGCGAGCACTAAATTTCTCGGGAAGATGCAGATACTGGGCAGACCCCCCCCCCCCCCCTCCCCCTCCCCAGCAGGAACTTACTCGCCAGTATAGAGAATATAGAGAAAGCATATAGATGATTGGTGCCTATTTAAGAACACGTTTTCGGAACCAACTCGAACATCTAACCAATTTCTAAGCCACATCGTCACCGGAACAAGGCTTTTTTTCCTATACTTCCCAGCTTTACGTGGTCAGCAAAGAACCTTGCTCACAAAACCGAGGAATTCAAGTGCCTCCAATGGCATTTCCGCTCGTTAATGTTTCTAGAGTTTTAGCAGGAAAGAGAGCTGCATGCTGTGAAAGCGCGAAAGAAAAAAATTGAAGGGACAAAAGCTCGGGACTAGGGGGTTAGTTCACATGCTTGCCTGTAAGTATACGTACCCAACCGGGCTTGCAGCTTAAAGGTATTTTTTTTTTTCAGGAAGAAAAAAAGCACCCCAACAGCGACACGTTGCTGTTGGGCTTGCTTGCTTATTCTCATTCGTCTGACTACCAAGTGCGGCGGTTCTTAAAACCTTCTGCTGAACCATAGCGAAATAATTAGATAAGTAGAAAATTTTGTTTGTGTCCTCGTTATCTACATTTTTGTGCTGTGAATATGCAAGTCCGAAAGAATAGTTTTTGTCTGTGTGTGGTAGGTTGGTACCATTCCGATCTTCCTTTTTTTTTTTTTTTTTTTTTTTTGCTACGAGCCGGGCAATTGCAGTGTGCTGTCCTACAGACTGCTGCCATCAAGAGCGAAGGAATGTTCATGGCATAATTTCTCCATCATATGTTCCCCCCATAGTCATGTAGGGTACAGTTTTACAGATTATTCCGAAGGGTTATCGAGAATGGCCAATGACTGTCGCGTGCCATTTCGCGAATCTCATGTTGCGCGAGAATCTGAAGCTTTTCACCGTCAACAGCCTTTCAAAGAATGTTCGTGATGCGTGGCTCTGCAATATTTTGCTGCGGTGCTGCACCAACGGTAGCCATCCTCAGGGGAGCTCCACTGCTGTGTTGAGCTTGCTTCACTGCAAAGCGGAAGGCTGCAGCGAATGAAAGACGTGCAAGCTGCCGAGGCCGACGACAGTCCGACCCAGAATTTATGGTATCCGACAGGGGTCCCTTCCAAGGAAAACTAATCTAGCATGGCGAGCGGAGCATTAGAACGATCATTAAGATAACTGGGGAGAAACCAAATGTGATTGTGGAATAATTTTTAGCGCTAAAAAGGATTGCACTTTGAAAGCATGCTCGAACTAGCTCTGAAATTAACGTTGTGATTGTCGAGTGCAGGAGAAACAAAAACCCTAGCGTGTGGAAAGCTGTGCGGAAGACGCGTGCTTCAGTATCGAAATGTGTCGAATAAAATGTATCGAGCTTGTGAAGATAGGCCTGATATTCCCACTGTCACCCGTACCTTGCACAGACGGCCGCAATTCTCCCGAATGTACGCATCGCAGGCTTTTCTCTTCTTACAGTAGGGAGCGAAGGTAATTGTGTACTGAGCCCTGAGTGCGAGGGAAATTTAATATTTTCAATAGACCATATGCAGAAATTTGTGTGTCAGATTTGCCGCAAGGCTTGTTTGCCCTCAAAAAGGTCTCGTTCCGAGATGACACTCGCATTATTTGAAGAAACGAAAAGAAGCGAGTTGCCCCTTTTGCGAACACATCAATGTCTTCAGCTTACTTCAAAGTCACTCGGGGAGAGGTTTCGAGAGGGTACAGAGGTTGAAGTAAAACGGAGTGATAAGTAAAACAGAGGGTCATTCAGCATGACTATAGTTTCGGTCTATTTGTCAAGCTCACTTCCTGCGAAATAAATGCCGCGAAAGAAGGCACCGGGGTTTTTTCGTATCAATAAAGACTGCAAGAGTTTAGCCTGAAAAGAAGACCTTTTGGTTAAAACTTGGACAACCACCTTTACGGAGAAGCTGACTTACAGATATGCACAAGTGGTCCATCATATCGTCTCACCTAGCTGTCTATTTTTAGTAATAATTATAATACAAAAAAAATGCTCTCTGCTATCGAAATCAAAACGCTGAGAAGGCACATGCAAGCAAATGAATAGGTACCGCTCAAAAATAAACCACTTGTACTGAAACCCATTAGCTGAAGCCTGTCTGGCAAAGTTTAACACAGTTCGACCACTGCATACTGCATCCTCTGTCCTCTTCTTGACTTTCTTGTCCTTTTCTACATTAAAAAAAAAAGAAAGAAAAAAAGAAACGATAGCCATTACTACAGTCTCTGCAGCGGCGAAAACTAGAACTGCCGCGACTATCGGCAGTACGGCGGCGTATTCGTCAGGCTCGAGCGGCGTTGACCTTACGCATTACCGAGATGACGAACGAATGAACCACCTTTGCCATAAGCTATGTTAAGCATTTGCTAGCGTAAAACCTGTCCCGCTGGTCTTCAGTGTGACATACATTGTGCCAACCCTGGCTTCTCTGTAACTTTTAATGATCTCATAATATCGACTTTGTCCTACAAACAACCGCTTTTACACTCGCCCAATATTTCTCCCAAATGGTGATTTGGTCCCAAATCTGCTGCAGCAAGAACACACCGGAAAGTTTCCTAATGGAAATTTACAGTCCTCGGGAAGTGGGATATTTAACAAGAAGCTGTAAAGCAAGCTAGATTGATAATGAGCAGAAAGCATATGAACGTATAGTCGCCGAAGCCACTGCTCTCTTCTTAATTTTTCCAATGATCACATGGAGGCAGTTTTTCTAAAGATATGTAGTCCTCAAAAACTATAAAGAGAAAAAAAAACACCAATAAAGTAGCACTTAACCTTATCCTCTATAGACGCGACAGCCTTAATGGCTCCCCTCAGCGGCTACCCTTGCAAATCCGCGGTCGCTTACACGCACTTTATCTCCTCTAATCAATTTGATATCCTGATTTGTGACTCTCTCACACACATAAGCCCTGCTTGCATGGACTCGACAGCGGGGGTCGAGTTGAGGAGTTGAGTGGATTCGACCCTAGCCCTGTTTACATGGACCCGACCCAACGAGCTCAGAATCGGCTCTAGACGAGTGGCGATTACGGCGGCACCTCGCATCGAGGCGAAGAACTAGCAGACGGCCCCCGATTCCGGTTCCCCGCAACCCCTCTCCCCCTCCGCGTGCATCTAGCGTTTTCCGTACTGTTCTCCTCTTCCGCTGTGCCCCGACTCAACCCGACAGCGTTTACGTGCTCCTGCGGACGAGTCGAGTCAACCCTCCCTCTGCACCGGAGTTGACTCGACTCGACCCCTCGACCCAACCCGACAGTGTTTACATGAACCCATGTAAACCATCCATGTAAACGCCGCTATACTGATTACAGTTCTGGAAGGTCCGGTTCCCATATCACGCTTCCATCACAAAGGTGCACCCGAATTGGCAGCTCCTTCCAATTTGGTGACGTCGATCATGTCTCGTGACCCTCGCACAGTCCAAGATCAACCGTGTCACCTGTTAACTAGCCCCTGAAAGAGGAATGCCCGCAATTCTTCGCTCCGAACGCCGACGCCGGGGCCGACATCGGATTGTCTGAAGAACCAGGCCTTCTAGTGGAGGTTGAGTTCAGACGCAAAGTCTCCTGCTGGTTTCAAAACATTCGACGGGGTGCACTTTGGGCCACTAAATTGCGATGAGGCGAGAGCCTTCATAGCACGGTGGTTGTTGAGTCTTTTGTGCTATCTTGACTGAACTGTGGATGACTGCTTACCGACTCTTTATCGCGTATTCAATGATTGATCACGCTTTCTATCTCTTAATGTTACCCCTACCATTTTTCGTTCCATAGCCCTCTGGGTTGTCCTCAACTTAAGTAGAACTCTCTTGGTTAGCCTCCATGTTTCAGCCCCATAGGTGAGTACAGGCAAGATGCAACTGTTGTATACTTTCCTCTTGAGCGATACCGGTAAGCTACTAGTCATAATCTGCGACTGCTTGCCAAATGCGCTCCATCCCATTCTTATTCTTCTTATTTCCTTTTCATGGTCCGGATCTGCGGTTACTACCTGTCCTAAGTAGACATATTCGCCTACTACTTCCAGCATTTCGCTACCTAATGTAAACTGCTGTTCCTTCCCGAGGCTGTTGAACATTACCTTAGTCTTCTGCATATTGATTTTCAAGCCTACCTTTCTACTTTTCCTGTCTAACTCATCAATCATTATTTGCAGTTAATCCCCCGAGTTGCTTAGCAAGGCAATGTCATCAGCAAATCGCAGATTACTGAGGTATTCTCCATCTACCCTTATCCCTAACTGCTCCCATTCCAAGACTCTGAATACTTCCTCTAAACAGGCTGTGAATAGTACTGGGGAGATTGTGTCTCCTTGCCTAACACCTTTCTTTATGGGAATTTTGTTACTTTCTTTGTGCAGAACTATGGTTGCTGTGCAGCCACTATATATATCTTCCAGCACTTTCACGTACGGCTCGTCTACCCCCTGATTTCGCAATGCCTGCATCACCGCCGAGGTTTCAACTGAGGCAAATGCTTTTTCGTAATCAATGAATGCTATGTATAAGGGCTGGTTATATTCCGAGCATTTTTCTATCACCTGATTGATGGTATGGATATGATCGATAGTAGAGTACCGTTTCCGAAACCCTGCTTGATCCTTTGCTTGATTGCAGTCGAAGGTTGTCCTGATTCTATTAGCGATTACCTTAGTAAATACCTTATACGTAACAGACAGTAAGCTGATTGGTCTGTAATTTTTAAGGTCCTTAGAGTCCCCTTTCTTGTGAATGAGGATAATGTTTGCATTCTTCCATGGTTCCGGTACCATCGATGACACCAGGCACTGCGTATACAGGGTGGCCAGTTTTTCTAGCACGATATCCCCCCCGTCCTTCAGCAAATCTGTAGTTATCTGATCCTCTCCAGCTGATTTCCCCCTTTTCATAGTTTCTAGTGCTTTCTTTCTAGTGCATGATAAGCTCCATAATAACTTTTATTGAATGGTTAATCAAATTCAAATACAATTGCTTATAAAATTTTATATATTTCATTGATTTAGTTAATCAATTGATCTGTATTAGTACTCAATTGGTTATCGACGACTTTTTTGTTTGTGATGACGTCATTTGAGTGACAAGTCAAGTGTCACACTTTCTGAGGATGGACAGACGCATGCACGGACGTACACTCATGAGTCATGAGCCTATTAAAAGATCCTAAAACAAGCAAATTCAGGACCTAGTCAAACGCTTTATCGGGCTGAGACGTGCATACAGGTTCAAGCATCCCTAGCTCTGTGTATACTCAGCTGAAAGTGGCACAGTAGATCATGGTTGGCCGATTTTCGAGCTCTCCTGGCGTAAAAGTTGCCAGTTTTGTGACCGCATACATAAGCCTCGAGGAGCGTATGGAAGTTACAAAATTACATGTTTAAATTTGCGACCGGTTACATCTACGCGCGCGCGAGCGTAAACAATTTTCAGCGAGCCACTACAAGTCTTGTCACTAGTGACTTCAATGCCTTATGCTTAGCTGGTGGCGCAATGAACCTGGCATTAACGATATGTTGCGCCTACATGAAACATAACAGGCGTCCATTAACTTTACATTAACTTTACTTACGCGAGACCATATGTGAAGACAATCAGTACCAATTTCCAATCCAGTCCAGACGCCTCTTAAAGTTATTTTTTTCTGTGGCATTTCATGCAGCCCACGACGACCAACTAAACTGTTGAAGTCAAGCTGGCTTCGCAACATTTATAGATGTCAATGTAACCGGCTGCAAACTTCACTTAGGTCTTGGAACCAGTGCGTTATATAGAAGTGCTCCAACGCACCTTAGAAATACAAAATGAACGAAAAATGAGAGGAAGCTCCCAAAACATGGGGATTTCCCACGCTGTCGTAATTTTCAGTGTCTTTGCAAGTGCATTCCTCTTTTACGCCCCAGGAAATTATGTAACACGGCGTAAGAAAAGCGTGCCTACTATACACATAACGAAAAGGGAAGAAAAAGCGTCGTCTCGGCGTAAGGAGTGCGCGAAATGCGTCTCCTTCCTAACCGCTCTGTTACCACATTTTGAGTTGCGTTGCAATCTAATATATGCATACTCGCTTATCCTTCTCTCATGTATGCTGCCTCAAAGGCGTTGAGTGCTGCCTCTTGTCGTGTAACGTCTCTTTACTGCTGTACCCTCTGAATATAGCTCTATCGCCCGGACCGGCTTCCGTAGGGGGCCAGGACAGGGAATGCGAATGGCAAAATATAAAAGGGGCTGCAGGGAGGTTGATAAAAGGAGGGAAGTAGCGTGCGCTACTCAAAATGCTGCGGGCGGCAAGTGGCCAATAATCGCCTCCAGGGGGGGGGGGGGGGGGGGGGGAGGTTCCTTTCCTCAGAGCTGCCTCGGGAGCACGTTAGAGGGCAGTGCGTTCCTCACTAACTTTCCGGAGGAGGATGAGAGGACTAAAATGTAGCCTGTACAGTGTATATGGGCACAGTAAAAGGGTGAGGAGATGGAATTTGAGAAGGGGAAGTTATCATCTGGGTCGGGTCCCGTTCAGCGACCAGAGAGGTTGTCTTGTTTCGTCTGCAGACGCGTGTGAGTCACGCGACCGTTCATTCGATTGAAGCCGCTGCCCCCACACGGCCACTTCTGGTGTTGTTGCGTGCATTCATCCACACGCCCTCGTCGCTTCTACGCATGCGCGCACACGCCCGTGAGAGTCGTGTCCGTCCTTCCTGCTTCGGCACGCGCCGATGAAGGGTTCTTATGTCATCATTTGGGCACTATTGTTATTCGGGGCCACTCTCGCTTTGTCTCTGCGTATGGACGTGTGTTGCGTGAAGGGGTTCGCATACTGCCCCTTGCTCGGTCTCGTAATGACGGCTAATATGCTTGGGCGGTAGCTGTTAACGGGCGCAGCCGACAAACCGGCTCAAAGAGAAAGCAGTACACGAAATAAAATGGGGTTTTATGGCGGCGTCACGCATGCCGTGTAATAAAGGTCGTTTTGGTTCAGTGAGTTTAGCTGGAAGATAATTATCAAGCTAAGGAGTGGACGTCGACTGTGGTGGCTCATGACGCACCCTGTCTAATAAAGACGTTAGAGTCAATTGCCGCCTGATAGGCCAGCTAAGTTCAGTATATGAAGCCTTCTTAAAATATATTCTCTCTCACCACCCCCCTCTCCGTTACCCCGCAGAGTGACACCGTATACTGTGAGGCCACTCGCACATTAAAGACATGGCAATTGGTATTCTTATCACGTATTGTATCACGCAAAGCACGTCTTAGACTAAATTTATAGAAATAAAAGGAAAGCACAAGTATGAGTCGCAGCAATATATGCGGTAGGAAGAAAGAAGATATTAGAGAGGGTACCCCCTTTTCTAACCTTTCATTATCATGCAAGTAAATTATTATGCTATAATCGGAAACAAGTAAAAAGTAACAGTTGTTGCTAACTACATCTCATGGTATATGACGTTTGCTTTACTAGCTCAACAGTAAACGCGATCAGTTTTTGATACTTAGCTGCACCAAACAAGCTAGAGACATCCAAATCCTTGAGCTAAAAATTCTCTCTGATGGTTAGTTTTATATTGAGGTAGCCAGAATAGCTTGAACAGCGGATTACTGTCCATCACGGAGTTATTGCCAGTGGCAATTACTGCAGGTTCTAATTGTATCCAGCTGTACTAATGAATGTTGTTTTGACCCCTGTATTTAGTTCTTCATGTCAGAGAGAAAGAGTTAAAGAGAAAATAGAATAGAAAGGCAGGGAGGTTAACCAGGCGATGCCCAGTCTACCCCACATGTGCGGAGGGGAACGAAGGCAGAAAAAGGAAAGAAAGAGCGCTAAGGAAAAGGAGTCTGTCACACGTCGAGAGATCTATAGTGAAAGGGGGTAGAGAGCGTACCCCCTTTATTGAAGTCTTGAACTCAACCCCGAGTCCTGTAAAAAACTTACGGAGCGCCTTCACTAATTTCCTTTGAGATGAAGGAGTCATCCAAGGGCCCAGAATATTAGCTTCACTAAGAGCGCGAGAGTCTAAGAGGCGGAGTGTAGCAGCCAGGAAGGCACGCTCATGCTCAAACTAAGGGCTGTCACAAAGTATGTGCACAATTGTTTCTACACATCCGCACTGTTCACGCTTTGGAGAGTCTGCCATTCCATTTGTAAATGCCACTCCTAGCCACAGGTGACACAACATTGTAGCTTCACAGCCGGGTAAGACGAATGGTACCTGCAGTTGAAGTAACTGGCCAAAGTGGCTCGAGCGGGATGTCCAGCCTCCAAGCGTAGGCCATGATTGTCTTCACGTTTCAGGCGATCAATCGAAGGTGCCTTGCTGTGCCGGCTCTTGTCAATGATATCTCGACAAAGTTGGTTGTATCATGATCCGATCGAGCAGCATCGTAGGCAAAGTTGTTGCCAACAATTCCACTATGCCCTAGTATCCACTGGTAGATTTTTTCGTGACCCTCTTATGTCTGGTGGTGGTGCAGATGTCAAAGCTCCGCAAGTTGCTCATGGTCGCCATGACTCAAGACCAATTGAAGACATTTTAGGGCAGGTTTGGAATCACAGAACACAGCCCATTTTTTAGGAGCTTGTTCAATGGTATACTTTAGAGCAGCACGAACTGCGGCCAGTTCTGCTCCAGCAGAGGTAGTCTTATGCGAAATTAGATGGTAAATGTTTGCTTGTCCCACAGGAATGACGATGGTGCATGCATAACTAATAGAGGTTACCGAGCCATCTGTATAGATGTGATTACGGTAGTCAGTGTGCAGCATGAACTGTGCCAGTTGCTGAAGGGCTGGCGTTGATAAGTTTGATTTCTTCAATATCCCCTGAATAGCAAGGCGCAGGCATATGAGTTGCAGACACCACAGTGGCGACGGAGGCCGTGTTGCCGGAGTGAACTGTTTTGGGATGGAAGACTGCTGCGTTGCTGTGATGTTTGCAAATGCAGAATGTGGTCTCCGCAGAGGCATCTGCGCAAGGTGATGCTGTGGAACCCTTGAAATACGCCGTATGCGCATTCTCAAAGAGTCTAGAGCAATATACGTTGAAATTGAGTGGTCTTTGGAGAGTGCAATACTTCCTGGTGTTGATGCGCTTTGAGGGAGGCCCAGGCACGTGCGAAGGACCTGACTCTGTACTGCCTGGAGGGCACGCAAATTAATCTTGCACATGTTTGAAAGTACGGGCGTACTGTACAGCAGGAATCCTAAAAATAGTGCTCTGTATAACTGCAGCATTGACTGCACCGACGAGCCCCATATTTTCCGCCAAGAAAGCGGAGCAAATGAGCGATGGATGTTAGCTTTTTTTTTTTTTTTCAATAGGGTGCAATGCGGGCTCCATGATAGATTACGGTCTATCAGAATCCCTAAGAAACGATGAGTTTTGTAATAAAAAAATTTTATGACCGTCGATGTTATGACCCTGCAAACTGAAAAACTTATGCCCTAGGGTAAATGGTGTGGAACAAGAGAGGATGCCTAACGAAGCATAAGTTCAGATATGTTGGTCGCAAGATATGAATAATTTACGAAATACCTCTCACTTGCGGAAGAGTGTATGTGGGGCAATCTGGCCGTTATTTAAATCAGCGCTTACGGAAACATGAAAGATGCCTTGAGCAGGGGACCGGGACAAACTTGGTTGTCCATTGAAAGTCATGTGATCGGCCAGGGACATGCGCGCCGTTGCTAAAGTAGACACGGGTTATCGGAAGAGGCAATGATGAGTTATCGCGGCTGTTGATAGAGGCATTCCACGTCAGAAAGAAGGGGTCTGATTGTGTGAGTAGCCCTCCGGTGAAACTGTACTCTAACGAGTACAAGGTTTTAGATAGGCTATCTGAAGAGGGTGTGTAGCCAACAGTCTCTTTACCATGTGTGCATGTATGCATTTTTGTCTTGTACCCAGGTTTCTGCACACTATTAGTGTATAAAAACTGTTTCTTCTACTAATAGAACCAGTTGAGAGTAGCGCTCTCTCGTGTATTGTGTTCTGTCCTCGTCCTACTTGTTTCGTGCTAAAAGCATTCCTTTTCATTGATTCATAGATCTGCGTGTAAATACCACTAGCGCGCACTTTTCCGGTGAAACGCTGAGACCTGGCTTCTGAAGATAAGACGAAGTTAGTGTTGCTGCCTATTCTTGCACGCACCTGGAGACGCGTCACAGAGGAGACCTAAATGCAGATGTCATCGGCGTACATTGATATCTGGACGGTGGAAGGGAGGTTCTTTGGGAGGACGATAAGTGTTAGATTAAACAAAGTAGTGCTGAGCACACCATCCTGAAGCACACCGCGGTGGGTATAATACGCTGGAGTCAGTCACTTTTACACTAAATAAAAAATTATCTTGTCAGATCCCCGCAAATAGCCACGCAAACAGCCAACCACAGATGCCCACAGTTTCCAGCGCATCAAAGTTGGTTTCATGGGCCACGTTGTCGTCGGCACCCTTGACGTCAAGAAAGAAAGCCACGGAGAGACGTTCCATTCATTTCTGTTGTTGAGAAGTGGACATGAGGTCAACGACGTTGTCAATAGGAAAGCGACCCCGTCGAAAGCCGGCCATTGCTTTGGGGTATACTGTATAGTGCTAAAGGTACCATTCAAGACGCGTCAAAACCATTCTTTCCATGACCTTTCCCACGCAACTGGCCAAAGCTATTGGCTTGTAGGATGTGAGCTCGAGCGGATATTTTCCTGGCTTTAGTAGGGGTATCAGCTGACTAGATTTCCATCCTATGGAACAACACCGTCGAGCCAAGAGCGGCCATAATGTTTGAGGAGCTCTTCTCGCGCGTCTTTGCAAAGATGGGACAGCGTAGCGTATGTGATTCCATCTGGCCCTGGTGAAGACGAATGCCTACATCTTCCAAGAGGAGTCGAGTTCCTCGCGTGAAAAAATGTAGTCCATTGCAGGTTACCGTAAAGCAGGATGAACACGCTGGAAAACCGAGAGTGTCGTTGCACCCACAGTTTTCTTACAGAAGTCAATTGCTGCCTCAATCTGTTCACTGTCTTGATATACAGCCAAAGCACAGAATGGCTGTCATTGCTGTGGAGACATACGAAAGCCCCGCACAGGAATGATTACCCAAGGTCCACGTTTCGATGATTTCTGCTTCATGTTAAATCGCCTTCATTGTCTTTGACCACTTCATCGTTTTAAAGTCAATCCCTATTTGCTCACGTCATTCGGTTCTCCTTTCACTAGTATATGCACTTAAGGGGCCGCGATTTATTTGAATACTAGGGCATGATTTTCCTAATCTCTCGATGCATGATGACGTAGTTTACTTTGTCGTGCAAAGCCTTCGACAGCACGTAACATAAAATGAAACCAAATTTTTAACAAAAACAACAAAAATTTATACAGATACAATCGCGGACACCTATTTATAACTTAGCTAACGCTGCTTCTTTTCTTTTTTTTTTCATTTACATGAACAGTGAAGGAGAGGTTGGTGCCGCATAGCGGCTCCGCCAACTCCTTTTCACTAATTCATAGAACCACTTGGCCTGACAGTAAACCGTTCAGCAACTGTACATCGTCACACCAAGTAATAGTTTTGAAGGATTGATCAAGACCTTTCCCCGACAACAAAGATTTCTAGGGCCAGGGTATATATGTTTGATCGTTCGTTCGCTCAGTTTTTACAAGATGAATGAATTAGTCACTGACTTAGTCAGCTGGTGAGCCATTCATCACTAATTTAGCCATTATTCCAGCGGGTCACTCACTCACTCACTCACTCACTCACTCACTCACTCACTCACTCACTCACTCACTCACTCAATCAATCAATCAATCAATCAATCAATCAATCAATCAATCAATCAATCAATCAAACAAACAATCAAATTTGAGCTTGTTACTAATACGTTCTTGTAAGGCTCTGAGCCAACCAAGCGCAGCCCTTATTCTGTCCCAATGAAAAGCAACGCGCTCGCAACTCCTGCAAGCGAGCGCCGATTCTGACACACCACGACTTCCCAGAAAGATGCGCCACGCCAGCAACGAGTGGATCCGCGATGGGGAAAAGCAGGAGGGCAAGAAAGACGGTCTCAAGTATGGAGAGGTGGGATTGGCTGTCCAAGCGGCGCTGCACAAGGACCCTCGACTGAGTGTTGACGCAGAACACCCGGCGTGGCAGGGATCGAGGTGTTACTGCGCGTGTCTCCACGATACACAACGAGGTTGGAAGACGAGAAGTTCGACCACCATCGCCGTCTAGCTAGCCCAGCGAAACGAGTGAGAGCGCTCGTTGATCGTCTGGCTGTCTGTGCACTGCCGTTGCCAGGTGACGAGCTGTGCTCAAAGGCATTCCAATCGGCACCGTCTCTAGTGGGCAAAGCCGCGCCGCGGCTGCGGGCCCTCAAAAGGCAGAGGCGATGTGCTCGAAGAGATATAACGAGTGATAGTGTGAGCGTGCGTGTGTGTTTGTGTGTCTGAGTGCCGCGCGAGCATTCCTTGAGGAATTCCGCTTTCAAAAGGGAGGCCAAAGGAGGAAGATCCCTTGAGAGCGAGAGTGCAGCCGTGCTTTGCGTTGCCTTCTTGACGTCGACGTTTCTCGTCGGTGTAAACATGGCCGCGAAACTATCCGCTTTTTTTTTCTAGCTTCCTTCGTTAAAATCGAACCATCCTCGAGTTATTGTTGGCGCAGCGCACGTGACCGGGCTGCCGTCCGCGCACGCACGCACGCACACACGCACGCACGCACGCACGCACACACACACACACACACACACACACACACACACACACACACACACACACACACACACACACACACACACATACACACACACACACACACACACACACACACACACACACACACACACACACACACACACACACACACACACACACACACACACACACACACACACACACACACACACACACACACACACACACACACACACACACACACACACACACACACACACACACACACACACACACACACACACACACACACACACACACACACACACACACACACACACACACACACACACACACACACACACACACACACACACACACACACACACACACACACACACACACACACACACACACACACACACACACACACACACACACACACACACACACACACACACACACACACACACACACACACATATATATAATATGCGAAATGAAATGAAGAACCACGGGCCGATGGTACTATATATCAGCAGGTGTTTTCCCTTCCACTTTGTATTCAATATTCTTTCTGCCTGAAAAATCATAACAAGACTAATATATATATATATGAAGGAGAGAATCCAACAGTCGGCGAGGCCAAAGAAAGCACCAGGGATATATATATATATATATATATATATATATATATATATATATATATATATATATATATATATATATATATATATATATATATATATATATATATATATATATGCTGCATGGTTCGTACGGAAACAAAACCTCCAGATAGTTGACATCAATTAATCGCTGAATATCGTACAGCAGCATGGCGTTTTGACAGGATTGTCTAAATTATTCAACGCCATTTTTCTGTGCTAATCAGGCCGCCATGCTCCCACACATTGTATGCTGCAGCACTAAAAGCTTCCCAAGTGATTCTTCAGTGACGACGTTACATAGTTTGAAGATCTTCTGAACAAATTAGAAGAGGGTTTTCATGAACCCGGACGACTAACGTTACGTGATCATCTGGGCGCTTTTCACGCATAAGCTAGCGTCTAGCTGAGCCACGACTGAAATTGCCAGAGCGAACTTTCCACTACAATGGTGTTTCAGCAATAAGCAATGAAGAACGAAACAGTCCAATACGTAGGAAAAAATCCCACCGCATTTCCCACGCATTTTCTTGGGAACATGCTAGAGTTAACTTGCTTATACTGATATTAAAAGACCAGCCATAACTATCTCGATAATTCACTCTTTGAGGCGGCTCAAGAAGCCGACGTAAAAGCCTCCACGGTTACAATTATGGCCCAAGCGCTTCGGCGGTCCTGGTACTGTCGGCATAATTACAGAGCTCGCCAAACTGTCCTCCTTTCACGAACCTGCGCTGTTAACTCACTGCTCGCACTGCCAGTTTCGCAAAGGGCTCCCATTCATCCTACAAGTGGGGTTGCGGATCCATTTAAATACTGGTTAGTGGCGTCCAGCCAGTGGACTGCCCACCTTGTATAGAGTCCTAAGAAATGGTGAGGGAGGAGGAGAGGAAGTAACGGTGTGAAGAACTCCTGCATGCAGATCGCCGAAAGGCGTGGCGAAGCCATTCTACTGGCACGTGGGCGCAATATTACGCTGGTGGGAGGAATATATAGGGTCAAGGGCCCTCCATAGAACTCCTAGCTGGTTCCTCGATTCGTGTCTTGTTCTGTTGCACGTCGGGCCATGTTCGTGGCATGTAATTTCAGCCGTGGCGTCGCCGCGTTGTGATGGCGCGATGCGCATGGAAACAATATATGTTGCTCCTGAGTCCTTCAATGCTTCTTCTTGCGCGGTTTCGGTACACGCGGTCAAATTCAGAGGGTGAGAATAACACCGGCCCTTACACTACGGTCACTCTCATAATCATTGTAGAGCTTCGGGACACCGTATTCCACATACCATACCATACCATACCATACCATACCATACCATACCATACCATACCATACCATACCATACCATACCATACCATACCATACCATACCATACCATACCATACCCCATACCCCCATAACATATCATATCATACCATTGCACGCCATAGCATAGCATAACCATACCATACCATACCATACCATACCATGCCATACCATACCATACCATACCATACCATGCCATACCATGCTATACCATGCCATACCATGCCATACCATACCCATACCGTACCATACCATGCCCATACCCATACCCATACCATACCATACCATACCATACCATACCATACCATACCATACCATACCATACCATGCCATACCGTACCCATACCGTACCATACCATACCATACCATACCATACCATACCATACCATACCATAACATAACATAACATAACATAACATAACATAACATAACATAACAAACTGTGCTGTAGCATTCCGTATACAATGTGCCCTTTAGCGTATAATAACATGTCATAGACCGTACCATTTACGGTATCATAAGATTACCCCCGCCACAGTGGCTCAGTGGTTAGAGTGCTCGAGTGGTAAACCGGTTAAATCCCTACTGCGGCGCTCCCAATTTTCAGTGGAGGCGAAAAGCAATACGCAAATATACTCTGCGAAGCTGGTGCATTTAAAATGATTTCAGAAAATTTGTTGATTCGTCCACTACGGAGTCCCTCTATCATTTCCGATATCGCTTTCGGGCGTTAAACGCTATAAAACCAATACAATGAAAGCCTTGAAATATGTTCAGTTGCCGTGGTAAAGGTGTTACCAGCACAGGTAAACATGCAAACCACTGCAACCACCCTCTATGACCTAGATTGTGCGCGACCATTCTCGGTGTGTTGCGCCAATTATAAACAGCGTCTTGCACCTGCTGACCCAATCGTATACCCGCCAGTAAAAGTCAACACATCTCTTTCCCCAGTGAGGCTGATGAGTGTCCCAGGAGTGCGAGTCGCCACTGAGGCGCGACGTAGGCGGGCGAGCAATGATTAGATCTGCGCGGAACGTGCAACCCTTTGCTTTTTATCACTGCCGCTGCCGTCGCCGTCTGTGACAGCGCGAGAACAGTGGTAGCTGAAGATGCGGAAGAATGGGCACTGCGCGACCTTCTTTCCCACTCTGTTTGCAATGTCGGTGGCCACTACAGCGAAAATTCACTTTCTCCAAGCCGCGCATCAAATGTGCGAATTAAAGGCCGACGGCACCAAACGTGCGCGTATAGTTAACTGGGAGTGAAGATATAGAATGCAAATTTCGAAGTGTGAAAGTAATGGTGCTTAATAAATTTTTGTTGCTTCATATATTTTTGAAATATATGAAGTAAGTAAGTAAGTAAGTAAGTAAGTAAGTAAGTAAGTAAGTAAGTAAGTAAGTAAGTAAGTAAGTAAGTAAGTAAGTAAGTAAGTAAGTAAGTAAGTAAGTAAGTAAGTAAGTAAGTAAGTAAGTAAGTAAGTAAGTAAGTAAGTAAGTAAGTAAGTAAGTAAGTAAGTAAGTAAGTAAGTAAGTAAGTAAGTAAGTAAGTAAGTAAGTAAGTAAGTAAGTAAGTAAGTAAGTAAGTAAGTAAGTAAGTAAGTAAGTAAGTAAGTAAGTAAGTAAGTAAGTAAGTAAGTAAGTAAGTAAGTAAGTAAGTAAGTAAGTAAGTAAGTAAGTAAGTAAGTAAGTAAGTAAGTAAGTAAGTAAGTAAGTAAGTAAGTAAGTAAGTAAGTAAGTAAGTAAGTAAGTAAGTAAGTAAGTAAGTAAGTAAGTAAGTAAGTAAGTAAGTAAGTAAGTAAGTAAGTAAGTAAGTAAGTAAGTAAGTAAGTAAGTAAGTAAGTAAGTAAGTAAGTAAGTAAGTAAGTAAGTAAGTAAGTAAGTAAGTAAGTAAGTAAGTAAGTAAGTAAGTAAGTAAGTAAGTAAGTAAGTAAGTAAGTAAGTAAGTAAGTAAGTAAGTAAGTAAGTAAGTAAGTAAGTAAGTAAGTAAGTAAGTAAGTAAGTAAGTAAGTAAGTAAGTAAGTAAGTAAGTAAGTAAGTAAGTAAGTAAGTAAGTAAGTAAGTAAGTAAGTAAGTAAGTAAGTAAGTAAGTAAGTAAGTAAGTAAGTAAGTAAGTAAGTAAGTAAGTAAGTAAGTAAGTAAGTAAGTAAGTAAGTAAGTAAGTAAGTAAGTAAGTAAGTAAGTAAGTAAGTAAGTAAGTAAGTAAGTAAGTAAGTAAGTAAGTAAGTAAGTAAGTAAGTAAGTAAGTAAGTAAGTAAGTAAGTAAGTAAGTAAGTAAGTAAGTAAGTAAGTAAGTAAGTAAGTAAGTAAGTAAGTAAGTAAGTAAGTAAGTAAGTAAGTAAGTAAGTAAGTAAGTAAGTAAGTAAGTAAGTAAGTAAGTAAGTAAGTAAGTAAGTAAGTAAGTAAGTAAGTAAGTAAGTAAGTAAGTAAGTAAGTAAGTAAGTAAGTAAGTAAGTAAGTAAGTAAGTAAGTAAGTAAGTAAGTAAGTAAGTAAGTAAGTAAGTAAGTAAGTAAGTAAGTAAGTAAGTAAGTAAGTAAGTAAGTAAGTAAGTAAGTAAGTAAGTAAGTAAGTAAGTAAGTAAGTAAGTAAGTAAGTAAGTAAGTAAGTAAGTAAGTAAGTAAGTAAGTAAGTAAGTAAGTAAGTAAGTAAGTAAGTAAGTAAGTAAGTAAGTAAGTAAGTAAGTAAGTAAGTAAGTAAGTAAGTAAGTAAGTAAGTAAGTAAGTAAGTAAGTAAGTAAGTAAGTAAGTAAGTAAGTAAGTAAGTAAGTAAGTAAGTAAGTAAGTAAGTAAGTAAGTAAGTAAGTAAGTAAGTAAGTAAGTAAGTAAGTAAGTAAGTAAGTAAGTAAGTAAGTAAGTAAGTAAGTAAGTAAGTAAGTAAGTAAGTAAGTAAGTAAGTAAGTAAGTAAGTAAGTAAGTAAGTAAGTAAGTAAGTAAGTAAGTAAGTAAGTAAGTAAGTAAGTAAGTAAGTAAGTAAGTAAGTAAGTAAGTAAGTAAGTAAGTAAGTAAGTAAGTAAGTAAGTAAGTAAGTAAGTAAGTAAGTAAGTAAGTAAGTAAGTAAGTAAGTAAGTAAGTAAGTAAGTAAGTAAGTAAGTAAGTAAGTAAGTAAGTAAGTAAGTAAGTAAGTAAGTAAGTAAGTAAGTAAGTAAGTAAGTAAGTAAGTAAGTAAGTAAGTAAGTAAGTAAGTAAGTAAGTAAGTAAGTAAGTAAGTAAGTAAGTAAGTAAGTAAGTAAGTAAGTAAGTAAGTAAGTAAGTAAGTAAGTAAGTAAGTAAGTAAGTAAGTAAGTAAGTAAGTAAGTAAGTAAGTAAGTAAGTAAGTAAGTAAGTAAGTAAGTAAGTAAGTAAGTAAGTAAGTAAGTAAGTAAGTAAGTAAGTAAGTAAGTAAGTAAGTAAGTAAGTAAGTAAGTAAGTAAGTTTGTTTCGCTTGGAGGAAAGAGCGCTCTTTTCTGTTTGGTATATTTACTAAAGGCATGGACTCACATGAGGGGAGTAACACGCGAAGAACTCTGCAGTTCTAAAACTTCAAGGCAGTTTTTTCAAGACGTAACGCATGAACCATGTTCCATCAAGAAAACATTACTAAAAAAATGATGCCCGCCGAATTATCTAATCATATTATTTCACTATGTAGGAAACATTTGTCATTGTCATGAACAAACTGGGGGTTTCAATTGTCCTTGCTTCCTGTAATTTTCTGCAGATCCATATGATTGGTACCGCTGCGAATGCCTTTCTTTGGCGTCATCAGCCTCTGTATCGTACGCAGAGTAAAAGTATTTACAATAAATAAATACATAACCGGAGAGCTTTCAGACTATTTTCGCTACGAGGCGAGAGAACCAATGAAAATGATAGCTATTTCTTTCAATGACAGCGCCTCACAACACCTCACATGGCGCTCTATATGCATGTGAAGGAAGTTCCGCAAACTGGTTTCAGGCGCACGCGGAGAAGTCGATAAATAATGTCCACATGTTATTTAAAAAGTGATGCATATATATATACCTTTCCTGGTAAGGTGCGAAAAGCAGAGCGAATAATCTAGAATACGGTAGAGTTTGACGCGAGTAATCTGGATGGTTTTTAAAACGATCTGGCCACTCTCCTCATGACAAACAAAAAGTGATAACTTAACTTGATGATGCTAATAAATAAACAAAAAATATCGAAAAACACACGAAATTTATTTTAATGCAAGTATAGCAGCAATTTTCGCAGATACTAGGATCCTATCGAGTGCTATATCACTTCTCGAGGTTCTAAAGCCGCTCGCGATTGAATAATTTTCAGAGCGGAATTAAATTAAGTTTCTAACATAAAGCGCTTATATAGTAAAAGACAAGACAGGCTGATATGTGTATCAGTTGCACTCCACTGCGCTTGAAACGGAAGACATTTCTCGGCTACACGTGCGCAAAATCGTAAACATTTTGAATAATTATAGAAGTGCAGATATCTACACGTGTTCTTTCTATAGTTTTGAGTTAGTGCCTGTCTTTTACTCCTTACACGTTGTGCCAAAAAAGATTCCACCATGAAAACATGAACCAACTATAGTCTTCAAATAAACGCTGTTGTTTCAGAAGTTACGCATGGCATGACCCTGCGTTTCTTTTTGTTTTGTGCAAAATCGGTATTCCCGTTGACAGCGCCCGCGCAGAAAGGTAAAGAGAAAGGAGTATACTAGTAACAATAGACATCACCGCGCAAATCGCCTCATTCAAGCTAACCTGCAGAGCAATTCTGCAGATGTATGTAGTAGAACTTCAATAATTCGGTTTCGAAGGATATCGAAAGTGTCAATGTAATTTCAATTTCACTCAATTTTATTTTGATCTCAATCGAAAGGACGCTTTTGATACAAGCAGTGCTAAACTGACCAGAACATAGGATCCAGTTAAAGAGATGTTCAAATTAAGCTCATATTGTTACGGGGATGCACTTAATGTAACAGCACTGCGATGGGCTGAACTCGGCGCTGAGACTTCAGTAGCCGTGCAGTGTCCACTCTGTGAGCGTCGTCCTCTTTCTCAACGCTTTGTGTCGTCCTCTTCGTCAGTGAGCACATCACTTTGGTACCGCGTTTCCAGGTAACACTACCCCCCTCGGCAAAAGGCAACGTCCCGGTGCGTATTAGGCGTGCGATGTGGAGGGGGAGTAATATGGCTTTAGGCGGGCGACATGTACGATTTCGGAAGTGGGTGTAGCAGTCGGTGACTTTGGGTGGAGCGGTGAAATCTCATAGGTAACGTCGGTCACTGGGCGTAGTACACGGTAAGGACCTGTGTAGTGGGGCAGAAGTTTTTGACACAACCCCACACGACGGCACGGAAGCCAGAGCAACACCAGAGATCCAGGAGGGTAGTGCACATCGCGGTGGTGAGCGTCGTAGCGGCGTTTTTGAGTTTCTTGAGAGATGGTGAGATTCTGACGAGCAATCTGGCGAGCAGCGTCGGCTCGGGCGATGGTATCGCGGGCATAGGTTGTGACGGGGCTAGCGGCGGAGAGCAAAGTGTCGAAGGGCAGTAAGGGGTCTCTTCCAAAGAGAAGATAGAATGGAGAGTACCCAGCAGTGTCATGACGCGAAGAGTTATATGCAAAGGTGACAAATGGCAGACTAATATCCCAGTCGCGATGACTGTCGGATACGTACATTGCGAGCATGTCGGTGAGTGTGCGGTTAAGACGCTCCGTAAGGCCGTTCGTCTGAGGGTGATACGCAGTGGTGAACTTGTGCCGAACGGAGCAAGAACGAAGTATTTCCTCAACAACTCGGGAAAGGAAACAGCGGCCACGGTCGGTAAGGAGTTGACGGGGAGCACCATGGTGTAGTATGACGTCGTACAAAAGGAAGTCAGCAACGTCTGTGGCGCAGCTGGTTGGAATGGCGCGAGTGATCACGTACCGCGTGGCATAATCGGTGGCCACAGCGATCCATTTGTTTCCCGACAAGGACTCGGGGAAGGGCCCTAGGAGGTCAAGGCCAACACGAGAAAATGGCTCAGTCGGGATAGCAACCGGCTGCAGGTGTCCAGGTGGTAGCACAGGGGGTTTCTTCCGGCGTTGACAGAGGTCGCAAGCGGCTACATAACGTTGGACAGAGCGGTAGAGTCCAGGCCAGAAGAAACGCCGGCGCACGCGGTCGTATGTGCGTGAGAGGCCAAGATGACCAGCTGTAGGAGCGTCGTGCATTTGTTCGAGAACGGCGGAGCGCAGGTGTTGGGGAACGACCAGCAAGTGCTCAGCACCATCAGGTCGCATGTTGCGGCGGTATAGCGTATTCCCATGAAGGAAGAACAGGGCGAGGGAAGAGTCACGGCTGTGTGTGCGGAGGCGGTCGATGAGAGAACTGAGGGTTGGGTCCAACCGCTGTTCGTCGGCTATGTGGGAAAAGTCCGATATAGAGAAGACCCAGGGGTCCGACTCATGGTCAGTAGAGGAAGGGGGATCGACGGGATAACGGGACAGACAGTCTGCATCCTGGTGAAGCCGACCGGATTTGTATCGGATGACATTCGATCTCATGAAAATTGGCGCAGCGAACAGGATATAGTTTGTTTCGCTTGGAGGAAAGAGCGCTCTTTTCTGTTTGGTATATTTACTAAAGGCATGGAACTCCCATGAGGGGAGTAACACGCGAAGAACTCTGCAGCTCTAAAACTTCAAGGCAGTTTTTTCAAGACGTAACGCATGGACCATGTTCCGCCAAGAAAACATTACTAAAAAAATGACGCCCGCCGAATTCATTGGCCTCGTGGATTACTTCTTCCAGCTCAGCAGGCATGATCCGTAATTCGGATCCGTGTCGGCACGGCTCTTAAACCGAAATGCCACGCTCGTGCGTGGAAGGCAGTTCGAAACGTGAAGTGACCACCCGCGAAGAAAGCAGAGTGAACGCTGTTCGAGGGGAGAGTCTCGCCTCGCAGGTGTCAGATGTTTAACGGGACAACAGCTACAAGCAGCGCCCCCTGGATTAAGATGCCAACGGAGCAAAGCTTCCGTTTCAGGCCGTTGTTTGCCAGCTGAGAGAAAGTAGGGAAAAAATTCATGGCAACAGGGGGCTGGCATTCCCAATGTTCCGGCAGCCAAGAAAGGCAAAAAGTGTATTTAGTTCAGGAACCATGCACCTGTCCACACACGCATGTACACTCTCGGTCTAAAGTTCTTAAGCCACAGGATTTTCGTCTCAGCCGGAAAGTGATGCCGTCACGCCATTATTTAAGTTCAAAAAAAAATTATAATTGATTGGCAAAGATTTCCTATCACAGCTAGAAACTGTCTTCATTTCACGGCCCTTATTCTTAATAGCGCCTTGACGGCTTCATTTAGTGGCTGAGACCAAAGTTTTTTCGATTTAGAACTTTTTTTTTGTTCAAGACTGTACATGGAACATACCTAAGGAGAGAATGAAATAGCGGTACTCGTATTAAAGGAGAAGCTTTTCACATAGTGGGGAAGAGGCTGATAGAGTCATTGAAAATAATGAGAAGCATATGCGTCATATATTGCGTGGCGCTCAATCTTACATCAAAGGGGGCACGCATGACATTGTCTTTAGTAGCACTGCTGCATACGTCACTTTACATTTTACAGCCTAAAGCGACGTCAACGTCGCCCTTAAAATTGACCGAGTTCCTTGGAGCGATACTCGGACACTCCATTGACCAAGTGTCACTAAAACTGGAAAACAAATGCCCCATGCTCGATCTGAATAGAAATCTCAGATTTCTGGCGGGCGTAATCCGATCTGCTTCCGGTAGCACCGGAATGAGCTTATTTTATATAGCTTCGGCAATGACTTGTGTCGACGATCGGTTGTTGTTGCAGGTAATGTTTGCTGCCGTACGTACGGACAGTCAAAAACAGATAACTGGGCGCGTATTCCGAGTTTGCGTCATTATCGTGAGTGTCGCTATCTCCCCGACCTCGAGTAACGTATACCTTATTTGGTGGAAATGCTGGAAATCGATGTTGCCCTCTCTTCCGATTCCGCATTGGCAACACTCAGTTCCGGCGTTTCGACCAATCAGATGACTCGAAATCACATGAGATAGCGACACTTCGATAACGACGTAAACTCGGAATACGGGCCCTGGTATAAGTACCTGTCGCTGACGTATCCAAAACGACTGACACTATATAATAGCGAAGCTAACTGCAAGAGAGACTACGAATCGCGCTTACCTCTTTGGCTATAGTTATGCACCTTCATCTGTAATCATTCATCTGATAAACTTTAATGATTGATTGATAGATACATGAATATAGGACAGTAAACATAGACCGGCAGAAAGGAAGACGGACACCGACCGACCGACCGACCGAGTTAGTTGAAAATGGCCTTGAAAATGCGCTTATAAATCGAAGTATCAGTTGCAATGCTGCCTTGTGAGGTCAAAATGACAGGCTATAACTATGCTTACCCGGTCATATGATCAGAGCCGTGTACGCGGCTCACTGAAATATGCGGGAACAGTTTTTAGATGTAGTGGAAAACGGGCTGAATATTTACGTAATTGTAACATTGATGACAACAAAGTGTACGAATTGGAGTACAAAACGTCATCCCTACAGAACAACAAATATTTTGTGCAGTCCATTAGCAGATACTGGTACCCTTGCACGCAAAAAGAACCCAAAACTAAGAGTCATCAGCCGACGGTAATGAACGTGTCAGCTTCTATATAAAGTCAGTAAATGCTAGTGCGCAGCATGCCATTTTTACGAAGTAACGTACTTTGCACATTGATGCAATCAAGCGACATACACGATGCCACCAGCCTCTCAGGAGTGCCTCTCCAAGCATCCATACCATTCGCAATTGCGGCCTTTCGATATATTGCATCATAAATCACGCTTTTAAGGTCACTGTCGAGCTCGAGTGCATGAGAGCTTTCTCTGACCTCGCACAAGTTCAACAACCCTCCCCTCCCTCCTCGCGCCACATTCAGGTCACATCAAGGAGAAAAGTTAACGCATCTCCACATGTTTGGGCGACATGTGACAAAAAATTAGGAACAGCTTGATAAAAAAAAATTAAATGACGAGGCGATATACGAACGATCTGAGCTCTGCATGTGCTTGCAATGCAGTTGAACCGACCTGTAATGTGCAGAGTGAAGTGTAATACTCTCCAGGAAGCACAACGACAGACACTTCACTGACACGGCAATAAACGAAATAAAAAGCAGGGTGAAGAAGTAAAAGCCAGAGTAGAAAATAAGCCGGGAAGAAGGGTGGCTGCGGCAACCACGATAATATGCTTAGCTCTACAAAAATGCCGGAGATAAGGATACCAGGTGAAGTCAGCGAGAAATACCCATGCAAACGAAACAGAGAGTGCGCCGCTTGGGAGAAAAAAAGAAAACGGCTGCACCTACATATGTCTGCCGGCCCTCCCAACCCTATCTCACCTCGTAAGAAGCGGCGGCAGTGACACTGAAGGCATCGTTGACGGCCAAGAGTGCGAAAAAAATAGCATAACATAACTGTCCAAAGGCGGAAGCCGCGCGCCGTGGCGACCGTGGCGAAAGTGAGGTCCATCGCCGGCGCCCTCTCGTCGCATGCCATCGCCGAAATCGCTGAGGGCAGTAAAGCAATCGCGAGCTGTCGTTCCGCTACCCGCGGATTGCGCGAAGGTGGAAATGGCAGCGACACTGGCAGCACTGAAGAGTCGAGCGAGCGCGAAGCGCGTGGAGTCTATACACCAGACGGAGTTCCCCGCCCTTGGGGTGGAAGCCGGGACGCGAAGCTGTGCCACGTTCAGATTCCTGAAACGAATCACGACCTCGTACAGAGCCTGCGACCTTATCGTTGAACGTGTTTAAAGCCATAAGGGAAGCTTACATACGAACTACAACTCTCCACTTCTGCCGAGTTCATTTTCAAAAGATATGCTGGTGGATGAAGCTTGATGTGGTTGAGACGGACAGAGAGGCAGGATGCTAGCTTACACATGGTGTGAAAGGAGCAAAAAAGTCATGAAAGAGAAGCAGCGAAGAAATAAAAAAAATTGATGCGCTAGGTTTTTGAGACAGAAAAAAAAAAATAAAAAGTATATGAGGAGGCTAGACGTACAGGTCAGTCCAATTTGAAAGCGAACAAGGTTGTATTATTCAGTTAAAGATTGTAGTCCGTACCTATAAGTGGAAAGCAAACCATTTCCTGTTTTCCAAGAGTTTACCTCCCGGATGTACAATATCGAAAAGTAATTTTCAATTTAGTAGATAATCAAATGTTCCTAATTTGGGAAATATTGGTTGTTTCCACCCTGCATGGTTGTGCCCTTTCCTGTTATTGGAACCTGCACTCACATATTTTTTTTTTTTTTACCTTTGCACTAATCGGAACCTTAGGGGTAATAACTTTCAGCGACAAAACAAATGAAAAAATGGCTGACTAGAAATCACCTTAGTCACCAAAGACTGAAGGTTACGACAATGTTATTCAAAATTAACACTACCACTTATTGCATGCGCCACACAAGCTATTGCACGTCTCGGGGACTAAAAATAACGAAAAATATTAGTAAAAAATGCAGTAAAAGCAGTTTCATGGCCGTTGCAGATACACGAGTAATTTCTGATTTCATACAACGTCATAGCCCATCATCCCTATCAGGAACGGGGCCACTTAAAACTCAACGCTGTCATGTCACCAAAAAATGAAGGTTACCACAATCTTAATAAAAATTAACACTACCACTTATATTGTACGTGTCGGACGAGCTATAGCAGATCTCGGGGCCTAAAGCTAACAAAAAATATGTGTAAAAAAGCGATGAAAGCAGTTTTATAGCTATTGTAGATAGGTGACGTAAGGTGAGCAGAGACATTACACTGCCAACCAAGATCCGTATAACTCGTGCTATGGTCTTTCCAGTTGTGATGTATGGATGCGAGAGTTGGATTGTGAAGAAGGCTGACCGCCGAAGTATTGACGCGTTTGAATTGTGGTGCTGGCGGAGACTCTTGAGAGTTCCCCGGACGGCCAGAAGATAAAATCAGTCGTTATTGTCGACCATAAACCCTGACTGCTCATTGAAGGGTCAAATTCTAAAGTTAAAGCTCAGCTACTTTAGTCATCTGATGAGAAGAGAGGAGTCACTGGAGAAAGATTTAATGATGGGAAAAGTTGAGGGTCACCGGAGAAGGGGTAGGCAGCGAACGCGATGGTTAGATGGCATCCTCGAGGCGCTGCAGATGAAGTTATGTGATGTTAGGAAGATAGTGAGAGACCGGAAAGCGTGGCGTGATATGGTCCATAAGGTCACGAAGAGTCGGACACGACGGAACGACTGAACTGAACTGAACTGACGCAAGCATGTTGGCTGCATACAACGTAGCCCACCATTCCTACCAGGAACTCGACGCCATCATGTCAATTCGTGCATTTCATCATCTGAGCACATAGATAAGCCGTAGCTGAATTTACAAAACTCCAGCACTTCCTCTCACATCATCTCAACTATTATCCATTTAGATGCCCTATTTCTTATTTTAAATTTCTCCGTCGCTATAATTCGCACTTGGATGGTATTTTTATGACTATTTTTTTTACCTGCCTTGAAGCAAAATAACGATGCCTGTTTATGCCCGTTAAAATGGACCTGCAAATTGATACAATCGCGGGCGGCAATCAGAAATTGCAGGCTTCGCCCCTACACCTGTCTCAACGAATAACTGATAAAACTGGGGGACACTTAAGCTCCGCCTTTAAGGCTATGACGTGGCAGCGTTAACGGCTCCCGTTTGTGGCTCCTCTTGCAGATCATGGTTCACGTCTTTGCTACTCGCCTAATCAGTAATTTTTTATGTGTGCCTTTGTTATCTCACAGACGCTCATTGGAATACAGTCGTAATATATCACCATATGTAAAGGACCACCTGACCGAGGTTATAAATCCTCACTTTAACCAAGCCGTACAGACATGTCTGCGTGGCCTAGAGACAATGTGTCTAACTCGGGATCCAAAGGTCCTGGAAGCCGAAATTATTATCTCACCATTCCACCTTAAAGGTGAAGCGTGAAGCTGGTAGAGCCTGCCAACTCCGTCATGTCATGTGGTCTCGTGACGTCATCACAACCCGACGACCAGTTAGTGCGTGGCCTTGTCATCTACCAACTTTAAATCTGCCTCCCTTCTCTATCTTTCGCCTGCCAGTTATCATCTGCCAGTGCCACTCCCTTTATTTTTCGCTGACGACTGTAGCCCTGTTTACATAGACCCGACTGCGGGGGCCTAGCTGAGGAGTCGAGTTGAGTGGAATCGACCCGACCAGGTTCACATGAACCCGACCCGAAAAGCGGCGATCACGGCGGTGCCTCGCGTCGAGGCGATGACACCCGATTCTGGTTCTTTTTTTGCCCATCTCTAGCGCTTTCCGTACTGTTCTCCTCTTCCATTCCACTGTGCCTCGACTCAACTCGACAGCGCTTACATGAGCCCTGTTTACATGGACCCGTCTGTGGGGGTTGAGTTGAGAAGTCGAGTTGAGTTGACTCGCTCGGCCGGGTTTACATGAACTCGAGCCAACGAGCGACGATCACGGCGGCGCCTCGCGTCGAGGCGAAGAACTAGCAGATGACACCCGATTCCGTTTTTTTATTCACACATCTCTAGCGTTTTCCGCACTGCTCTCCTCTCCCACCGTGCCCGGACTCGACCGCGTTTACATGCATGCTTCCAGCAGCGGGATCGTGTCGAGTCAACCCATGCCCTACGCCGGAGCTGACTCGACTCGACCCCTCGACTTCTCGACCCGACCTACAGCGTTTACATGAGCCACGTAACCGGTTTTCTACCCGATAACTCTACCCGCTCCTGTCGGTTCATGTAAATGTCGATTGCTTTTGAGGTAACGAGAACGCCGACGCCAGCTTTTCTGGATAAGGAAGCCTCGAACATTATGCTAGGTGATAACTGCTTGTTTGCAGTTGTCACATGTAGAACTTGAGCTGCTTCGCAAGATTAGCTTGGATTCCGCTGAGTCGCCTTTGCAAACTCATAATCTTCTCCAACATGTGCATACGTGCCAAGAGAGACTGAAGAAGCGTCACTGACCCCATCGCACCTTGTAAGCGAGAGAGAAACAGCTTGGGCGCCTCGTCACGATGGAAATGAAAACACGCCAACGGGCACGTAGCGTCTGACAACAGAAAGCCGGTAATCCTTCGATAAGCACCAAGGGAAAAGCCACAGTCCTGAAGCAAGGTGCCAGAACACAAGTGCCAAGGAGCGCCTTGGGCGGGCGTCGGACAACAGCCAAAGGCATGTCGTGGGCAAAAGTCCAAGTCTGTGTCAACGGGGTTGTGCGGATGTAGCGACGGATTGTTTAAGAGTCGGGCTCCTCCACTCAGCCACGGGCTGTCTTTGCTGCAGTGTGCATAGATGAATGACAGGGCTGTCTTCCCTGTATCATTGTAACAATTCCCAGAGGCACCCTTGTTGATAACTGCTCTAGGAGATTGTTCGGAGGCAAAGAAAAGGGGTAAAAAGACAGCAGGAACGAAGCAGCGCATGGCAGTCCGATATGTTATAGAAAGATTAGCCCTGGCGCCGCAGACCGAGGCCAAGCGAGACGTGAATATCTCGCACTATACCCCGACTTATCTTTGCTCTTGCGTTTCTTTTGCACCCCCACGCGGCGGAACGAGTGGAAAGTATGAGTGACGGAGGGAATGCCTGGAAAGTAGCAGTATACCCTTACAAAAAAGCTTAATGAGTTTCTGATTAAATGTTAATTACATTTCTCATCATGCACATTAACATTTCTATACATTTTCTTGATGCATTTTTGATGAGTTTCACAAGAAAGTTGGCCACCGTGTTTCTGGTTGGTACCTAATGTGTGCGTTTCTTGTGTGTTGTTCATGAGTGTGAACCAATGAGCGCCTGATGGCTTTCACTTTGGATAAAAAGTAAAAGCTAAAACGTAGCGAAGCCCCTCAACTACATTAAAAAAGCTAAAAAATTAAAAAATTAAAACTAAGCAAAAGAAAAAATGTGCACCTCTCGCGCGATTCGAGCTCGGTAGCTCTTACTCTGTAGCTTTCTACGCTAACCACTCGGCCACTCGGGGAATTGGTAACGTTGTTAACATATTTGCTTCTTATGTCTGGACTGCATTCATAAGATTGGGACTTAATGTTTCGAAGCATGTTTCGAAATGTACAGGCCATTGCGGCTACTCTAACAATTACAACTTCTTGACCATTAGAACTTGCATTTAATGTTCTGGATACCTATGCGCACTATTTTGTCAACTAGAGTCATTTTAACATGTCGAGTTTGGCATCGCTGGCAAATTTATCAGCGCTGGCTCTTCGGCGGTTGCTACCTTGGGCGTAATTTTCGCTGAACACGGAGCTGTAGCACGAACCTTTAAGGAAAAAAAGTGCGACCAAGCTTCAATACCAGCAAGCGCAGCAGCGACACCACTATTTTACTGGTAACTAAATCTTATTTCTATCTAAACATTTCGGGACGCGATGCGATGACTGAGGGCTCGGCTAATCTATACGCAGAGCAAGAAGGAGCTCGAAAGCTTAAGAAACACGCAAAATATCATGCATTATAAAGAAGGCATTGCTTCTCGTGCCCTGGTCGCGCACATGCTCCCAGGACGGTCCAGTTCCGAGGTAACGCACGGCTCGGGTTACGTCCGCGCGTCTTCGTCGGCGCAGGCAGGGTACCCCTGCTGGTCTTTCCGAAGCGGCCTGCTCGCAGGTGCAAGGAGGCATTGGAAATGGAGCGGCCGGCAATAATATGTGCAATCGATACACTGCGTCGATTGTCTACGAAGATGAGACATTACGAGGGTGTGTGCGCTGCATAATGATATGATTTGATAGAGTTAGGAAAATATCATGGCGATGTATACTGGGGAGACCTGTCCAAGATGTGTGCATACATTTTACTTCAACGTCACGTCAAGTAAAATACAATAATAATTAGAAGTCATGCCTCTTTCACAAAAAAGTATAAGTTAAACAAAGCAAAACATAGCTAAACGTAGAAAGACATGGCAAACGGGGCTAAACATTGCTGCTGGATGTATATGCTTAGCCAAGGTAAAAGCAAGCTACGACAGTACCGTTGGACCCATTACAATTCAAACGATCTGCACTAAAATGGTTACAGACGTTGAGATCCTTCGTACCCACTCAAACCGGCCAGACATTGCGCAGCTTGAGCTCGTTAGCAACACAACATTCGTAACCAAGTAAAAAAATCCCCCCCCCCCCCTTTTTTTTTTTTCAGTTCAAGTACAGTTGAGGAGGTATGTAGCAGTCTGTATCCTATGGATTACCACTAAAGAACTCGCCCCTTCTGCTATCAATTTAAGTACTTTATCATGTGTACCGGAAACTATGCGGTACAAGAGGCAGTGACTTGATGAAGGACACGACTCACGAGTGACGCATAGAGTGTGTCGGGTGAGAAGGTATAGTTAAAGAATGACCGTCTCATCATCCGATGTATTTGCGCGACTACTGTAACATTGAAATGTGGACAATGACGCCAGCATTCATGACCCGCATAACCTAGTCGATTTGCCCCTTCACATCAGATGCACGGTTCATGGACTCCCCTTCGAAGCTCTGTCCCGCGAGTACCTCAGTTTATATAACCCTTTCCAAGAATGCATATGCGGCGTATTATCAATTGCATAGGTGCTTTGAAACAAGAAGTGACCGGTGTAATTAGGGAACAGAAGTATATGCTACCGAGAAAGAATTTTTGCTTGCTTGTGGGGTACTATAGACCAGTCGTGAGTCGTGACTCTTTCTTGGGCGAACGCTGTGTTACAAAAAAAGAAAAAAGAAATGTCTTAATATCAGCGCATTTTTAACATTAGACATGATGGCAGTTTCACATTTCCTTACTATCTGATATACTCTGTTTTCTGTGGCACACAAGGAAACAATTGTGCAAGTAGCAGCCACATACAAACACGTGCTCGTATATACGCCGATCTCTTCATGGATAAGTCAACGCCTGAACGCGTCGGCTTGAAAATTAAATTCGCACTTATAGGGCGGGCAAATGTTTCCCAGAAAAACAAATAAATTTATGCGTGGAGTACATGTATGACCTCCCATATTATTTTATGTTTTGAATGGTAAATAAACCATTCGAATTCATTTCATTTCATTTATTCAGTACCCACAGCGCCAGTAGGTATTATAGTGGGGAGGGGGGAGGGGAGGTTAGAAAGTTAGTAGACAACCAAAGACACATGAGCTTCTGCTATACGGCAAATTAACTACAAATGAAACACGCACACACAACCCTAAAAAGCAATGGTCATCGAAAAAAGGAATACACAGAGCCGCAGGCACCACTCAATTCAACATTGAAAAGAAAACATCATTTGATATAACGCTGACAACATCACGAGGCAACTGTTTCCATCCTGAAAGAGTTTTGGGGGAAAATGACGCCTTATGTAAGTTTGTACGGCAAGGGATTTGTCATACTTTTAAATGATGGTCTGTACGTTCAGAGACATAGTAAAAAGAGCATTGAAATTAATTAACAATACGTGGCATATGTTCTGGTGAGAACTTTGGTTAAGGTACAGTTTTAACATGCCAGACTTTTAAGGTGCTGTTGAGAAATGTAGCCTTGACTTTGTAGCAAAATAAGCACGCAGTAATCTTTAACCTTATTAAATAGACCTTGAACTCTACTTGAACGCTTCTTTGGTTGATTTCTCCAACCCAAGTGTACTGTTCAACGGGGCACTGGTCTGAAATCTGCACTCTTAAACTTCTCCGGCTCATCGCCTTTCCTCTAGATCAAATTATACGTGTTCCTTTCATGTATTTGGTTTTTACTGCGTCCGTTATAGGCTTTGATGTTTTTTTTTTATTTCCGTACGTTTATTTTGTTTATATCACCCCTTCTCCTATTAGGTATAAATAAATAAATAAATAAATAAATAAATAAATAAATAAATAAATAAATAAATAAATAAATAAATAAATAAATAAATAAATAAATAAATAAATAAATAAATAAATAAATAAATAAACACGTTTAACGATAGGAAACAGGTTATTTTTTGCTTTTTTGCATCCACATAAATTGGTAGAGTATCCAAGTCAATCTTGCACATAATAACCTGCATTGATGTGTTCATGTCTCAAACTTTTCTACCATTTAGTCAGGATTTGCAATCTATGCTATCATCCTCAACATTTAACAGATCCCAGCAGAAAACATGGTTTGAAACAGTTTCAATAATGATTTATCTAGAAGCGTGGCGCGGAACTGTACGATCATTGTGCATTTTTGGAGTTAACACTTCACGATATTTTCGTCGTGTTAGTGGGATCAGCAATTCTTTATTTCCCCTTAACATACTGCCCTAATAAAATCAAAATATCGATATCTTTGCTAATTGGGATCATTTGTAAGCCATATGTCCTTTGGAAGACGCTTTTTGCTCTTAGTTAAAAAAATTAAAAAAAAAAACAGCCGCATTTCTTAAGCTGGATCAAGCCTTCTCTAACCAGAAACACGTGCAATGTTCTGCTGGATACAAAGGAAGTTACACGCGCATACAAAAGTTAATTCACGAGTTTTGTTTTCTTTTTCCGAAGTTCGCCCCATGCGTGCAATTAAAAGTTATGTGCGGTTTTATACGCAAATTAAGATGCGTAGAAATTGCTAAAGAAATTAATACTGAACATCCTCTCTCTGGCTCTGGCTCATTTCTGTGGAATTCATTACCATTCAGAATTAAGCAATCTTCTAATATTCATGCCTTCAAGCGTAATTTTCGTACTTTTCTGCTATCGGGCTAAAAAAAAAAAAAAAATCACTGATAAAAATACTTATCCCACATACAATTGTTTTCCTCTGTTTTGCATTTATATAACATGTTCCCAATTTATATTCTGTTTATATTTCTGCGTGTTCCACATTTATATTATATAACAGTTACAGTTTTCATCCGCTGTTGTTTGCACTTAATTATTTTTGTTTTGTATACTTGTAACAGGAGGTCCCCTGTGCAGCCATTGGCTTTGGGACCTCCTCCTGTACTTACCAATATTTGTATTCATTCGTTGCATTGAATCAATAAATTCTGATTCTGATTCTGATCCGAGAAGCAGATAGCTAGTTAGATCTACTACGATATCTCTGAGGACTTTCTATGCACACTGATCTCAGTCACTCATGAGCTGATAAAGTGTATTGCTATTGCTCAATTCCGTCCTTTCACGCCACTTCTGGTGTAATGGGAGAAAACTGCACTTGTTTTTTGTCGATACGTCTAGAACACTTTTTCTACCTGACTCTCCTTTCTTTGATTGCACTATGAGAGCGCAATTATAGCCCGAAGGACGAGTGCAGTCACCCCTCACGGGGAGGAGGCTACGTACCCACGACACGTATTAACATAATACGCTTCTCACACTACGTTGCCCTGCCCGCCTGCTCGAATTTCTCTGCTTCGAGATGCTCTCAGTTCCTGATCCCCCCACCTTGAAGCCAATTTTTCTTTTCTGGAGAGAGCTTGGCGGACGGCTTCTTCGTGCTTATCGGGCCTTCCTGGAAAAGAATAACGCTTGCCCAGCACGACGAGCGTGGGTGAACAGGAACGATACGCAAGGCTCTCGCAAACGGCACGGCTCTCACTTTCCTCGGCTGCCCCCTGGAACAACGTAAACCACCGGTCTCAAAAGGTGCATCATCGCATTGCACACCCACGAACGAAGGGGCAGCATGGATTACTACGTACTATACGCAAACTAGCTCCATCCTGGACTCGTTGCGAGGTGATCTCGGCGTTAAGAGGCCTAATGGGTTCATAAATAAGACTACCATGTTTTCCTCCGAATAACTATCAGCCGAGGTTTTGCGGCAATGCCCGTGTGAGAGACCCTAGCTAGAGTAGACAGCGTTGCATGTCAGGACTGACAGCTCTCTGCAGCATCAACCATCCATGTTTCTAGTCAAGACCGCCTACGGGATTTCCTATAGCCATGCACCTTCTTTAAAATCGACTTCACCTAAACGCACGCGAACATTCAGTCCGTGAGCAGTCCGCACTGCAACAACTGCGGCTTAGTCAAAGCAATGGAGCATATTTTGTATGCCGATGAACGTGGGCGTAATAAGCCCCCTATGGAATCGATCACTTAGATCTTCTGTTTAACTCTTGACCGTCCATTAGGACATTTTTTTTTTTTAGCGACAGATATTCGCAATTAACTTTTTATTAGTTTGATTAGATGACGTTGGTCTATGTTCCTCATAGTTTCACACTCTTCATGCGGCCAGGAGTGTAGCCCATGTTGGGACACGTATAATTCATTCATTCATTCATTCATTCATTCATTCATTCATTCATTCATTCATTCTTTCTTTTTTTTTTTTAGCATACCATGCACTTTGGTGCGTCTTCCCTCGCAGTTCGTGATCACATTTGTTTTAGGCATATTTTTATTTATTTTCAGCTTTCGCCATTTCCTGCACCTCTCTCCTTTCGCCTTCCTCCAACTTAATCCCTTGCTTACGGTAATTATGGTTCCCGGCGCTCCTATGAATATAAGTCGGTAATATTAGATGTGCATTGCTGTGTTCAGCCCATTCTTGCTCCTCAGTTCATCTCAGCCTGTCGGAAACGGCCATAATAGCATACGCAATATACGCAGAGTAACATACTGCTGTATAGCAGGGTTAGTATACAATGGTATTAGTAGTTAATAAGTGCGACAATGAACCTTTGAACACCCATTACGTTTAAAACGCAGGGTGCTCCAGACTGCTGAAAATCTTGACGAGAAGTGGCATTGATAATTAGACAATGTCAAACCACTCTGAAGCATCTGGTGGCATGGAGGTTACCCTGCGTGTATATAATATGCATGTCTACAAGGAACGAAAACAGAAAGGAAAGAAAGAAACATTTATATCGCGCCTATCTTCTTTATCATCATCTGCTACATATTTACTCTAACTGGAGAGCATGTATACATCCTACCCGTCTTCATGCACTGTCATGTGCACAGTGTACGCCTATGTACAGTAGTGAGAAAAAGTGGTATATAACGCACAGATTGTGGCGGAGCTCTAGAAAACTGCATATCGAAAAGCCATCCAGTGATAGCGACACATGCATATCGAATAAATCAGGCACTCTCACAACTGTATCGATCGCAGATATACCTGTTGCTAGGTGGCGTTGCAACGCACTTTTCGCTAGGCTATATAAGTCTATATATATTTTAGTTTTTCCCAGTTCCGTCACCGGCGGCGTGTTGTATATACAACGTTTGCTTGACTAAAGATAAAGCGCACAGGAAACACACACAAGAGAAGCAGACACAAGGCACGCGCTATGTGGGTTTCCTGTGCGCTTTATTTTTAGTCAAGCAATGCACCATCTAGCCCAATTTCAAGTTTTGTTAAACCACTTTTGCTCACGACTGTATATGCATGCAAGCTACAAACGGCTGCGCAAGTCGGGTCTGGTGGATGCGCTAACATGAGCCAGCGAAAATTGGACGCGCATGCGCATCAAGGCATTTTAACATTAACGATGGCGAGGTTCATGGATGAGATTATGTGGCGTGATGGGCGGGAGGCAATTACAGGAGCGCAAACACGGTACACAGCGTCCTCTGCACGTTGCCCCTGGTGCAACAAGGCGTGAGCACGCCGCTCACGTAATACCCGACACGTCCGCCCCGGGCGCGATGGCGGGGCAGCACTGCAATCACGATCACGCATCCTGTTCAGGCTGCAGGAGACGGGCATAGGAAGGAATACAACACACACACGCACATATCGCCGCCGCATTACGACGCCAGACTTTTCTCTGCCCGCACGCTGGCCGAGCCTGCTCTCCTGACACTGTTTCTGGTTCCCCCGCGTATAACAAGGGCGAGCACCGGCGGCCTTTACACAGAAAGAGTGGTTGGGCTGGTTGGCCGGGGGCCTCCGGGACATCAGCTCGCACTGCCGGAGCCGAAGAGAAGGGTGAAGGTCGAACATGGGGTGTAGGTCCGAAAGAGGAGAGAGAGCTCACAATGAAAGAGAGAGAGAGAGAGAGAGAGAGAACGCAGCCGTGGGAGTGGTGAGGCCGAGAGAAGTGACGTGCCCAGTCACTTAGAGGTAATTGTTAAGTAGCGCAAGGGTTGATATTAAAAGGGCCGACAGCACTGCCGTGGGTTGGAGTGCTTGATAATCACGTACTGCTGGCTGCCTTGCTTCTTATACTGAAGCAAGGGCTGCATTCGTCCGCAGAGTGCTTCCATAACTTTTTCCCCCTTTCTGTGCATAAGTTTTGCATCCCCCAATGCTTTTGTTTGGGTCTGCTTTCATGCTTATTCCTTCTTTTTTTTTTTTTTTTTTTGCTTTGTGTAGGCGGGAGCAGTCGACGGGAGTAGCCGCTACACCCTCTCCAGTTTGTTTCCGCTCCTGTGTTACCGGAACCGCCAGAGGCGGCCTGGGAGGAGCCTTTACTTTCGCTTTCGGCGATCATGGCCCGATCGTTAATTTTGTTGCCGGCTCGCGAATGTAGGTCTGTGGAGAAGGATCTCCTCGACGTCTGGGCGGCAAGCCGTGTTTTCTTCGAGTGGTATCTGAGAAGGCAACGCAGGCGCGGCGGAGGAAGGCTTGGCCTGAGTGCACGAAGTGATTGGCTGCACGGAACATGCACCTTGCGGTAGTACAACGCCGAGTTAACCGTTGGCCTAAGACGGCGCGCCGCCGTTGAAGATGCGAAAGCAGACAATGGGAAACGAAAGCCCTCTCCGTTAAGATTTACTGTCGTGATTAAATAGGCGCATGGACTATTGTATGTCATTGCACGTTTATATGAAGAACAATCTTCGGAAGGCAAGCGTGGAAGTGGGCGCATGGTTACTGGGGAGTAACGTCAGTATTCTACTTTTACTAACAACATCCGGCTCATCCACCCCACACCTACTGGGAATGAGGGGCAATTTTCGTCCCTTAAATTAGCATGCTGGCTAAATATTGCAATTTTCATGCCATATGTGTCCGCGAGAATGGCGGATCAAATACAAAATGTGAAGCTGCTTGTGTGAAGGGATACTTTCCGGCGTGGTATGACACCTGCGTGAAAAGACACTGCATGTCGTGTTGTGGAAAATGTGGAAGTGTAACAATCTTAGCGCACACTCACCAAGAAAAATAAAGGGGGGCCTTTTGGGTGATATACGCCGGTAGAAAGATGTCTGTATTTCAGGGTTGAATTTTGAATTTTTCTCACGCTTTCGAGTGTATCCCGCCTGCCATTTTGTCATGACCGATCATGGTCGGTTGCCGACCAAACGAGTGCTCGCCACGAGGTATTCATGCATGTGAACGGCGTTGCAACATGGCTTCTGGTTTTACGGGCCCTTGACAGGTCAGCAACTGTTTACTGCGCTCTTGAAGCAAATTATACAGATGCTGACAAATGATGTTTCCTGGCCCAGATTATTCTTTTTTCCTGTTTGCGCTATTCAACGAGCTCGCCAAGCTTACTATGAGCCTCTAATCGGCAGTGAGGCGTGTCCGCGTTTACTGTTGTCGTTTTCCGCTGTTTTTATTCGCACTTGGCATATATATCACGCTGCTCATATAGCGCCTAAGTTGTCTCTATTCATCATTTATTTAACAATATTGCAATATTAAGCTACAATAATAAATCTGGAAGCAGTTTCGCTTTCGCGGTCAAGATGGTAAAAATTATAATCGACATGTAATTCAGCAAATGTTCACTACCGTAGAAATTCTAGATGGTTCATCCAGGAAGGGCAATGAACTGGAAGATACGCATTCTATAATAGGGAAAAAACATTAAATGATAGGAAAACACAAAGCGTTGGTGCCATGTGGCATATTTATATAAAAAAGGTTGCCTGTAACCTCTGCATCCTTTATTGCCAGATGAGTTAGTTAATTTGGTTCTTCTACATTGAGGGGGAGGAGGGGGGGGGGACATTTTTATCGGTAGCTGTGCGTGCGAGTGCAAGCGTTTCTATCCGGCCTCCCAACGAGCCTAAGTCGGCCCCCCTTGGTGGGCGAACCAGGGATGCCGAGAGGTGTGGTCTCGAAGCCACCATCCTATCTGTCCGGCCGGAGATCAAAAGTCAACAAGAAGAGAGCCAAGAAAGAGAGAAAAGATACCAGCGGCTCTGATCGAACTGCGCAGACAGACACGACCGACGGGCAACAACCAGGAGCGAGGAAACCCCGGAGAGTAGGGAAGAACAGAGGAATGGGTAGTAGAGGGCTACGTAGAGTATACAGTGAGGCGGCGGGTGCAGCAACACCACGCAACGTGGGAAGTGCACCGCCAGCGGCTTTCGGTCTGTCTGTGCGAGCGCGTTCTGCTTACAGGAAGAAGGAGGAGGAAGATGGACGAAGAAGACAAGTTCAGGGGCCTCGTCGCCGCCGTGTGGTGTCGGCGGCGCGCGCGCCAACTGAAGCCAGGGCACGCACACGCGGCGTTCCAAGGACAACTGCCTCCTCTTCGGCATCTCCCCGCCACCACCCTTGCCTGCCTGCCTGCCCCGTCGGCGCTGACGACGACCTCGGGCAAAAAAGGATTGCCGGCGGCGCCTCTGGAGTTTGAGAAGACGCACTCTGCTTAGTGACAAACGTAGCGTTTTTCTTGCACTTGTCTCTGTGGATCAGAATTTTTTGGCTTTCAACTGCGGACACCATGGTCAGTTGCAAATCAAGAATGCAGAGGCGGATTCCCCTCATACGAAGCTTTCTAACCAAATGCATCAACAAAGAGGTACCTCCAGGAAACTGAGGCACGACGGCATTTCCCCCTTTCATGCCAGCAGGTGACAAAGGGCATTGTGTTGGCTGTAGTGTTCAGTCCCCAGAAGAAAGTAGACACTGCTCAGTCTAGGTAGGGAGACATGGACGATGCTGCCATTGACCTGGTGCCCCTCCCTTTGGAGGGACATCATTGCTGTGAAATGAGGCCATTGGCTTGAAAGCCTCCTTTGAGGGGTATTAGCCGTTTCATGATCATGACCCCAGCAACTGTATAGATGATTGCGAAAAACAAATCAACCTTATGTTTTGCGATGCCAGTGCATGTAAAAATACCTGAGGTGGTCAGCATTAATCCGGAGCCGTTCAGTACGACGTCCTACCTCGCTCGCATGAAGCTTGTAGAGTTGACTAGCTCGTACCAGGGCCTCACATGACATAAGATGACGTCGCGCAGCGATGAAAACGTAAAGCTTTTCTGATGGTCTCAAAATAAAAATACACTCCAACCGAGGTGCATGCGGAAAATAGTCTCTCCACAGAAGGCGTGATATTGGGCCCTCATTAATAGCACCCCAAAATATTGATGGCAAATCATTGACAGCATTGAGAGCATATTAAAATATGCTTTTTGTGTCGCCTCTTTTCCTGTTGTTAGGCGCTTTTCTTTCATTATCTCTTGCGACCAGCTATAGCCCCAAGTTACAGGCCCTTGTCAGTAGGCAAATATCCATCCTTACAACTGACAATAGTGCGCAGTTGATCTATAGACGCACAATGTCGATTTCATGCAAATGACAGACGCGTGCAGTTGCATTGGTTGATGCTATTGTCTGTTCTGTATAAATGACAACAGTGGATTCGAATAGCCGGTGTACATCCTGACTAACAAAAAACAGCTTGCTATTGAACTAGTTTATGCACAATATATATTCCGTATAGGAAAGCAGTGAGTTTTGGAAAAGCTAGCGCCCATTGCCCGTTCGTTGCCAATGAACGCAGTAATAGTTGGACTAGCTGGTGAACAAAGCCCATTAACAGTTTGCGGTTAGACTTTATGCAGAGCACAAAGTGCGTTCTGTATACATATGACGGCACTGTGATATTGAGCTAGTCTGCGTACGATGTGCATTCACTAAATAACAGTGATCAACTGAAATATCTGGTACACAGCTTCCATTCCATACTGATAAAAAGTGTGCATTTGGACCAGTGTGCGTAATCAGTTTGCGTCATTTTCAGAAGTGTCGTTTTCTTCCTGACCTCAATTCATCCGATTGGTACTGGAACCGAATGTCAATTTGACTTCCGGTTCCGGTTTTTCCAGCATTCAGATGACCGCGGATACGGAGAAAACGACACTTTTGAAAACGACGCGAGCTCGGTATACGGACAAAGGCGGTGGACAATGTCTTATACAAACAAATTGCAAAGATGTGCTGTTGAAGTAGTTGGTGCACCATATCCGCTCTGTACTAATGAAAAGAGTGTGTAATTTTACTAATTGATGCACAATGTCTATGCCTTACAAATGACAGTAATGTGTAGTTATGGTGAATAAATTCCCATTCTGCAGTACAAATGACAAAAAAACTTTATGTGCATAAATCACCTGAACAGTAGACTGCAACATAATTATCAGCAGCGTTAATTGATTCTATAGGTCTGTCACTGCAGCCAGTCATTCTCGATGTTTTTATTGTTTTTAAGATTATTTTTGGTACTTATAGCAGATCGCGGATAAAACTTATCGCCACGAGCCTCAGCCATGTCACATGACCGCCCCATCTGCGAACTGACAGCCCGATACGAGCTTGGCCTTGTCATGTAGTCTTACGATGTCACACATATCCGCTGCCATTCAGCACTCGATCATGTCCTGTAAACTGTCACCTGCTAGACCGCCTGCCAACTTAGTTATATGTCACATGTATCATGTGACTCACCAAGCTGGCTATAGTGCTCAGCTATGTCGCCTGCCAGAGCTCCTGGCAATTCGGCCATGTTGCATGGTCTTATGGCATCGCACACCGCAACGATCAGTCAGAGCAAGGCGATGTCGCCTGTGGCACGGGCAGAGGCTCTTTATTTTTCTTTCCTTGTCATGCCTCAGCATAATATATGTCCTCTGCAACTTGCCTGCTAGAGCACCTGTCAACTTGACCCCACCATATGGTTCCTAGACGACGCCACACACCCTGCCGTTCAATCGGCGTTCGGCATGTCCAGTGACCCTCTGACATCTACCAATCAGGAAATTTCAATCATGGCATAATTATAATTCGGGAATTTCTGCCGCGTGACTCTAACGCTATAGTATTAATACGACCGTAGAACAGGTGATGAATAATGTGCATTCTGAGCAAGCCGCAGCAGTGCGCAGTTCGACGAGCTGGTACACAATACTCATTCGGTACTAATTAAAATAGTGCATTTGAAACACTCGGTGCACAGTGTTCATTGTATACAAGTGACAGCACTGTGCTGTTTAACTAGTTGGTTGCCGATGTCTGTTTGGCAGTTGTTTATTCATAACCAAGCGCTTCCGAAATAAATAGGACTAATTAGGTCTAATGTATTATCGAAGCCTAATAAATATTTATTATGATCAGCGAAGGTGTAATTAAGGCCAGTGTGTGCTCAGACAGCAACGTAATAAGACGACCAGACCTGTGTGCTCATAGATAGACCTATAAGCTTAGTTGAGTCAACATGCTCACTTAAGCTCAGGAAGGCGTACTTACGCCAATGTGTGCTCAGACACGCATACTGCTTTTCTCCAGCTGTTTCACAAAAACTCAGTTAGGGTTATTTAGACCTAATTATCACTAACTCTTGACCTTGGTCGTGGTCTTAGTACTCCCGACAGTCATGGTCGCCCATATCAAGTCAAAGCACAACTATATATAACAAAGCGAGGCTTGGTTGTTGGTAACGCTTATTTAGGCGGACTAAAACCGGAATCCGGAAATCACCGAAATCCATAGTGATAGGTGGTTACATTAAATTTTCTCACTAAAGAACAATGCTGCGCTGGTTCAAGCTGTTCAAGCCAACTAGAAAAAAAACTAGTTAGCTTGAACAGCTTCTTAAAATAATATCGAAGTTAGGAAGGCAAAAGGCAACTAAGCTCTTAAAGAAAGAGGGAAGAAAAGGGACCATCTACAGTTAGAGATAAAGTGCACAAAATTCCTCTTCCGCTGAATTAGAAGAAAAAATAGCCTGTCGTTGGTGCATTCTTCTGTTAATGTTAACGATAGTGACAAGAAGAGGAACCCTGACAATCACAGGACAGCCATATACGAACTTGTCGGTTTGCTGCAACCATAGTGCATGGAACCAGATAAAGAACGACTGGAACACAAGGAGAAGTGGATGCCGGACAGCTTTCTTTTGTTCGCTGGTTCCATCATGATTTAAACTCTGACGGATTAACTCAAATGTCCACCTGATACACGTAGTTACATTATATGACTTAAAAGAATCGGGAGAACTTCAAAATCATCGCTTATTAATGCTCTCAAAACAATTTTTTTTTTTTTTTTGCACAGAGTCGAAAAAGAAAGCACTCATCATTTTCAATAGCGGGAAATTATTTTTCAAGTTCCTGCCTGAGGTGCAATTTTATGTTAAAGTCATACATCTGTCATTGGTAACTTGAAAATGAAAACAACATTTTTCAGACGCCCTACGTCGTTAGACCCTTTTTGCAAAGCATACGAGCACAGATCACGATTTACAACCTCCTCCATGCCTCTATTACTCTAATTGAAGTCAAACAGGCATTCAGCAACGCCATCAAGAATGTTTGCTATTCGCCTTAGTTCATACCCTTTTACATTCATTTACCTGCTACTCCGACTACCTCTTTGACCTACACATGCTGGATTTTGAGGATGCTATAAATGAATAAATTTTGGTTCTAAAACCTGCTTATTTTGGCACCCTACTTACTGAGGTATAAATGCAGTGCATGAATAGACTTAAATATTGTCCCTAAGCCATAACGATAAATTTTACACAAACCAAAAATAACCTATTTAAACTGATTCGAAACGTCAAAACGCAGTGCTCATTACTTCTTTTCTTTTTTTTTCGAGGCCGTCTACCTTTACCACTAATTTTAAACCAAGCAATTTCGATTTGACAACCACCTTGAACATCATTAGATATTGGTGCGAAGATTCGGTGCGTGTCATGATCAAGTCACTTGTGACTGGCCCGTTCATTTCCGACAGTCTTCGTTTGAGACTGTGAGGTCAAATCGGTATCATGTCTGCATCTGCCGCATTCACTATTCATCGCCTGTCTGAGTGAGTAGAAAGCGCTCCGTGAGAACTCTGGTTTACTGAGAAGCAGAAAGAGATGCGCGTTACCAGTATTCGTTTCATGCACACTATGACAATGACAGCCAGTTTAGGCCGCCACCTTGCCTTTGATGCCTAAAATTGCACAGACAGAATAGGGGAAGGGTCATATGTAAGCGTATATGCGACTTTCAAATAATATCAGAGTCGTGGAGACAACATTCGAGCCAATGAATTTCAGATTATTGACCGTAAATGCTGATGGCGAAAGAATAATGGAAAAATTTGAAGGTCCAGAGGCGTCAGACACTTCGAAGTACATTGTTTCGGCAGCATCATGAACGTTTCGCACGCTAGATAAAGAAGTCACGTGGTTTGGAAGGTGACTTATATGCACTCACCGCGCACTTGCCAGCCTTGGAGTATGATCCTGACGATCCGTATATTAAGTACGCCGGTATGCTATCCGCCCGTCTCACCGTGTAACTGAAATAAAGGAGAGCAAAGCATATTGTCGCTGACTACACAGATGACAAGTGGCGGCATGCAGATAAAGCGCAGAAGTCGAACATTATAAGGTGAAAAAAAAAAACTTTCGATCAACACTTTCGATCAACAAGTACACCACAGTAAAAATATATATATATATATATATATATATATATATATATATATATATATATATATATATATACATGCAAGAGCGCCTCAAAGCCTTGCGTCACCGGTAAATATGTTCGCAGCCGCTCAAAGTCGAGCTGATCAAAAAACAATATACTGCCAAGTGTCAGGCACAAATTATCCTTGAAAGGTCTTGAACTCAGCTTGAACTTATTCCGTAGTAAACTGCAACGCTGAAACTTTACAAAAGCAAAGAAGGAAAAAGAAATAGGTGAAATAGTCAAAAGTACGCATACCAAAGAAACTCGCTGCAGCAATCCATATCACAGAAACGAGGGAACTTTTTAACTTGACCAGACGCTTCCTGAATGTGTTATATTGCAAGGAACTAATGTTGTATTAGGAAGGCGAACCCCGTGTTGTAAGATTTAACGGGTAACAGCATCGTTCACTGGTGCTCAATAGCACGGCTCACTCTCTTATCGAACAACGGCTTCAAGCACATTAAAACCCGATGAGGACGATCGTCAGACTAATTCGGGCGCTGAAAAAACAGTGCAGGAAACAATAGCACGCAAGAAAGCAAAAAGTAATATGATGACCACTTAACCTCGCAGCGCCCCGTTAGGGAGCTTCGATCCTCAGCAGCACAAAAAAGGCGCGAGCCAGATGATCTGAGGCCACGTCCTTTCGGACGAGTGTATGCTACATCGCTCGGACCATTATATAAGCACTTCCGCCGCCTAGTGCTTTCGGGCGATGTCCACTGGTCCGGCGTACCTCCTCTCCCCGCTAAGCGGGGTGTCCGGGCGTTGAAGAAATCGTTTTGGAACGGCTCCGTTGGCCAGCGCACAATGGGCCATCAGCGCCGTGCAGCGGCTTCCGAGTCACGCTTTGCTGATCACAGAGACCAGCTGGGAGGGACCGCTGCACCGCTTACTGTCCTCTGCCTGTGTTTACTTGCTAGCGTTCCTCCATCCGTTTTCGTTGACCTCCCTTCCTATCCACATCCCCATCTCTCTATGTGCAAGGCTTGCTCTCTCTTATGGCAAAAAAATTGGACAAAGTACGGTGCTCTTTCCCATCGCTTTCTGTGTTCTACCCTCTATCACTCTAAGCTTACCGTCTTCGCCGACCAAAAAGTGTTAAGAAGTAGTTCGGTGCACTGCTATGAAGCAGTAAACCGATGTACGTACGTTGCGCGAGGACGTTGTTGAGGAACCAGCGGCTGCTCACGTTTGATCATCGGCCCTACGTGCTTCCATTTGCCTGAAACTGCAGTACGGAATGCGGAACGTCATTATTTATTTTACGACAAGATTTCCTATAAAGGAATCTTAGAAAATGTCAAAAATTGAAGCCGTTCTATTAAGGGTCCCAGAAGGAAAGCAGCAGTTAAGGAGCTACAATTCCAGGGAAAGAAAAGACGAATAAACTCTTTTTCGCGGTTAGGTATTTCAGGGCGAGAGAGAATGTCTGAAAGCAAAGGAAGGAACTGTCCTTGCAATAGAAGAAAAGGGAACGGACAATGGCGTAATACTTTCTCCATAATTGAGCGCGTTCATATCAGGTAATACTGTGTGCCGCTGAAAAATGTCTGCGTCTAGGATACGACAAAGAAGAGAGATCAAAGCGAATTGTCGAGGTTGTCTACTTAGACTAAAGCACCCTTTCCTCTCCATATGGCCACTGCAGCCTACTTCGCTCGCAGCCCGTGTGCAGAAACTGTGAAAACCACGGGAGGAGCAAACTTCACGCTGCTCCTTCAGGTGGCAGAAGCCTTCACACCTGTTGCCTTCGTCGCGCTGCCCTTCTTGGTAAGAGACTTCGAACGCATCCGAACGGAGCGGAACACACACAACGCACCTGCCGTGACTCGGGTCTGCGCGGAGGGAAAGACGCGTGGTAGGCGCGTGCGCCCAGAGACCGCAACGGGCCGCATCTGTTGCTCTTGCTGCTCTCCGAGAGAGAGCTGGAAGGCGAAGTCAAGCCAAGTCAAGCGTGCGAAGGAAGTCACACGCCCGCTAAAAAAAAAAAAAAGGGGGGGGGGGGCGGGGGGGGGGAGGAGAAGAGGCGGGGCCGCTCGTGTGCCGTGGTCGACACCTGTCCGTATATGGCCGAGGGTCCACACAGGGGCTAAAGAGGAACCCCGCTTGCAGGTTTTCTTGTCAGGTTATTGACATCGCGAAAGTAGTCTTGGGAAAGACAGTCAGGAGTTTCCCCTGGACTGGCCATGAATAATTTTAATTTGCGTTCATCTATGTTTAGGACGAATGAATTGTAGAATATGAGGTGTGAGAAGCCTAATCGGTGCCCTTAAGCGTTTAATACGGCAAAATCTTACGTCATGACCGTTCGGATTAAATGCGTGGCACACTCGAAGCGGGACAAAGCGTTACCAAAGTTAAATCACTTAATAATAGCGGGTTGATGTTAATAATATATAATATGCGGACCATGCTTTTGTCAAGGCAGCATTGTCTTCCTTGGCGTGTCAGATTCATTGTTTTACTCGGCTGTATAGATGAGGTCCTAGCTTTACTTATGCGTCTATGGCCGCAGTCTGAAGCCCTTCCTCGATGTGCGGAGAGCAAGAGGCGCCCGAATCGCGTTGTCTTTGGAAACAACTTCCAGCCCCCTTCCGACTCTTCTTGGTCGCATTCTAATCGACCAACACTTCAATGCCCGATACGATGTTTACAGCGGTAGAGGCGACAGGTTTAGTTTGCAAACTGTTGCTTGCTTCGACTGATCGCCCGAAACGTAACTAGACAATCATGGTCTATGCCTGGAGGCTGGACGTCCCGCTCGCACCACTTTGGCCGGTTATTTCAACTGCAGGGACCATTCGGCCTCCCCTGCTGTGATGCTACAATGTTGTGTCGCCTGTGGCTAGGAGTGGCGTTCACAAACGGCTGTTCCCACCTCATCGCATTCTAATCGACCAACACTTCAATGCCCGATACGATGTTTACAGCGGTAGAGGCGACAGGTTTAGTTTGCAAACTGTTGCTTGCTTCGACTGATCGCCCGAAACGTAACTAGACAATCATGGTCTATGCCTGGAGGCTGGACGTCCCGCTCGCACCACTTTGGCCGGTTATTTCAACTGCAGGGACCATTCGGCCTCCCCTGCTGTGATGCTACAATGTTGTGTCGCCTGTGGCTAGGAGTGGCGTTCACAAACGGCTGTTCCCACCTCATCGGAATGGCAGACTCTCCAACGTGTGAGCAGTGAGAGTGTGTTGAAACTATTGCGCATATACTTTATGACTGCCCTCAATATGAGCGTGAGCGTGCCTTCCTTGCTGCTACACTCCGCCGCTTGAACTCTGGCCCTCTTACACAAGCTAAAATCATGGGCCCTTGGATGACACCTTCATCAGGAAGGGAAGCAGTGAAGGCGCTCCTTAAGGTTTTAAAGGACTCGGGGTTGAGTTCAAGACTTTCAACTCTACGCTCTGTACCCCATTTCACTATAGATCTCTGGACATGTTATAGACTCCTTTTCTTGGCACTCTTTCTTTCCTTTTAGAGCGCAGCTCTTTGGCGCCAGCTCCTGGGTTTCGTGTCGTCGTCGCCGTCGGCGTTGTCCCTCGTAACCAACTCCACTTTCACTCCCACCGTCCTTCCTTCTCTTACGGCGCGATTCAGGTGTCCACAGAAACAAGTGTGACAGATACTGCACCTTTCCATTGTAACAAGCTCCAAGTTTCACTCCCACCTTCTTTCTTTCTCTACGGTGCGATTCAGGTGTCCACAGAAACAAGTGTGGCAGATACTGCGCCTTTCCATTCCTGTGGACCAATTATGAAAGGCACGCTTCAGACGTGACCACACATGGTACAAACTGCAATGATAATGAATAATGCGAGCGCCCACATTGAACTGCAGGGTAACATGTGCAGTAACCGAGAATTCACACACTCAAAGAGAAAAGCATCGTATTTTGATGTAGTTTGCGTATGATACAGCTAGTTTGATAGTCCGGATCTCTAACCGATCGTCCCTTGGCTTTCGTGGAAGGCCTGGCCCGGATCTAGACCGCACTCATTTTCATTTAAAACATACTGCTAGAAATCCGATGAGATGCTTGCTAACTTTGGCTACAGCGTTTTCAAGTTAGTTTAAGATATTTGCGAAGCTTCTTTTTTCTCGTCTGCAGCTTGTGGCATTAGTCTCTTCGCCACGTGACGTTCCTATGGGCTGCCTCCCGCAACCTCCCGATTGCTCTCTTCATGACAGTCAAGAACTGTTAGTGGAATGTTTCTTGAAGGAATATGTGTGAAAAATAAAATAGCTGTCTGTAATTGTACATACATGTCTTGCTCGAAATCTTTGCCTCAATCTATCGAAAAAGGTGAAACAGCTGATGAGCTGCGCTCAATTTTCAAGTTGGGAAGTAACGTAATCGTCGGAAAATTTTTTCTCCCTTTGTTCCCCTCCCCACGAGTGGGTATAGTATACTGGGCATCGCCTAGTTAACCTCCCTGCCTCTATATTCTATTCTATTCTATTCTATTCTATTCTATTCTATTCTAATTTAATATAATCTATTCTATTCTCTCTCTCTCTCTTGTTGCTCGTTAAAAGGACACTAACGACATCCAAATATGCTATCAAAATCTACTAAACGGCATTTCGTGACACTGTTGCCGCATATCCGGCAACAAAAATCGAATTACTGCTGAGATATTGTGATAAAAAGTTGAGGTTTTCCTTGTTCCCGCCGGTGGAATTCAAAATGTTTTCTCCTACTACGTAGGGCAGAATGACACACACTATGACGCAAGAGGAGACTCCAGGATTGCTGGCGAGCCGGCGCGGCTCACGGCGTCGACCGGTTAGCATCCCTCAGGGGCCAACATGGCAACAGCGTACTCGCAATCGACCATCGGCTCACAATAAGTGACGACCCCAGCTGAAATAAATAAAACGATGAAGAGAGTAATTTACCGATCGATGGGCCCATAAAGGAAAAAAAAAAAAAACATAGAGCGCTTGTAATGCATAATAGTTTACGTGTTTCTCGAGATTTTGCGCTCCTTCTTGAACTGCGTATGAACAAACCGATCCCTCGGTCATCGCAACGCTTCCCCAAATATTTACATACAAATAAGATTTAGTTACCAGTAAAATAGTGTCCTCGCTGCTGCGCTTGCCAGTTTTGAAGTTTCGTCGCACATTTTTCCTTCAAGGTTTGGGTTACAGCTCCGTGTTCAGCGAAAGTTACGTCCACGTTAGCAGAGCATGACCGAAGAGCCGGCGCCCCTAAATTTGCCCGCGTTGTGAAATTCCACCTATTAAAATGGTTCCAGTGCACAGTATAGTGCGCATAGGCATCCAGAAAGTTAGTTGCAAGGCGTGAGAGCAGGCAGCATGCTCCGATGGTCTAGAAGTTGTCATTTTTAGACCGGCAGCAATGGCCTGTATACCTCAAAACATGAAGTGCCATTATTAATGCAGCCAGGACATAATATGTAGAAATATTTCCCGGCTTGCTATGGTCTCGGCGTTTATTATTTTTATTTTTTTTTGCATTTTTTTGCATCTATATTTTGCACCTATATTTTTGATCTGCATTTTGCATCTATATAGAGACCCTTTGTGTGAAAATGCTCAAAAATAATAGCATTCAGGGATTCAATGCACAAGCAGCCGAAGTAAAGCTGTTAGCGTATGTAGACGACATCGCTGTTTTTACCTAGACGAGGGGGGCATATGCCAAGCTATGAAGTGTTTGCGCGAATTCAGTCACGTCGACGGTAGTGGAGTTAACTGGTCGAAATGCCTCGGACTTTGGAATGGAAGGTGGCCATCTACGCCTGAACGGTTTGCCAGTGTGCCTTGGACGACGACACCAGATAGGTACTTGGGAGTTCCACTTATGGCTTACCGTGACAGTGAACAGTATTGGAGAGGGCAGGCTAAAGAGATAATTAGGACAGAGCTGAAAATTGGATGGGACCAACCTATCTATTTTTGCAAGGGCCACAGTTTGCAACGTGTTCTTTATCAGTAAGCTCTGGTATGCTATGCAGGTGTTGCACTGTACACGGTTAAATATTCAGAAGCTGCACAGGAATTTCGCCGTATATTGTCTGGGCGTCTGAATGGGAGCGCTGCAGCCGGACTAACTTATTCAGACGAGCAAAAGATGGTGGGCTAGGATTGGGCCACCTGTTTTTGCGACATCTGGTCAGTCGTATTTTGCTTTTCAGAGACACGACTGACCTTTTCTTACGCACCGTAGGACTGAGGTGGCTGCTACCGGAGTACGCTGTTTCAACTGAAAATTTTTCCGCAGGGATTAAGGGCTTTTATAGAAAGTCGTAGCAAGTGTTCGGTTCTTTTCAGCGCGGTTTTCAAGTGATTATTTGTCTACAATAAAACGAAAGAAATTGTACCGTGCATTGTGTGACATTATGTTCTCTGTGCCTTTGTACAGGGCCTTGTACGATGGAGGCCTAGGTGCAGATGTTAAAAAAAAAAGGTAAAAACAATGCAGGTGACGCCAGGAGCAAAAACCTTCTTCTTTAACTTGCACACCGGAACCTTGCCGGTAAAAGCATTTTTGGAGCAAAAGGGATTATTCATACCCTGGGGACTGTTTAATATGCAGAAAGCCAGAAACATGTTTTTTTTTTTTTTACACTGTTGTGAAGGAGTATAGTTTTGGGGATGTATTGCAAAGAATGAAAGATTTTCCGCTAGACCCGCGTGGCATTCGGCCCTTATGCGTAGAAAGTGAAGATGGGGCACCATTTGATTTAATTATACTCATGGGTCTCCACTGTATATGGCGCTCAACAATGGCGGGTTACCATATTGCGACAAAGATGCACGGCCTGCCAGAATTTATTTTCGGGAAAGCGTGGACAGGTTTTTGTCAATCCAGAAAGCTGCAGCACAACCTCCCGAGTGGCTCTCAAGGTGTATGCGTGAATTTTAGTGTGTCATATGTAAATAGCGTATATAAATAGCATTTGAGCGATTTTTGTTGATTTAGTTCTCGTGAAATGCAATGTGTCAAGACCAGGCAATAAAGAAAAACGAAATCTCAGTGTGGCCGAGTGGTTAGTGCGGAACGTTACGGAGGAAGTAGTAGTGAACTCGAATCCCGGTGGTGGTGTTGCTTTTCTTTTTCCACAAATTGACTTTTTTAACCTTTTTTTAATGTATTTGTTGTGCTTCGTTATTGTTTAGTTTTTACTTTTTATCCGAGGCCCTTTTTTTCGCCGGGCGACCAGCGCAATAGGCAAGGATGCAATAGGAGAACATCTGGAATAAGATCGATGCTGTCCTTGGTATGAGCGGCAAGGTTTCCCCTTTTAATTACGATGCCTGCAAATAGCACGTTGAAGCTCTTGTTGCCATGATTTAGTGAACAATTGAATGATAATACGTTTTTCCTTCGGCACTTAGCATAGCTGTATACTTTTCGTGGCATTCGTAGCTGCAGTCGAGCGGTCAGGTCAGGGTTAACGGGAGCTCGCAGTCGAAGCGGCGATGGCGGCGATATGTTGGCTCGGAAGTGTGAACGAAGAAGCGTGTCGGCGGCAGCGGATTCGGACTGAGGGTACCACTCCTCGTCCCTCAATATGTAATCGCCATATCAGAAATAAACGTTTTTCACTCACACTCGCTCGGTCGTGCCTCCGAATTTTCAAATGTGAACGAGCCAGGCGCATCTGCTGCTCCAAGCTCGTATTTCGGGCGCTGCAGGTCCAAAACGAAACTGTCCGAGCACGTACGAAGTGCCTGAGCCGGAACATAACCGAAACTGAAGTGGGCGCCTGTGGCGCCTCCAAGTATATTTTTGCATTTGCCTTGCAACGTTTACGTTGTCTTTTCGCCGTCGTTTACGTATGATCATATTCGAGACAATACCTACTACCGCATCCAAACGGGCAACGTAATTCGCATTTGTCAGCCTCCGGGATCCCTAGCGCGTCACGTGAATTGTAGTTGCGAGTCTCGGCCGTTTCGGCTGTGGCGGCGATACCTGTATTTCTGTTCTTCCTCTTTACTACCTTATAACAGCTCTGTTTTCAGTAAGAGTGGATTTCTTGTAATCAGGAATTGGTATTCTATCGATGCAAGCCCACTTCATTTTTCTCTTTGGTGTCCATATAAGATGGCCGCTGTCGCTTCAGTATTCCAATAAGTCCTCACTCCCGAGGAGACCTATTGCGCTGAATGACTTCGCCCATGTCACGGGCTGCGACAGAATTTCACTAAAGCTGAAGGTTGAGAATGCAATGGTAATCGTTAGTACGAGTCCTGGAAGCTTAGGAGCTGTGTAATAACGCCGAGAGCAGTAGTACTTCGCTGCTGGGTAAAAAATGTTCAGAGCATTTGACTCGGTTGCACGTAAAGTCGATGTCAAAAGATGGTTGAACACAAAATGGTGCAGTGATGGACTGGTGTTCTGAAGACATAAAACTACGCAGGACACAGAAAAGATGCATACAGGACGAGCGTAGACTGATTTATTGAACGAAACGTCCTTGCTTCAAGAGCATAACGAACGCGCAACCAAACTTAACGCCAAAAACAAAAGCACCCTCCCTATTAGATGGGAGTTATCTGATCCCATTCAGCTGTGGTTCCGTATATGCCCCCCCCCCCCCCCCCCCCCCCCCCCCCCCGGTCTCCCGTAACCGGCAGCTGAATATCGTTGGAAAGCGTGATACATTTTTACAGATCCCGGCATGTTTTAGCTCTGTGACTTCGTCCGGTTTCGACATTGACAATGTAAAAAGAAAAAGAATAAAATTGTCCTTCTGCACTATTAGTACGAATTAGTCATAAAAACCCACCGTCCAAATAAGAAATCAAGTAATCAGTTTCAAACATATACAGAAACCGAAGTTTCTCATCGTGTATAGCTGTTTTGGAATAATGCTCGAGACATTTCACATTTGTAAACACTGATCACCGTAAACGTAGAGCCCCTGCCCTTTTCTTCTCTTTGAAATGAGTATATTAGGATCCTCCCGCTCAAATAAAATAAAAGAATTGTCTGCTTGCCTGTACACGAAGTATATGATATTTGCAGGGGATGTTGAGCAATTTTTCAAGGCTATATTTTCTCATGTTCTACTAAGAGATCGACGCTTTGGGAGTGACTGTTAGCTTAAGGGTGCTATGTATAATGCCAGGGAATGCGAACGCAAGCCAGTCTATTAGTATATTAGGCCCTCTGTGCGGAGTGTGAATGGAGATTGACATGAGTACAAGTATTCAGGAAACAGCAGCAAAGAAAAGAAGGAAAAAAAAACAAAAAAAAAAAAGGGAGCTCGCACATGAGAGCCTTGTCATTTCGTTACGCACGCTGATAAGGTGCACCGTCCCAATCTGACTGCGACCAAAAATGCGAAACTCTCACGGTGCCGAACGCGCTCCGTTAAGCCAAAACAAGCGCCCCGTGTACGCGTAGTACGTGTACAGGCCTTGACCCCGTATAAATTGACAGGGAGACCACCTTTTTATTTATTTATTTATTTATTTATTTATTTATTTATTTATTTATTTATTTATTTATTTATTTTTGGTCGTCGAACTGCGAGGAGTGCTTCGGCCAAGGTCGGCAGCTCTACTGCCGCCGCTGCTGCTGCCGTTAGTAGCGCGACCACCCCTCGCTACATTTTCTTTCCCTTCTGTCTTTCGCTGCCCCTCTCTCTCTCTCCCTAGCGAAATCCATGGCAGCCTACGTTTCCCCTGAGAGTAAGAAAAACGCATTGCTCTCCGATCCGGATCAATTTCCCATGGGTTGCAGGCGTGTGAATCTGTCTATCGGTGTGGTGTTGCCTCTGGTCTCTCCATCAGGTTTCTTTCAGCTTGTTTTTGGCACAACATCTTTACGCTCGCTTTCGCTACGGGTGTGGGCGATGCTCACTGTTGCCACACTCTATTGCGACGGGAAGCGGATGAAGAAAAGATGAGTGCAGGCTGCCACATTTCGAGTTTTGACCCTCTTTCTCTCTCTTTCTCTCTCTCGCTGTTTACACTAGACCTGTCTTATACGTACGTCCGCCGCCGTTCCTCCTACCTTCAACTTAGATACCTTTTTTTTTTTTTTTCACTATCGCTGTGACATTGATGCTTCCTATATACCTGGTAATTCACTGCTTCGAAAGAGGCCTTGCACTTGGAAATTATGGCCGCACGACTGCGATGCCGTGTCGCACTCATCGCTATCCTGGTGTCGCAGTCGCTCATACCGCTTGCTGCGTAATTAAAAATAACAGATCAGTGAAAGTGAAGAATTAAACAGTAAAGCAATTATACTTTATTGGAAGAGAATAGTGCTAATGAGAAGCCTCGAATCAAAATTGTAGTGGTTCCTTGCTTCTATGAGAAAAGTGCATGCTATATCACTCACGGCTGACATTCCTCGTATGTTTGACTTCAACTTGGAGTTATTTTTTGTGAGTTCACTGTGACTTTGGTGCTTCCTACCGAGATGAATCGCATGGGCAAATTTATGGAGCTCCCCCCCTCCTCTCTCACACACACACACACACACACACACACACACACACACACACACACACACACACACACACACACACACACACACACACACACACACACACACACACACACACACACACACACACACACACACACACACACACACACACACACACACACACACACACACACACACACACACACACACACACACACACACACACACACACACACACACACACACACACACACACACACACACACACACACACACACACACACACACACACACACACACACACACACACACACACACACACACACACACACACACACACACACACACACACACACACACACACACACACACACACACACACACACACACACACACACACACACACACACACACACACACACACACACACACACACACACACACACACACACACACACACACACACACACACACACACACACACACACACACACACACACACACACACACACACACACACACACACACACACACACACACACACACACACACACACACACACACACACACACACACACACACACACACACACACACACACACACACACACACACACACACACACACACACACACACACACACACACACACACACACACACACACACACACACACACACACACACACACACACACACACACACACACACACACACACACACACACACACACACACACACACACACACACACACACACACACACACACACACACACACACACACACACACACACACACACACACACACACACACACACACACACACACACACACACACACACACACACACACACACACACACACACACACACACACACACACACACACACACACACACACACACACACACACACACACACACACACACACACACACACACACACACACACACACACACACACACACACACACACACACACACACACACACACACACACACACACACACACACACACACACACACACACACACACACACACACACACACACACACACACACACACACACACACACACACACACACACACACACACACACACACACACACACACACACACACACACACACACACACACACACACACACACACACACACACACACACACACACACACACACACACACACACACACACACACACACACACACACACACACACACACACACACACACACACACACACACACACACACACACACACACACACACACACACACACACACACACACACACACACACACACACACACACACACACACACACACACACACACACACACACACACACACACACACACACACACACACACACACACACACACACACACACACACACACACACACACACACACACACACACACACACACACACACACACACACACACACACACACAAATGACGGTTTCAGAAATTTATAACGGTATAATACGCGCTGAAAACAATTCTTTTTGACGAAAAAGTCTACGACATGCAGAGTTCAGATGCGACCGCGCCCATAAATCCGCCTCCGGAAGAACAGGTTTCTAACGCGTGTCGTACGTATATTTGCAAAATTTGATTATCTGAGGCCATGTTGCACTGGTCTCTATGCCAAGTGTTGTAGTTGCTGCCCTCGATTATGAACACTAGTTACTGGTGCAATATATTGCCCCTACCCTGCCCCATCACTTGAATGGTTACACTGATAAGCTGACTGGTCATGGTGATCCGAATAACGTGGCACTAAAGCGCGGTCGCCACTTTTCCCGAGATATGCGAATTAAGTCTCGCAAGAAAATTAAAAGTGCCAGTTTTCTGCTGTGACACATTACGCTAAAGGCGAAAGCTATGTCGATCGTTTACCCTGGAAAAGGAACCCTCACGCAATTATCGCCCCCAAAAAAAAAAAAAAGAAAAGAAAAAAAAAAAGCAGAAAGGAAACAAATAACGGGGTGCGAGACGTGGCGCGATCATACCAGGGCCACGTGACATGAGAGCAGCGCATTATGTATATGCGGCGATTGGCCCTTCGGCACAGCGGCGGCTACAGAGCAACGCCCATGACACGGTCGGGCGGTCATCGGCTGGCATAATGACTTCGCCGGAAAACAAGGGAGCGCGCGCTACGAATTTCGACGACGGACCCCCCTTCTTCCTAATGGGCAGCCACCTTACATACTGTAGCCTTTGCTTGCAAATAACCACATAAAAAAGAGAACTGCCCAAGAAGAGGCTGCATTCTTGGCTCTCTTTTTACTCGTTTTGTTCTTGGTGTTGCTGCGGTCGTTGCATTCGTTCCTGAAAGGCGTGTCCGGCTGACAGTGCAGTTAGTCGTTTGCCTGCATTAAGCGCCGCCATAACCATCACTATTCCCAAGAGTTGCGTATTCGTGCCATCGCCGTGTAAGTTTTGCTTGATGTCGGCTGTCAGGCTAATAATATAAGGTGCAGTGGAATGCGGAGCATTGCGCGCCGTTTGATGGCTAGGCGCATCGCGCGTCTCGGAGTTCGTCGGTTAGTAGTGTCATCTTTCTTTTTTTAATCATTTTCCCCCTAGCAATGAGAGCGCAGTTGCAGACAGCAGAGAATCATGTGTACAAAAACTGCAACTCTCTCTACCACTCCATAGTTTGCAGCGATCGCCATGTGACAGGCCCGGCAAGTATGCGATTGGAGGCGCGCGTCATCGTAGAGGCGAACCGATTACTTTTCGCGAATTAGTTTTACATTCAAGGAACCCAACACAACCATTATCAATGTTGCAAGACATTTACATCGGACAGAACCCCCCATTGTGGAGCCATCTAAGAAGCTATTTGATGAATGTTTGCATGGGAACAGGACAGTTCTTTTAGATTCACGTTCATTTTTATAATTGCCTTCCATTGCCCCTTTGAATTTCAGGCAAGCCAGAAAGAAGAAATAAAAAGAGAGTGGAATGAAATCGGATAGAATTGTCGTGCCCCATCCTGCATCGATCAGTTATAGTAAGGGTTGAAAAAGCAACACCCTCAGCGCTGCCAGGACGCCGTGCTTCCCCATTTTCTCTCGTAGTTCTCCGTCAAAATGTGTCTTTCAACACTCGTTACCAGTATCAGCATCCTGGGGATAAGAAACACAGGCCTGGCCTGTGCGTGCGTGGCCGTTTGTGTCCTTGTGCGTCTAGACAGAACTCACGCAAGTCGCGAGCCATTCACAGACCCGCGGGAACGCAGCCGCGTCAAGGACATCGGGTCCGGAAGGAAACGGCGCAGCGCAGAACACAGGACCCCCCGTATAGTCCCCTCCGACCGCGGAAGAAGCCAGCCATCAGCCAAAGGCCGGGAAGAAGCCTTGGGTAACACGTCACGGAAGCTCGGCATCCTCCCCATGGAGGGCTAACTGGACCGACCCGGATAAGGGAAGCGCTGCACTGGCGACGCCGAGATAGCGACGCTCGCACGGAGAGCGGAACTGTCGCTTGCGACTAGGATGTTATATAGTGTATATCTCTGAATGCGCAGAACGGTGAGAAGAACTGATGTCGAGGGAACTAGCTGCAGCTAGCTTGCGTGTCTTCATAAGCATGCCCGCCACGCACCTCTGTAGCACATAAAGGCCTTCAGAGGGTAGGAATGTCTGTTGAGAGTCAAGTCCTTTTCAGTAATAAGGGCTTTGCCACAACTAATACTCCCTAAGAAAGCAACTGTTATTGCTTAGTGAACATCTCCAAAAGAGGGAGTCAGCTGCACTATGTTCAGCCACAGACTCAGCGTTGGTTTAAAGGATCAAGCTATCGCGATCAGTACTGGCTTATTCTTTTTTACTTTTTGGCACGGCTAGACGTTGTGGATCTCCATTGATATGGTCACAGTTTGACACGAATGAGAGTGCAATCACACGCATGGTAGTAGTGCGGAAATTTCGCGGCTCACAGCTTACAGTTCATGGCTAAAACAAGGGGCTTGATAAGTCAAAAAAGGTGGATGACGACTGAGCTGCTTAAGCGGGTGCGTAAGTACAACACGCAAGACCACTGAAAATGCTAAGCAATCCGCCAGGTACTCCTGCACTCTATAGCGGCTTTTATGACTGTTTTTAGGTTTCTCTATAGTCTGTTCTATATAAGTTTTTAACTTGTTATATGGACTTATGGCTCCCTATGTACTGCAGTTCAACATTTTCTATGGTCAGATATAAACTTTTATGGTCAGCTATAGAAAATCTTTTGTATGGTCGGCTAGAGATATCTAGCCCAAAAGATATTGCCTGCTATAGAAGTCTATACCTTATGGACTAATTCTGGTGTCCTAATGTATTGCAGTCCTTAGCATTTTCTATGGTAGTCTAAAATATTCGCGCACGTGTATGTGTGTGCGTGCGTGTGTGCGCGCGCCTGTGTGTGTGTGCGTGTGCGTGTGTGCGTCATGCTCTATATCTTGGGAAGTTCATTTTCATTTTGATGCCTTAATAACTGAAAATTGGCCAGCAGTCCCGACGACTAAAACTATCGTGGGTCGGAGCTACTCACCGCAGGCGTACTTCCATGCGGTGACAGTGCTCCTACCAGTTATACCAAGATTTTGCCACAGTCCGTTTGTCCGTACAGCATTGCGTTTGGTGACATACGGTCTCTCGTTGCATACAGCATGCAACTCTTAATCAAGCTAGAAGACAAATCGCACGAGGGATTCGAAACAGCGATATATGTATACTTTCATATAAGGCTGTACGCCTACTGGTCTATACCTTTTGGTATATACAATATTCTATAGCCAGGTAAAACAGGCTATATGGCTTGCAGCCTGCAGCTTTAGAGGCACTGGCATTTCTATAGAAAGCTAAAGATAACTGTATGGCTACTAGTCTATAGCTTCGGGAGGATACACTGTTCTATAGCCAGCTAAGCAGCTTATATGGCTTGCAGTCTGCAGCTTTAGAGGAATTCACATTTCTATAGACAGCTAAAGGTAACTGTATGATCAGTAGTCTATAGTATCACCAGCATACATTTTTCTATAGCCATCTAAATCAGCTTATATGGCTTGTAGTCTGCAGCTTCAGAGGCATTCAAATTTCTATAGGCAGCTAAAGATATCTGTATTACTAATATTCTATAGCTTTAGGAGTATAAACTTTTCTATAGCTTGCTGAAATTGTTTCTATGACTTGCAGTCTGTAGCTTTAGAGGCATTCAAATTTCTATAGATAGCTAAGGATAACTGTATGACTAATAGTCTAAAGCTCCAGGAGCAAAAACTTTTCTATAGCACTCTAAAACTGATCCTATGACTTGCAGTCTGTAGCTTTAGAGCCATTAAAATCTCTATAGACAGCTAAAGATAACTATATAACTAGTAATCTATAGCTTCATGGACATGTGGCTTTCCATAGTTAGCTAAAAAAAATTTGTATGATCCAGAAACTATAGCCAAAGTGGTATAAAATTTTCTATAGCTGCCTATAGATATTTCAATGGCACTTTATAGCTGACTCTAAAAGTCCATAGATAGACATAGCTGACCATAAACGTTTCAATTGAAGCACATAGACCATTTTTGTATGGGGTACTCATTATACCGCATATAGCTCGGGCAGACTACTCCCTGTCCAAAAAGCGAGACTTAACCACATACAGAGAAATTCTAGAACACTACAGAATGGCCAGGAGAACCCTCCCTCCCACCCCCCATAGATCTCTCACAAAGAAGGAAGAAGTGATCTGGCGAAAACTGCAGACGGGTACTTTCCCAAACCTGTATATCCTACACAAATGGCATCCTGGGGTGCACCCTTCCAAATCCAAAAACTGTGAAGGCATGGCGACCCTAAATCACATGCTCTGGGCTTGCCCAGTGCTGAACGGGCTACAGGGAAACAAAGAGTCATGGGAATCCTCCCTCAATTCGATAGACAAAAAGAACAAGCCCAAAAACAAGTCATCGGTCAAGCCGAGGCCGCCGCCGGAAGCTAACTTAATTCCGGCCGACATCTAGGGGGAAGATAGACGGTGACAGGGGGAGCTGCGTGTCACCTGATTACCCATACTCTCTGACGGTTAAAAATAAAGTGCTTTCTCTCTCTCTATTCGGCGGTCTTGCAATTATGTATATATGCGCACTTCAGTTCTCGATGGGAATGCATGACAAATTTAAACAAAATTTCGCAAAGCATCGGTAGCTTGGACCATTTGTATCCAAATACTCACAAAAGATTTTTGAACTATATGTCAGTTTCCTCACAGTTGTTTTAAAAAACGCGACCGATTGTTAACAGATCATTCCCATGAACATGTGCGTAGCAGTATCTTACAATATTGAGCATTTGTCTCACAAGCAGAAGTATAGTACTCCAGAAGCTGGACTTGCAAATTCCACAGTTGTGCTCCCGTCGTAAACGATGATTCGTGAAGGGCGCGTATTCTTTCATGTTTCCGGACACCACACCTTCTGTGTTGAGCCTGTATATTCTGGCACTTCTTTGTACCCCTCCCCTTCCATTTCAAGTTTTTGTTTTGCCTGACGATGTTTTTAATTGACCATCTCCCTGGCGAGGATCCCTTACTCAGTGAAGTCCTTTCTGGGGGCTTGTACAGCCGTATTCAAGGAAACACAATCACCAGTTCAGGCGCAGGTTCTGCGTCTTTCTTCTTTTTTCTTTCTGTTGAGGGTTGTTCAAAGTGTAAAGAGCGCATTCCCAAACACCGCTGAACAATGAGTGTGAGCATTCGGGCCCATTCAATTTCAGGTCCATCTCGCTCTTCTACTCTACTCCTCCTTATAGCTCTGCATCCAAGCAATCTTAGGCGGGGTGAGCATAATATCGCGAGAAGCATCCTATAGAAAGCATTTAAGAAGGCGCTGTGCACATTTTACGTCAAACATCCACTGCTGAACCCAACGGACAATAGCCGCCTTAAAAGAAGAAAAAGGAAGAGAACAAAGCGTATACCGGGTCTCTTTGAAAAGGCCGAAGAACGAGGGGGCGTGGTAAATCGCGATGAACTCAGAGGGCACGAAAGGGGCCGTCCACCTATGGCGCTAGAGCATACGGATGAAGAGAGGATGTGGAAGCAGAAGCGAGTGTTGACGGGAGCCGAGGGGGTACAAGCATACACGAGCGTTGACGCGTGCTTCATTACGTCGCTTTCCGGCGAAAAAAGGGGCCGACGGGTACGTCGTTCGCGCTGACCTTGAATGGTAGAAGGTGCAGCGGAGATGCCTCCTCTTAAAGCCTAGACGAACGCCGACATAGCAAGGGCTTCATCGGGACCCCATTGCGATGGCATCGCTCAGTGTAGACGGGCGCGGAGCGGATGTGAAGGCCGACATCAATTCCTGACAAAGAACAGCGTCGCTGACCTCTCAGAAGTCCTGTTGGTTAAGAACGGGAGCCCTTGGTGGCGCACTGACCAACCTAAAATTTAAAACAGGTTGTTTGCTTATTGTTCGCTCGCTTGGTTCACAGGGTACCATATAAGCTCAGGATAAGAGTTAGGAGCTTGAAGAAAACGCCGGCAAAAGAAGATATATGGCTTACCAAAATACTTTGTTGGGCGAGTTCGTAAACATCCATTGTTAATTTAAACAGCGCGAACAGGAAGACACAGGACAAGATAAAAGGAAGCCACAGTAGAAGCGCTGGTTCGCAACTCAGCCTAAGCCTTTACTCCAAGGCTCAGATGAAAACAAATAGGACGAAAACGAAGCAATCACGTGAAACAACCCCTGGGTTCACCTGCTGGGCCTTGGAGTAAAAGCTTAGGCTGAGTTGTGAGTCACTGCTTGTACTGTGGCTTCCTTTTATCTTGTCCTGTGTCTTCCTGTTCGCGCTGTTTATATTAACAATAAATGTAAAAGAAGAACGTGTTTAAGAGACTGACATTACACCACTTAACCAGACTTGCATGCATGCCAGTGTATACAGCTCGTAACTAGTGTATTTAATGAGAGTAAAGTTCGTGGGAGATTTGAACCCACGGTCTATGAGGTCCAGAAGAGCGTGTTGTTGGGCTAGTTGGTTCTGCATAGTATATAAGAGAAATGCGCAACAACTTGGACAGGACACACACATGCAACAGTTGACAAGGTCAAGGGTTCGGATTCCACCAGCTGCCTTTTTCGTCCCCTTAGCCTGAATATTACAGTAAGCAATACTCTGCATCTAAAAAATAACATTATTGAAATTGTAGACAAGTTAAAATCGCTCGGTGTTGTATTCGACTCTCGCATGAGGTGGTCTGACCATTTAATGTATATTGAAAGCAAGCTTACTAGATCTGTTGGTTTCCTCTCAAGACTGCGGAATGAATTTTACCAAAGCAAAAGCTCCTTATTTATCACGCTATAATTCAATCACACATAAACTACTGTAACCTCGTTTGGGGTACAACATCGAAAACAAATCTAAATGTTTGAGTATCGTCTACTTCACTGCCTTAAATTGTCACCTCAATGCTTAACTCACTTCTTGAAGAATGTATCTGGACTAAAGCCTTACAAAAAACTCTTTCACACCAGAAGTAAACAAATATGGGACGTTCCTCCAACGAGGACGTTATATGGTAATTAGAGCCTTTGTTTTGCTTTACCATGCATATTAAATCATTATAACATACACAACCCAAACATCTTTACCGCCTCAATTAAGGACTTTAAGCTATAATTTATCAATTCCGCACTGTCTCTTTGTACTTTCCATTCCTTGCCTTAAACATCATTATAAGAATAAGTCACTTCATTTTCATTACGTTTTGCCATGTTTCGTCCATACTGTTGCATTATTGTGGGCCGTTAATTTACTGTGCTAGTTTTTAATTTGCTGTTTCATTTGTAAATATGTGCTCTTTCTGTGCTTCATAATTTTCATGTTATATATTTATATCTTCGCCTTAATGTCACACGACTTGTTGCTCTGCCATTACTGGGCTTCGGGCATCTCTCAAGCTATCGTTTTAGTTTCCGCTCGAGGCCTATTTCATCATCGTTTATTTTTCCTTAAGGACCCCTAGGCGGGGCATTACATAAGGGGGGAGCAAAAATAAACTAAATCACAAACAAAAGGAACATTTGGAATATAGCAGTGAAGAAGGCAAACATAATTGTTAAAAGAGCATTATAAAACGAACGAGTGAACAATCATGGATACATTGAGGCCATCGCGCTATATGAAGAAGAGGAAAATGGGAACACTGTTTTGCATACAAAGGTTCAACAATATTAAAAAAAAAATACAACACGTGCAGAGGTGGTACTCAAAAGTGCGACTAATGAAGAAGATAAGATAAAAGCAGGGTTTTGAATTTAATTGGGTCACTCTCATTCACAATCGCCTCAGGTAGACCATTCCACTGTTCAATGGCGGATGGCAAGAAGGATTTATGAAATGCCTTGGTGGAACCATGTAGACGCTGTAGGCTCAGACTACGGCTCAGGAGTAGGAGTGTGCAGTGCAAATGAGGAAAACAGTAATATAACTTGTGGAAAAGGCAGAGTTTGGCAATTGTATGGCGAGAAGACAGTGGCGGTATGTCAAGCGATGATTTTATGCCAGAAACACATACACATATTCAAGTTTAGTGCGAATGAAAGTTTCATAAGCAAGTTTGCGGATAAATGGAGGGGACACGGCTAACAACCTTCTCAGTCGGTTGAGCGATTTCGAACTTTCAGCTACTATGTTTAAGATGTGCTCGGACCATGAAAGTTTGCTAGTGATTGTTACTCCTAAGTACCGACTCGACTTGTGTTAGGGGGATTGACCTTAAAGAATACTGATAATGTAAGCTATTGCGCTTACGTGGTACTGTCATGAACTTGCATTTTGAAACGTTCAGTGTCATCAACCACCGGGTGCACCAATTAGTTATTTCGTTGAGGTCATTTCCTGTATATTACTGGAAATAAATGTTTTTTTTCAATTTTCAATTTCAATTTTTAATTTCAATATTTGGTTAAATATATTTCAACCATAAAATGACAGTTGCAGTTGACGTCAAGGGCAGAAATTCAAAAGAAATTAAACAATAACTTGCGCTTTCCTTGGTTGTGTTGGCTTCTTTCAGTTCTGCACAAACAGAATTTATGGAATTATAAGGGAAGTTGTTAAAATTTACCTAGAAGAAATTTACCTAAAATTTACCCCCCCCCCCTTTCTCCTCCCACCCTACACCTAAAGAATGAGTGAAAACAACTTACGAGCAAGCAACACATGCTGCATACCCCCCCCCCCCCCCCCCATTTTAAATCCTTTTGCAACAGTAAACCTAAATACTTATGCCATGGACGACAATAATCAATGAACTGCATGCTCACTGCTCTGTGTACTTCACCAGTAAACAAGGGCGCAGGTCCTCCCCTACAACTACACAGATGTCAATCAGGAATCCATCAAAGACTACTCGTATGCTTCACAGGGTCTCCTACTATCGGGACTGTAGATCAAACCGGATGAAGCGGAAGCGTGGGAGCGACTTCCGGAGTGGCAAGTTCCGGCAAGATAACTGCGCGCCGTTTAGCGACCATTAGCGGTCGACCCTGCACGCATGTCACCGCACGGCCACGTATAGGCCCACTCGGCGATTGTACGAGCCGACAAAAGCACTGTGTTAACTCCGTTCCCTGCAGTTGCGAAGAGCTCAAGCCAAGAAGTGATCGGGGGGTAGGAGAGGAGTGAGAAGAGAGGACGCACACCTGCGGAAGGAGGGTAAGAAATGGAGATAGAGGGTGGGGGAGACATGTACCATGTTACAGAGGTTCCCATGAGTGTTCGCTTGGCCAGCCAAGCGTGTTCTTGCTGCGCAAGGTGGATACCTCATTTTCCGGCCTCCTGGGCTTTCGCGCGCACGCGCCCTTTACAGACAGACACATCTCAAACAGCAGAGAGACATTTTTGACTCCTTACACTCAGGCGAGGGCGGGCTCGTCTCTAATTTAATCGGAGACGCGCCTCCACAGCCCCTCAACGTGCACGTGACGACCACGCTCCCCCCTAGCGGCTTTCAGGAGCGGTAGGCCGTTGCTCAGTTAGGCCTAACTGTCTCGAAACCGCGAAGCCGTGGTTCGGTCATTCCGCTGGCTGACTCGAGGGGACACGCTTGGCTGGCCCTCTACGCAGTCTCCTCTGGCTCTCGAGAGGGGATGTGAAGAAGAGTCTTTGCTACCCGAGTCAGCCGGTCGGTATGCGGCCCTTGGCAGCGCGGGAAAGTTGACAGTGCTGAGCAAAGGAGAAGAGGCAGGATTTGACAGCTGTTGCTTGGACACCACAGTGCCCGCAGCATAGTAGGCCGAGGGAGCGCGCTGTGTGGCAACAACAGACACGCGTGCGTGATCCCGGATTTGCGAAAGGGTTCAGCTTTCGGCCAGCTATCTGGATTCGATGCGCAGATAATCGCATTTTCCTCTTCCGGGCACGCGATGAAACGTCGCAGCTCCGGCATTCGTTTGTTTCTTAGAGGTCCTTGGCTCCCTCGTATTTACTTGTTTTTGAGCTTGTGGGGACGCGGTCACCCTGCAGCTCTCCAGAGGGCCAGCTATGGCGACAGGAAGTCAAGCGCGTTTGCTTCCTGCGATTAAAAACGCGGGAGCGTGAAGTTCAAGGGCGGTTCCGCGGACACTGGCGTGCCGGATCTCAATCTTAAGGGGCCTGAGTGTCTCGAGTTGTGTCGCTACAGAAAAGAAGTAAGCAAAAAATGAAATAGAGAAGAGAAAACGAAACCCTGAGTGGACATGCGACTGGCGTATAAATCGCTCTGTTTGTGTGTCCCCCGTGATGACTCACGAGTCACGACCTCCAACTTTAGGGCACTCCGCCGAAGGCCGAACATGGTTACTTGCCTTAGTAACACAAGGATGAGTTTTGCTCGCCGTATTTTTTGTGGTCGCTCTATCACGGCTGAAATACTTAAAGGACGAATATTGAACTTACGAGGTTGTCCAAGAGTGTTTGCGAGGTTCAAGGTGAGCTTTAGTATGGTACGTTTGGTACCATACTAGATTAGTTTGGTATGTTTACCTGTTTTCTTGAATGTTGTCGCGGTACAGGTGCCGGATATTCTGGACAAGCGCACGTTTTCCAAAGGGGAGTCCTTTACCAACATAATTTAACCGTATTGTAAGATGAAACTAATATATCTGCTGATCCTGGCTTGATACCCGAATGCTTGTTAATTGTTTGCTTCCAATTATTTTTAGAATACGTCCCATTGCTTTTCATTGACAGGACAAATTTAAAACCAAATCTTTTTTATGCATAGAGAAATTAATTAGGCCATTTCCATCAATGCTTCTATAACAGTATCGTATACATTCATTTCATAGTTGTTTCACAGTATTTGTCAAAAACTGACCGAATTGTTTTCGCATGACTCTTTTCCTATGCATTTGAAGATAAGATGATTTCTTTTCTTTTTTTTTCTTTTTTTCTGCGACTTTTTACACCGGAAACGCTTCGCTTCTTTTATGCTACACAGCCAATGGCACGTTTTGCATTGGCGTTCGGACGACGACTCGAAGGTCCCGAGTCACGAGGCTCATGGCAAGGGAAGCAAAAGACACCCGTGTTTTGTGCGATATCAGCACGCATTATAGTACAGGTAATCTAAGTCATAGCTCGCGTGAAACACGGGACGTCAAACCCCCCCTTTATAATTGGTTTCTGCAGACGGGATTAAAGAGAATTCTGTTGTACAGAGCTGCAGCCTCGCAAGGCTCAGTATCTTTTGGGCTGTTTAATCTATCTCCGCATTATGCTCTCATATTTTCGCTGTTTTGTGGGCGATTGGTTTTAACCTTCCCGGAGAACAAATCCCTCAGGCGTACGAGTAGTCCCGCCGCCCATCTATCGAGAAGCGCGGCCACTGCGGGGCAAATGGTTAACGCCGATCATACGTGGTCTTTTAAGCTGCTTATGCACGTCGAAAAGTAAAGTGAGTGAGCGTTACTTATACGCACTCACTGACAATAAAAATTGAAGCAGCGAAGGCGGATAATCGTAGCATAAACTTCCTACGAAGGGCAGAGTGATAGAATAATGAGTTGGTTTCTTTGAGCTGCACTTCAGTGTGGATGTATGTGCCTTGCATCATTAACTTTAGCTGTCAATTAGCTGTCAATCATCGATGACGTCATTAAAAAAAAATAAAAATCCTGTCTGCATCTGGAATCGAATCTCCATCCTTCGGATCCCCAGCCGAGCGCTTTAATCAACTGCGCCCGGCCCGGGATCATGAAACGTACATCATAATTCCTGTGAGGATGATAGTAGCGATGGCAATGACGCTGCGATTAGTGATAATGACAATGATGACAGTATCAATGATAATCACGCTGCATTTAATTGATAATGATGAAGAAAACGAACTTGATGCACCATGTGCAGCAGCAATACTCAGGCTTTCGCATTTCTGCGGTGTAGATTCCACAGAGTTCTAGAAATGTTTTTGCATCATGAAAGCTAGACTCTGTTAACCTACTCTCACTGGCCCTCCAAGACGTGCGTACGCCAGCCGTTGCACGACTCGGGCCAAGGGTTCACCTGCGTCTCTCTCGAGCAAAGAACTGCATCCAGATATGACGCAGGTATACGACGGCCATCTGCCCGCTTCTCGGCGTACGTGCTAAGCGCAATCTTTTCCCTCCGCGATTCCAACGGACAATCCGTTCGCACCTCCGCACTTCTTTGCAGACGAAACCGGATGTCCACATCTTCCTGACAGGTTCTTGGCAGGAAGCGCCCGTATCAACGGCGGCTAGCGTTCCCGCGTCCGAGTTTAAATGCTCGGCTAGAGAGGAAGAAGACAGCCGAGCAAGCTCAATTACCAACGGTCAATGTATCGCCTTCCTGGCCACCGCATATGGCGTACGCACGCGAATAAGCGGTCAAGAAACCCGGGGTGGTGGAACTCAAGGACACAGGATGGCCACCTCGGAACGGTCAGTGACTAAGGGGTTTTTCCGGTGCCAGATATTTACCGGCCTGCACTTGGGCGGATGTCGACTCTGCTACATATACATACACGCACTGCTTTTGAATTTTAAGAACCCATAGCATGATATTTCGGACAAGGAACATCATTCTTTTCTCCTGGGTAAGTCGCTAAAGTGTCTAGAATTAAATCTCATGGTGAATATTTGGGCCGCGTGAGACAAACTAGTAAGAAGGAAAAGTTGCCATGAGCGTTAACATATGTGTCAAACCTGAACAATGTTTCGAGATAACTGTTCAACAGTAAAAATGTTAAGTTGCCAGCAGTGTTTAATTGCAGTCTTTACGGATGTTCGAAACTCGTAACGATCTGCCAAGCAAGATGCTAGCTGCGTGGAATTCGGTCACCCTCTTTTGCAGACTAAGCTCATCGTGAGCAGTGTTCTCTAGTGAACCGCAATAAATTTCGTTTTCAGGGGAACGGTAATTGTGCGCGTGGTGGGCCTGTCCCAATTCGAGGACATGACCTGGACGTCTGGGGCATTTATGCTGATAAAGAAGTACCCGGCTTTTTCTGTTGTGCCCGTGCAGCGACCATCGCGATCGAGATCGACCGTTCTGCTTCTTTTCATTCCGCTGTCTCTGGTGAGGTCCACGGCTCAAGAAAGCCAGACCCTTGAATCCCGCGACTGCATGCCCCTGACATTACTCTGTAGTGTTGAGTGTCAGGACCCACGTCAAGTAGCATTAAGCATTTTCCGCTTTGGTGAATTCATCGCGGAGCAGTCTATATAATTTACCCGAAACTGTACATATCTCATCGGCCGCGCACATAAAGCAAATTAATACAGTTGCAGCTAACTATTGAATATGCTCAAGCACATTCTCTGCATTCCACAAACATATGCATTAGTGACAATGACAAACCGTGCTGGGCTTAGTGACATATGCATATTTATTTATTTATTTGTTGGCCGGTTAAGCTCGTTGCAGAGTGGGGGCAAACAATACACATTTTCATACCAAAAAGTAAATGTCTGTAGAAAAGAACAACGCGACAAACAACAGGAATAAAATATAAATTTCCGAGGTTCCTGTTAATTAAATTTTCAAAGGAACATAAAATGTGTCTGTAGAACAGCAACCAGTAAAGAAATTCCATGCAGCTATAGTACGGGGAAAAAGTGAGTATTTGTATACATTAATATGTGATTGTGGAGTATTGGTAATTATAATCCTGCCTTCTCCGTAGATTCTTGTTTCTCGTAAAACTAACTGTTCTAGGAGTCCCGAGACAATAAAAAAAAAAAGTTTCAGCCTTGACAATTTCTGACGATCTGCTAAAGAGAGCAACTGTAGTTATTTGAGCATTTGTGCACGTTGCCGAATCCTTGCGGGAAAATCACAACAAGATGAATCTGGCTGTCCTGCGTTGCAGACTCTCAAGTATCTGAATTAAAGCGACTTGGAAGAGATCCCATATAGAGCACTGACATATTGTAACGTGGGCCTCGCGTAGGTAGGCTGTTAGCTTAGCGGATTGTATTACGAGTTTTAGTTTCCGACCTAAGAACCACAGTTACTTTTCGGCAGTTGAACAAATTTCGTTAATGTGGGGAAACTCAAGTCACGTGGTATTGTTAATCTAAAATATTTTGCTGCAGTAACTGTTTTTAGTTATGCTACCGACGACCACTTGTAAACGACGTGATTTATATGTTACTCAGTCAAAAACTGAGCAGCAGGGAAAGCTCTTTGTTTTTCAGTTCTCTTCCATATACAGAACGGGACTGGTAAATCTAGAAATATCTCAGTGCTTGCACTACATTACCTAATTAAAACGCGAAACCTCACATGTGTACCAACCCCCCTTGTGCACAACATTCCTACTAAATGTTGTGGACAAACAGCTCCTTCTAAGGAACCCTTCCAATAGGAAATTCTCAGGCCGTTCAGTGTAGCTGTCGAAAATGGATATTTTGTCCATTGTCGCTCCATATTGTAGCTAGTTTATAGTAGGCTTCACATATATTCACCGCCCCTCCTCCCCTTGATCTCACCCTCTGCCTCTTAAGTGATAACAATCACTTGTTACTGATTCCTTCTGCCCCAAAATAAAACCAAATTAGACAGCACCTTGCACTGCATGGTCATCCGCGATACTATCCGAACTTATCTATGGACACTATAACTGAGCTGAGATTTCGAATGTAATGTACGTGAGCGCAGCGTCTGTTCAAGCTTTTCGCGTTCGCCAATAACAGCAAGGTTTTCAGACCTTTCCTTGCCTTTGGTAATTACACTGAGAGTGACAACTTTTCTCCATATAGTAGTAAAACAAGTGTCGCTTTATTAACGGCTACGGTTTCTGGGGCATTACAAGCACAACGCCCGAAGCGTTCGCACAAAGCACCCGCCTTCCTGTGAAGACGTCATCAAAGGCAATATAACATAGTCAGATCTCTAAAGATTCCGTAAGACATCGGTAACCAACGGAGTCTGTGACAGTTGTCCGGGAAGGGGAAGTCAAGTGTACGCCTGCGAGGCTGCGATCTGCTTCGCATATGCTCGGCACTTGTCACTGAATCAATGGATGACAGTCTTCGCAACTGCCACTGGTCTCATAAAAGCTTCAAACGATTCAAGTGCGCCGTCGGTACAACGAGGGCACCGATGCCGAAGAAGCACCGGCCGCTCCCGCGGGTCTGAATCCCGGCGCCGGCGCGGAATGCGCGCAACGAACTCGAGCGTCCTTGAGCAACAAAAACCGTTTCAACGGAATCCCAACACCCTCTTCCCTCGGCTCCTTTCATTTCGCAATGGTTTCTTTCCGCGAAAGTCCTTCCTCGGGAGAGAGATGCGAATGTAACGGAGAAGGCAATAGGCGGCGTTATAATGGGGCCTCCTTATTCCTCTAGAGGGAGTCTCCGCCCTCAGCTGCTGCAGAAAGGTCTGCGCGGAGACGTTCTCCTAAGTCTTACATATCTGTGTTTTCCTTGTTGATCTCTTTCTTTCTGCGGGCCCATTGATGCCTCCTCCACAAACAGAGTCGGAAGAACGGCAGCTCTTCCTTCTCACTTTTCTCAAGCTCTCCGCTAACAAATAAAAAAAAAAGAGGAAAAAGCAGCAACCGCCTTCGAACGCACCTGTTGCGCGCGCCTGGAATGTAACCCAAGAGCGGAAGCTGTACTTACGTTTTTATTTTGTGCGTGCCGCTTGAGGAGGCAACCCGGCCATTTGTACTTAGAAAGAAGAAGAGTGAGTGCGAGGAAGGAGGGGAGGGATTTGTGGAGGGGGTAGAGAACAGCCACGACCTACTATTGCAACAACGAAGACGAACCTCTCTGACGTCACCATCGCCGCCACCACAACCACCATACCACGGGACTGAGCGGCGGCGACTCATCACCACCGGAAGCAGCAAGTGGTCCTCCGGAAAGCTCGCCAGCTCTTCGCTCCGAAAATAGCGTGCGCCGGAGATGTTACACGGTGTGGCAGATTTCCCTCGTTCCGTCTCGCACGCAAGGCAGTCACTCCCACGGGGTGCTGCAGGCCAGGCTAGCAGATCGCTTCCGTTACGGTTCTTGATCTTTCTTGCCTTAAGGCTGACTGTGTATCTCCCATCGCATCGTTTAGCGGTGCCACATCATTTGCTATGTCTTTTTCTTGTGCATTGTCGATCATCGGGTGTGAATGAGAGGCGCCTGGGGAGGTCGGAAGATAGCGGAAGGCGTGTGTGGGAACAGGTGGATATTGCATTGCGTCTTATTTCTTTTTTTTTTCTATGCCTTGTTTTTTTTTTTTCTTCTTTTTTATAGCACTCGATATCTCGAAAAAGCGTTTATTTCCTGAATTGGGGAGTATATGTTGTGGGAGTGGGACCCTCAGTCCGCTCCTAAATGTATGATACACTGAAGCAGTTGCTGAAAAAGCTTCCGTAGTAAGATTTGCCTGTTCTGTTGATTTTACAGGTGTGATTCCCTGTTCGTTATAATTGTTGTGTTGCAAGCTGCAAAAGAGACAAGAAAGCCTTTGGTCTTGGCATTAATGAGGCGAATGTAAGCTCGGAGCAAATTGGTCGTAGAGAGGAAATGTTGGCAGCACAAAAGCATCTTTAATGATAGATATGGACATACGCCCCGCAGGGCATCACTTCGTCACAACAAGCAGATTGAAAGTTCCCGCAAAAAAGACCTCAAGCAAGATATATGAAGAAGCACTTAACATTAGGTACATTCCAGTAATATCATAGTCGGATGCGTAATAATGGTTGAAAATCACGTTCCGGAAAATTTTGTTTTTGTCAGTCCCGACTGCCAACGTTGGTACTTGTTATTTATCTAAATGTTTGCCGTAACTCAGAGAAGCTCAATCGGTGTAGTTTATTTCCGAAATATCACTTTCTAACTGCTGTGGTAGTTTATCTTAATTACTTCATTTGTAGCGCACTTTTTTCACATCATTATTAGGTCGGGTATTTGAATACATGGCGCGCATCAGTATGAAACCGGGTTGTGGCAAAGCAAAACAATGAAGTGCAAATTTTTCACGTCTTCAAAAGCGATCAATCCCTATGATTTCTCACGTTACAGAAGCCCACGAATGGGGGAAGCACGGCAACGAGCGCTAGCTAGGGAATACAGCACAAAACAACGCTTTGTTCCGACTACAGGTTGCAATAAGGAGCCGCTTCCTGCTCTTTCGGGCAGAGGCGGCGTTGGGTTTGAAGGGAAGCATAAACGGTGCTCAGTCTGGTCAAAAGCGGAAAATTGGCTTTGAAAAGCCGGCTTTGCGGAGGGGCATCTACTGAATGTGATATTGCTAAAAGAAAAGGGAAAGGAGGCGGTAATTTGTCTACAGAGAGAAGATAGACGTTAGGCTCAGCCAAGAAAAACATGTAGAAAGAGACCCCTTAGGCTTTCACGCGAGCTTGTTCGTGGAAGCTTAAAGACTCCCCACCATACTGAAGATAAAGACGATTGAGAGAAAGAAAAATACTGCCCGAAGGAAAAAAAATAAACAATACTAAGGGGAATCGGGGAGGAAAAAAAGGCAGTATTGCACCTAAGATAGTCAACAGCGCACATGGAAAGAAAACGAACCCTAAAGGGGAAAAACAACAAACAAAAACACCGGTAACAAAAAAAAAAAAATCGCGGGAGAAGAAGTCGTAGACTTGCGCCCTGAGTGCGGGAACCGAAAGGGCGGGAAAACAAAAGGGAGGGGCTGAGAGGTTGCGAGAACGATGGGGGAGTGTACGACTGGATGGAGCAGGAGGAAAGAAAACGTCGGGAGGCGCGACGATTTGTCAACTGTCCACAGCTCGGAGCGGTCTCTTTTGAAGAAGCGTGATGCCAGAGTGCGTCCGTGGAAACGATCGTCTTTTTAGTTGTCCGCACTCTTGTATGTGCGCGCATATGTGCGCACTTGGTGTTTGTGGCGTTACTGCTTCCCCGCTTCGGGAGTGCGACATTCTTTTGCCAGCTGAGAAATAGCCAAGTGCCAAGAAGCTCGACTTTCTTTCGTGGAGGCGGAGATAAGAAGTCGTAGTTGTGATATTGGCGGTGAGGGCCCCGGGAGGGCGGAACCTCTCAGAAGGGACTTGAGAAGCTAGAACGAGTCACAGGGGATTGATGGAAAGTGGCAAAAAGCTTTGATCTGAGGATTCGGCCGTTCCAGCGACAGTGCCTGCGCCTCGCAGCCTATTTTTTAAAGCAGTGAGCTGGTGAACGTTGTTCACGGTGTGGGCGACCGCGGTGGTTCTGAAATTACGAGTAATAAATGGCCTACTTTTGTTATTCACTAATACGCGCATCAATGAATGTTAGGCAAATCAAGCGTGATGTTCCTGACAAGAGGAAAAAGTGCCAAAAGCTGGGATTAAGTTCGCTGGCCGGTTTGTAAGGTAGTTCGGCCCCACAGCCCGTGTGGTTACCCAAGGACGTATTTTGTCGATGCCACGAGGCGCGTCACCAGTGCATTCATGCGCGTGAATCGAATTAACAGGTGCTCTATATAATGCCACCGCAGCTACACGAAAGCATTACAGTGCTGATGTGCAGCACATTGGCGATCTTTCAAGGCGGACGTGCAACAGAAGAAATCCTTTCCTTCATTTATTTCCGCCTACATTTTTACGCATTGCAGCAATTCGCTATGGCTGTCACCCCGGCTTCCTGACCTTACCTTGACCAGTACATAGCTGTTTAAAATTTCACGAATTTCACCTTCGTATTATTTGTTTTTACGGGTGCGATTCGGAATTCATTTGAATTGCATTTTCAATTGCAGCCTATGTTACTAACGTACGCTGACGGTTCCGCACATTGTTTGCATCACTGTGATCATAGTGGTTAGCGAACTGGCGGCTGAGGCCATGAAGCGACAATGTATCTTCACCAGACCTTAGTTTGCGAGGCTCCTGAGTAGGGCTCCCTTAAGCCTGCGTGCCGGGGGTCCAAAAAGGAGTTTCATTTCGGTGGAAATAGAAAGTTTTGATGATGATGATGATGGTGGCGGTATATTGCGCGCCCCTTATCGAACACAACCAGGGAGGGATCGAGGTGATGAAGGGTGGCTGTTCCTGGCCCTATGGGACTGGGAATGGTAGGTCAACGCCACTCGCGGCGGGGGCTAGCCAGCCACCGAATTTTTATCTGTTGCAGGCCGTCATTGCACCCTCCACCGCTTCGCTGGTGGACGACGGCTGTTGCGACGCGCGTCTTTCTCTCCCTCTTCTTTTTCTTTCTTCTCTATTTTCTCCTCTATCCGCACGAGGCAGCGGAGGTGGCTCAGTTACAGAGCCATTAAGGGAGACAGGTGCCAATCAAGATGATAAGCACATATTATGATCGCGTACCTGTCACATTCTTACGCTTATTAGCATGGCGGAACTTTCACGTCTTCTCGAAGCCCCAACTGCCCTGCTGACTCCGTTGACCTGCAGCACTTGATCTCATCCCGCAATGCATGGTGCGCTTGTGGGACTCCGAGGCGCGGACGAAAAAAGGTGGTACAGTTTGCTGTTGCGGGTACGCCCTGGCTGCCACAAAAGCTATAGAAATGTTCGAGGAAGACTCCTAAAATCAAGCGGATGTCTGTTTGTCAGAGAGAGGCGCCAGTTAGGTGTGAAATGCATGTTTCTCGGCAGCAAGGGCGTTAGAAGGAGCTTTCTATTCTTTCTTTTTGTGTGTGTGTGTGTGTGTGGGGGGGGGGGGGGGGGCAGATTTTTGGCCGCTGGCGGATTTTCTTTTTTTTTCTTTTTGGTTTTTCACATTACTGTGTTGCTAGGACCCTGTCAGCCACAGCGTAAGAATGTGGCAGGAACACAATCGTATACTATGTGCGCATCATCTTGATTGGTACTGGTTTCCTTTAATCGTTCGGTAACCACTATGACCAAAGTGCTGCAAACAGTGCGCGGAAACAGAGCGTATTGTTTGTCGCTAGCTCACGTTATTCACATATATGCCACGATTGAAGATGCAATTCAAATGCATTCCAAATCACACCCGTTAAAGAAAAAAATAATAGGAACGTGAAATTCGTGCAGTTTTTAACCGCTATGTACTGGTCAAGGTAAGGTCAGGAAGCCGGAGTGACAGCCATAGCGAACTGCTGCAATTTGATATGGCACCCAAGCAATATGTAACTTTGAATGTAAGGCGAGAAATAAAAGAAACTAAGCAAGTGTTCAATGCAGCACATGGTCTTCCTCTCAGTGGCAATGTGTAGACGGCATGCTAGACTCCCCAGAAGTGATCGCAGAGTACAGCTGGGCAGCTTCAGACATAAGAGAACGCTTCAAAAAAAAAAAAAAAAAAAAAAAGCCTCTGTGAGACTAGAAGACCACAGGTTATATATATCTGGACATGTGTCCTGAGGCACCGCTTCAGGCTTGCTTTTTTGGCACTCGGCAACTCTGCCGTTTCTTTTTTTCTTTTTCGTCCATAAGGGTCGAATTGTATGGTACATAAGACCTGGGAAAGCGCAATGTGCAGATGAGGCAGACTGTGCACCGGAGCCCATGGACATTTTCACGACAATTTTCACGACACGTGTTGCGTTTATGAAGAGTGTCGCGTACGACGTCGGGTTGGAGGTGCGTTTTATTCGCATTTTAGGCTCGTTTCTTCACCACATATGCGATTCGGTTTTGTTATGCGTAGTCTTCAAACGCACGAATAAAAACAACACGCGCTGTTCGACAGCAAATGGCTCGAGCGGGAAAGTTTTCCGCCCGGACAGTTGGTGGCGCCAGTTCTTCAAGATCAGTGGCGCCACCATACCACCGCACTAGGCCCTAACCTTGACAGAGGTTTTGTGTCGCTCGAGCACTGATATCCGATGCATGTTCATGTTAATGAACATTAAATTTATTTCTAACTTGAGGTGTAGCCACCTATACCGGGCAATAAAACACTATATTCACATTTCTTTTAAAGCCGAATCAGAGAAATCACGTTCGCCTAAGACAATGATAACGATGATGTTGACCAAGTGCAGAAAGCCATGTTTCTTCCAATGACCTGCAAATGTCATTTTCCAGTACATAATAGCCTGAAGATCTTGGCAGTGACCTGGGACACCTGGAGACAGTTCGCTGAACAAAAGTTTACGAATTTTGCTTAAGACCTAGCTTTAAATAAATACGTAAATAGTGTGCGGTGATAAATTAACTAAATGTTCAGCTCACCATTGCTTACCATAGGTTTGATTAATTATGTCTAGAGTAGGAACAACGTTCCAATAGGCCTATAATGTAAGGGGTATCAGAAATAATGGTTGACACTTAAAGTCATTTCATGTTTAATACAGACGTAATCATTTAACTATTATCAGTTGCCAAATAATATCATGAGGTGAAGAGTTTTTCATAACTTCTGGCTACGATTGCGGCGAACTATACGTGCATAAATTAGAATATGTTCAAGCAGAGACATAAACACGTGATTAATTAACTGTATCAGATAAGTAAATGAGATCAGCAAAAATTGGTGCGGTTCTTGCCAGGGCTAAAGAGGAGTAACTTGCTTAAATATCTTCCTTCGTGCACTAATTATTCATTGGCATGACGATATGACCACTAATTGTTACGTAAAGATGTAGTTTTTCATGCAGGGCTGAAAAAGCTGGAACTATTTCATTCCTGCAACTACTACGAACAGGAATAACGTACGATGGAGAAGGATTCAGAGGATTACTCGCGTCCATTATAATAACGATGAAGTTGAATTGTGCCCGCCCATTAACTCACAACCTCTCACTGTTGTACTCTCAGCAGCCCCTGTCTGTCCCCACATCTACATGGCAGTCGCAGCACTGATTCGGTGCTTGCTATTCAGGCTGCGTTGGTGGGAGAGAGCGAGATAGAGAAAGAGAAATGAAGGTTGCATGCATTGCAGCACTACATCGCAGCCCTGCAGTGCAGTGACCGCTCGCGCGTTTCCTATTCTTGCAACACTGCAAGGACGATGCCTGCCGATGCTTTTGCAACGCTGAGCATACGCCGAGCGGCACACGCTTCGCACGCGTGCAGTACTGGGAGTCTATGGATGCAGTGGCCTACGGAAGCCGATCGAGAAGTAACAAAAAAAAAAAAAAACAAAAAAACGTTGCAAACAAAGAAGAAAGCATGACTGAGCATTCAGGTGGTGCTTTGAGTGTATCGGTGCGTGTGGGAAAAAAAGAACCGGTTGAAACAAGGAAGAAAAGGGAAGCGAAACAGGATTCTTATGGGTGCAGGGTTTCTACGGAAGGAGGTAATAAAAAGAAGATGAAAAGGACAAATAATCTGAACACTGAGGCAAGCAAAAGTTGAAGCAACAGGAATTCCACCGTGCTCAGGAATTTTCTCGCTGAGCGCTTCCTCCAGGGAGGCAACGGCGGCGATGAACTCTCTCGATAACGGAAATGTTACTGCCCCGCAGACGTCGCGGGAGGGCGCTTCAGTGAGTTCCTTCGGTGACAACACACACACATACACAGAGAACCACCACCAGCTTCTAAACAGGACAGGCCATAAATCCGCTCGGCGCCTGCATGCGCTATGACGGTGTATTTTTGTGGTGTGCATGCGATTCTCAGAGGCGGCGCTTGTGGGTGGGCATTTCATCACGCACGCGATTTAGCAGCGAGGTCTGGCCTAGCTAGCCTAAGTTCCACTTGCTAGAAGATAAGCTCCTCGGGTGCAAGAATGGACCAGGTTGGCAGGCACCAGATACGTAAGAAGTTAACTGTAAAATCAGCAACATTAACCATAGCTGGTGAGCTGGTGAACAATTTTTTTTTTTTTTTTTTACAGGTTATGAGGCCAACATGATCTTATCCTCTACAAGCCTTTGTATACATAATGCTTAAAAACATTCTCATAGCTGATGCTTGAAAACCTTTGATTAACTGCTTAATTTCACATGACGTTGTGGTAGGTACACGTACCATTTGTCGATTGCTAGCGGGCGATGTATGCAGCGGGATGTTCATTAACTACTTCAAGGCACAGCTGTGCCCTGACTTGGATATATACTACCTGTAGATTTGTGTAATATCAAGGCTTTTTGCATTTCCTCCCCTACCCGTGCGGGAGTGGACATCTAAATAGATCTTGCTTACGGGCAGAAAAAAAAAAAGAAAAAAAAGAAATTGGAGGACGTTTAAGCTTCACCTTTAAGAGTTCAGCATGATAGCGTTTAAACGCCAATGCTTTGATGACGATGGATGGATGTATAGGGCTTTGAATCGAGCGGCGGCTCGCGCCATCTGTTGCGGCAGCGCCGTACGATTGAAGGCATTTTCCAGTGAGCGCCGCATCGCAGGTAAGCAAACGGAGATGTTCTTTGGTACTCGCTTAACTATTACTTCCGTAATTATAGTTTCTTTCTAGTTACGCAACTAAATATTACCTGACAGTCATAAGGAAATGCATACATTGGTCTACCTGTGTTCGGAGGGAAAGAATGCGATTCTGTGGCGGAGTGGTGGCGGGCTCGCCTCGCACTGCGAAGGAACCACATGTTCGACTCCACAGGTTTCCGCAAAATTATTTATTATTATTATTATTAATGTTGTTGTTGTTGTTGTGGCTGTAGGAAGAAGGAAAAGAAAATGCACGGGCCTGCTACTGACTCTGTGGCTGAGCCACCTCCACTGCCTCGTGCGGACAGAAGAGAGAAAATAGAGAAGAAACGGCCGTCGTCCACCACCTAAGCGGTGGTGAGTGCTATGACGGCCTACAGCAGATAAAAATTCGGTGGCAGGCTAGCCCCCGCCGCAAGCGGCTGTGACCTACCTGTCCCAGCCCCATCAGGGCCAGGATCATCCACCCTCCGCCGCATACCGCATGGCTATGTAGATGGATTTCGCATGGGCATGACTTTGTCGGCGCTGTAAAAGAGGAACTAGTTGGTATATCGCAAAAGAATGGTACCATAGGCTAGAGCGTCAAGGAAAGGTGTGCAAGCGACAAAACGGTTGATGTAGTTTAATTAGATAATTAATTAGAGCCGATCAGTATAATAAATGGTTCGCAGGAAAGGAAAGGTGCAACGTCTGTTACTTTTGTTCTGATTGATTGGTTGATTTATAGGAAGGGAAAAGCACGGTAACTGTCTCACTAGTTTTCTGTGGACACCTCAACCGCGCCGTAAGGGAAGGGAGGAAGGTGGGAGGTAAAGTGGAAAGAGAGAAAGAGAGAAAGAGCAGCCGTAGTGGAGGGCTACGGAGTAATTTCGACCACCTGGGGATCTTTAACATGCGCTGGCATTGCACAGCACACGGACGCCTCTTCGTTTCGCCTCCATCAAAACGCAGCCGCCGAGGTCGAAACGCAGCCGCCTCCCTGCTGAAAATTAGGCTTATAGACCAAGCTGCCCATGGGCACCTTCTTTTCTACATTCCCACAGTATATAATAATGGATGGGAAAAAAACTGTTTTGATTTGATTTATTTGTGATATGCTTGTTTTGCGCTTTCATACCCATCCTGGTGGCTTAGTGCATATACGGCGTTAAGCTTCAGATTCGAAGGACACGAGACTGTATCCCTGCCCATGACCCCTTAGAGACCAAATGCATAAACGTCATTGCTCTCTTCTAAGTTAGTACGAGAAGAACACCAAGCAGCAGCAAGTAGTCCGAATTCCTCCGCTGCGACGTCTCTCATTCCCCATGCGCAGCTTGCCGCATTAAGCCCAACATATAACATTTTTTAGCCTTGTAATGACTCGCATGGCGAGCGTTGGCCGCGTGCCGAAAAAGACGACGTGGCCCATCCGCCCCTGTCTGGTGACGTCCAAAAATCAATCAATCAATCAATCAATCAATCAATTCGACAAATACAATTTATCAATGACCAGTTCAATTTATCAATGACCAGTTCAATTAATCATCAACCAATTCAATGAATGTGCAAAGGGTATACGCACAAATGCTAGGTCAATAGCTGAAGTTTGTAGGTGAAGTTTAGGCCCATTCCGCAGGCATATAAGCATAAAGCAGTGTAGAAAAATTTGAAGGAAACGAGCTTCTTCTGGATAATTGTAGACACGCTATGCGACAAGGGCAAAACATGCCAAGAATCGAATCACGTAATGACAACGCATGAAAATAAGTGCAAAAATGGAAATACGGTACAAATACACAAATTGTTATCTACACCAATCGCATAACTAAAGAGAGAGAGCAATAACATAAGTTTAAGTTGGCAGGAGAAAAACGCATGTTTGATAGCATCAGTAATGCAACCATAGTGGTTTATTTTGGGCAGTGTTATAAGGTTGACTTTCGTTATCATTTGTCGACTAGAAATTGAACGGTCCCGCTGATAGAATTAATTATTTAGTCTTGACTCACTGATGCATCACTGCCGCTTCTGAGGCAAGCTACGCCGCAGCTTGCTACGCCACAGCTTGCATCAGGAGCGGCGCAGCAAATGCCCTTTAGCTTAGTTTCGATCGACCGGGAATATCTGTAGCTTTCAGTGAAATCTCAGCGCGCAAGTGCGTTTACATATCTCAATATGTTGTACAAGGGGCCACGATCTCTGCAAATCCCCCTGCCTCGTAGTCGGACTCTTCAGCCAGTGAGCCCGCGGTGGGCGAGAGCGGTCAAAATTGAATGATAATTCTTGAAGTGAGGATGCGAGGCGCGCGATGTTGGCGAACGTACTATCAACACTTCTGGTCGACAGGTCACGTTCTCTCGGACCAGATTGTGGATGCCAATAGAACAAGGGCGACTACGATGAGGGGCCTATATTTTCCGCACGTAAAAAAATCCGGCCATTTCCCCTGTACATAACACATGGAACGCGCACGCTGCCACCTTGCGTCTGGATCCCCAGAAGCCCGCAGAGGGGCCATAGCTGCTACCGTAACGCAGAGGGCGCCTAGTAGCGAGGCTCCGTAACGAGTTTTCCCCAGTAATAACGGGTGCAGCCGGAGGTGAGATGGTGGTGGGTCGGTGGAGGGGAGGGCGTAGTGTTGAAGACGTAGGGAGAGAGTGGAGTCGTGGTTCGGCTGTATGCATATAAGGCCAGTTCCTACGACAGCGGCATCTAAAGGCAGCGCAAAGAAAGGTCGGCCGGGGCCAACAGGCATGCATGGCGAGGGGCTACCCAACTCTGCTCCCCCCCCCCTCTCCCGCCTTCCGCGCCTTTCATGCTCTCTCCTGGCCCGGGCGGCCTGTCGAAAAGAAGGTCCGCATTCCAGAGGCAACGTGGTCCCACCACGGTACCAGAGAGGCGGGCCGCCGCCGGCTACGCTGCTGTAGCTCCCGCTGTTTACGCCACGGGCGAGACAGCCGAGTTGGGTGCAGCGAACGTATGCAGTGGCAGTGCTCGGCAGACATATGTGTGTCAATGCGGACCATGCAGCTGGGCGCAGCAGGACGCGACGGAGATGCGTACAGACACGAGTGCTTTTTCTAAGGCTTGCAACGTAAATTCTTAAGCAGCCCCTATGGGAAGAGATATAGTGAGAACAGAAACGTGTCAACATCCGCTAATTGGACGGAGTTCTTGATCGGGACTATTTTTGTACACCTGACGATGACTAGTAGGTTTTATAACAGCGCCATAAAAATGTGAGAACGAAGTATAGAACTGATGGATCAAGCACGAAACTGATGGCACAAGCAAAGTAGAAGCAAAAGAAAAGTAAAACACAAGCAACGAACGGACTTCATAGATGGCCTCGATGCCCTACGCCGATTGAGACACCCATTCGCACGTCGCGTGTCGCGAAGTTTCTGTGAGGTGGGCATTGCAGTAAGTAGACAGCTGTAAAATCCAGGGAATAATCGATTTGGCAGGATCATCATTGTCTCAGTATATGGCACATTGAATGCTCAAGAACTGTGAATATGTATTTTGTTTTATCCAATGGCTTTCGCAATGGCGGCCACCAAATCGTTGGGCTCAGATGAACGCGAAGATTTAGTGCATCGAAGGTCTATGATGCTAAGTGCGAATTCTGCGCTTATATATGACTACCATAAGACTGAAGATATACCGATAATGCTGGCTGTAAGACTATGTACATTTCTAGTTCCCGTACTTTCTCTCACACAATGCCACCGATTTCACTGTTCAGCATACTCAGTGACCCACAAGTTCTACACTCCGATCTCGCGACTCTTCATTTCATGGGAGTCTCAACAGAAAATACATCATCCTTATAGTGCGCCATTCTTTACCTAAGTCGTGGAAACGACTGTTCTTCGCGTATATGTAGAAGACATTCATTCAGATCGCATCGACTTAGATGGTGGCGGTCATAAAGAGGATTATTATAATGGACGCCAAATCAGTAGGCCAGCTCTTCCATTCACTGTGCCCTTGTACAACACAAACATTAGGTCGTAGTGCTAAAAACAACCAATTCGAACATAGAAACCACTCCTTGCCCACCGGAAGTGCACCATAGAGGACCTACGGTCTTTTCAAAGAACGCATCTTGAAATTTCGACTGCGCTTACTAACAGCATGCGGCTGCTGCTATGTGACCCATTGGACGCAACCAGGTCAGGGACGTCGGCACCTGCATGTATACTTGATCCGGAAATGAAGATTCGGCATGCTAAATCCCTTGAAGTGAGCCCACGCAAATTAGGCGCATTATTCATGCCTTCCCTTAGAACTGTGTACACGTCATCGGCTTCCTTATCACCTTGCCGTATACTCCAAGCAACCGTACATCAGACAATATTCATCCTTCATTCCTGTCCTCTTACTACATGTCCTTAGTTTCCTCTCTCTTCCATAGTAAACTAGCAAAGTGCAACCGAGAATTCTCAGTCAAGTTGATTGGTTTTTCTCCCTTCCCGATTAGCTTTTCTCGCCCCTTTGCAGAGCCACCAGAATAAAGAAAGAAAAGAAAAGGCCGTTTTTTTCACTCACTCTGATCAACACCGCGCTCTGACCCCAATCTTGGCACGAGAAATCAAAGTAGGCTCTAGCAAAGTTATATGCGACACTTGCTGCCGTGTTTCTTTGATCAATGGGGTCCCAATTTCGGAGATTTATCTGGGTTTGTTTCATGACCGGCGACAGCCGGTCGATATGGTCAGGAGTTTGATAGGGTGAGAGTGGAGAGAGGAGGAATACGCTGTTTAACGTCAGGGTTGTCCTGATATGTTTCTATTGCTCTTTTATAGTTCGCGGCAAGGGTCGGAAATCTCCGCTAAACCTGGAGCGCGTATAATCGTTTCACTCAACCACATAGGGTTGAATGAATAAGAATTCAATAGGTTCGGTTTTTCTCAATGTACATGGGATTTAACGCTCCAAAGCGGATCAGACTGTGAGGAAAGATCTGGTTTGGTTTGGTTTTGGTGGAGTTTAACGTCCCAAAGTGACCCAGGTTATTAGAGGCGCCGTAGTAGAGGACTCCGGAAATTTCGACCACCTGGCGTTCTTTAACGTGCACTGACATCGCACAGCACACGGGTGCCGATATAACCACCGTCACTAATGGTGGTTTGCATCGGGCTTGCGTGCGTTTGACGCCCTCTGGTAACTTACGTACGGCGACTGCGGCCAGGGCGCAAATGGCGTCTCAATCTCGAATTAATTTTGGCAGTTATAGTAATTAATCAAGTAATAGCTGATAATGTATTACGTTTCTTTTATCATCACACTCCATTTTTATTCTCCTTAGCCCATTTCATCGGAACCATTCCACGTCCATAAGTGCCAGAAATTGTAATTGGCAGAAACTGGTTGTCGCGGTGGCGAATGTTGGGAATCAGATGGAACTAAAGAGAAGTCGGCTCAGTATTATCGCTATTCTTGATGGTATTCCATTTTTATGCTTGCCAGCCTTTGTCATTGACTTGGCAGGTGCCACGCTGCTTCTATCAATGGAGTTGTCAATGGACTATGCGTGGGATAGAATCAAATAATGTCTACATGCAGGAATTGAGGTAGAATATTTTCGCTTTCCATTGACGTCCTCAGGATGTCTGCAGGAACTGAAATAGGTGATGTTTGCTTTCCGTTTAAATGTTCAGTCTTGGCGATATTAAGCGTTTGTGCACGCCGCATACTGAGCTCAGAGTGAGCAGCGGTTGCGGCGATTGAAGAAGACTGATGGACGGTAGAGAAGGCCGCCCTAGTGGAAAAGGTCCCCCTTTTTGCTATGCAAAAGCATCGCCGCCCTCAGTAGGGCTAGGAGAGGATAATAACCGGAGACGTCTTTGCTGTTGGTGGTGGCGCTGTCGAACGGAGAGCGTCCTTGAGGTGACGTCGGCTCTAATGACTGGTGGGCCCGGCACCGATGCTGACGGCATGAGTCCGCCCAGAGAAGGACGACGACGGCCTGAGCGCCGCGAAGTTTATACACACACGCGCGTGCGCGTTTGTCGAACCAGACCTGTCTGAGTTTGATGTGCCCGCGGCTTCTCCGCTCCCGCTGCAAACTGAGCCCTGTGGGAAGAAACGGCTGGGAGAAGAGCGCCACAGCCGGTTATGCGCGCATAGCCTAGCTGAGCCTGGCAGATCACTGTAGCCTGGCGACGCAGAGTTGAAGGGAGGAGGCTCGAGGGCCTTTGTTTTGCATGCGAATACCACCCGCGTGCGTAGTCCCCGTTTCTGGCATCTTTTGTTGAATGGGTGTGGCAAGAAAGGCGGCTGTTGGGTTTGGTGAGAGGGCACCAGACAGTTCGAGCGCAAAACTGGGGCGCTAAACTTGATCATTATTGTAACTACTGCTATTAACATTGTTAAAAAGTATTAATTATTATTGTCACTCTTACAGTAGTAACCGTAGTAGTCGGAGGCGGAGCACTAGTTTGTTTAGCGTTGACAAGAAGGAACCCAGCTCCTCTGCTTCATTTATTTGCACTGATCATTTTTAGCGTCACGAAGTGTTTCATAAAGGCTGCACAATACGACACAGCAAAAGGTATTATGAAAACGCGACCTTCATCACCACTCACTCTCCGCGCCACCAACATTGAAGATGTTTTTGCACACAACGTATACACACATGCGTCGAACGAGCAAAAGCGAATTGCGTCGTTGGCTACCACTCACGACACGTCACTGGTTCTCAACGCCCGAAGAGAGAAACACGTGTCGACAAGAACACGCCGGCGTATTCGTAATGAATTCCGGCGAATAAGCGGAGCCGCCACGGACAACCCTCATAAACCTCCGCGCCTGCCACTGCGGCGGACTTGTTGCCAGCATAGGGCGGCGAGATAACGCCCCTTCCACACAGAAGCGATGCTGGTGCCCAAATGTGAGCTTTCGGAGGACGTTTAAAGGGAAGCTTGCGCGATATATTCGGCCGCCAGGGGTATTTAACCGCGCCAGGGCCACCGAGCTTGGCGTCCTTGAAACGTCGACGAGCCAAGCCAATGGCGTCCGCTTGCTTGCTGGATGCGCCGCCAAGCTCTCAGACCCTATATAGTCATGCCTTCAGTTTCGTTGGATGCCCCAGAGTAAGCGTTGACGTTCTTAGCAACAACGAAATCTCGGTTATTTCGAATTTTAGGTTCATTGGAAAGGACGTAACGCCAGGTTCAATAAACTCACGTCCCCATCATTCGAGTAAATTTTTGGTCCCCCCGCCGTATTATATGGACTCACTGCATTCTACAGAGGGGAGATGCCAGACAGATATGTATGCCAAGGAGCCGAATTAAAGAAAAAAGAAAGAGTGAGTGGGGAAGCAGATTCGATTTATTCCGTGTCATAAAACTGGCGTTCACACTGAAAGGATAGCGCTTATTCATGTGCCTTTGAATTCTGCACGGTCCTGTTCGTGAAGCAGCTAGCTGGAAGCCTGGCTCGAATTTCGTGGTTGCTGTCTGAAGAAGCTGATTTAATTGGGGAATGTGTGTGTGTCTGCGTGTGTGTGGTGGTGGTGGGGGGGGGGGGGGGGTTGTTGGAGTTGATGTAAGCAAGTCGAGAGCAGCACTTGGACCCACGAACAGCCACCATGCTGCTCGTGAGCCGCAGTGTTAACTTAACACAACCTTTTTAAAACCCACGCTAAGTTGAAGTCGACAAAGGGGGTGATATCCACCAAATGGCAGGTTCAACTTTCATGAAAACCGAATTCAATTTACCTACTTAACCTATACTTGCACATAAATTCCTCGGATCTCAGCATTCCTTTATTGCATTGACATCTTGACTCCATCCGGGTGCTCCTAGTTAAGAGCTGCTTAACTAATAAAGGATCGATGTCGTTCGAAGGTCGCCGTAATTTTCTCGGTTGACACTTTGTATACAAGCCACGAAAAACTGGAATAGCATGTTCATACATATAACGCACAATGGCGTGTTGCTTAACATATATGCTTTTCGCTCTGAAAGCATAGATAAGAAATAGAAGTGCATTATTTGTTGTTGCCAACGTCCAGTAATAAGGCAGGAAAACTTTTGCAAATCTGCAGCGAAAATAGCAAATAAACAACAAATTTCAAATTTCGTTGTGAACAATCGGCATAACCCTTTAAGCAAACACAGTACAACAAAAGGTTCGAATATAAGCAACGTAAGAGGGCCAACCCTAGATCATGTATACACCCCCAAGTTCCTTGCACTCCACGTTTCTTTGGAGGCGTTGTCCCGTGTACGGGCGAGGATGATCAAAGGCTCCGACCAGCGCACACAATCATGTCGCCTCTGTCAAGAACGCACACGCTCGCGTAATAGGCGTCTCGGAGAATAGGAAAGACAAACTTTAGAAGAAGAGAAAGAGGAGGAAAATGAAAAAGAAAAAGAAAGAAGGCACGCAGAAGGAGGAGGCATAAATACCCGAGAAGGTGTGCGCGCGCAGACGTCGCACTCTCCGCACTGCCCCTGTTTTTCCTCGAGCGTCCAATCGGAGAAAAAGGTAGCACCCACGCAGTTGGCTGTCATTGGTCCGAGCACCCGTCGCAATCCTTTCATTCGGCGGAGCGCACTCGACACGTCTGGCGTAACCTTGCCGTCGAAGCGTCACGACAATGCGAAGCGACCGTAACTGCGCAGTATAAAATAAGTTGCGCCAGCGGAAAGTCTTGAGAGGCCCACAGTGCTCACTGGAGTGCCGTCTTCGGGTTGAACGAGTTGAGATATAGACTATATAGTCTTATAGCACGTAGCCGGAGAAGCACGGATTAGCCAGCAATTCATTAGCATTCATCATATATCAATAGAACTTGCGCATACCTTTAAAGAAAGACGTTGCTTGTAACGTCCATAGGCGAACACCGCAAAATCAGCCGATTGACCAAGCGAGGATTGTATGATACAACGCCAACACACCACCAGAACACCACGTTTCGTTTTATCCAATCGATCATCTGAAGCTGCCACGGGTGAATACCAATAGGGCTGCACCAGCGTTTGCGAGCCAAAAGCACGTACAAAAATTAGCTGATACATCGTAGCTGTACTCAGCATGCAGTAACAAATGTGATACAGTAACGCGCTTGGCATCGCAATTAGTATAAGGTTATGCGTATATGCTACGGCGATATTACCCAGAGCCATGCATAGAAGCCGCGCCGAAAGAGACGATCGAGGGTTGCTTGTAGGAAAGCCTGTACCTATGCGTACCATTCCCAGACAGGGTGCTTCAGTGACACCGGCTGTTTGTGCTGCTGCCGCTGCTGTCGCTGCTAACGAATTCAGAAACCTGTCGCTTGCTGAGCCTGTCTCGCGCACCTAGCTTAGAAAACGAACGCATCGGCAAAGGCTATATGTCTCGCATAGGATGTGTTGGCCCTTGTAAGCCCTGTATTGCCTGGAGTCTGTCTCCTTGTAGAGCTTGTTTGCTTTCTTTTCTTTTTTTCTTTGCTTTCTTCTCTTCTTAAAGAACCGAATTCTGACGCCGGGACCGTGTCTGCCGAGCGCGTTACTTGAAATGTTTGTGTTCGTTTTTAATTTAGATTCTTTCGTGACTCGCAGCAGCGGTCCGCTGGTGTATACTTATAAATATACATAGACCAGTAGTATAGTGGGGTCGGCTCTGGGATGGCTGGAGTTCCACATGTGGCTATATATACACCCCACGAAGTCAGGCAGTCCTGTCGAATGCCTACGTGAAGGTGTATATGGCTTCCCGTGGTAGCAGTCATGCCGTAACCTTGAGGGAATCATCCGTTTCCTGCGTGGTGAGTCGTGTCGGCCGTCTT
>NC_139354.1:4375401-4427901 GCF_055883805.1 Amblyomma maculatum
GGCCGTACAAACAGCAAACAAAAACGAAACCGAAACTATAGGCTTCCTGTCCTAAGGCGGTGCATATAATGGCGCAGAGATGACGTCGCAGATAAGAGAGATCATTACGTCCCGTTTTGCCTTCATGTTCTTCCTTGTTCTCTTGTGATGTCTGAGTACATTAAAGTTGTTATGCAACACCAATTACATCCTCCTTTCTTTACATTATATGCGGAACGTCCTTACTCATACTAGATTTTTAACCAGCAGGCTGGAAGCGATGCCCTATTCATAATGACTCAAGTCATTGAAGACAAGCATTGTTAACGAAATAACCTAGTGAGAGTGAAGTTTATGATCCAGCAAATCGAGCTCCTGGCCTAGTATATCAACGTTATAGCCCGAGCCCTGCATGCAGTGACTCCTTCAGCTGTTGACAAGGAAGGAAGCAAGCCCAAGTTAAAAATACATTTCAGAAAGATACGCGGCTGCGTGATATAATGACAGAAAGTGTAACCTTTGTTAAAGTATATATTTGGTAAAAACACGTACAACGCCATGGAAGGATGCTGTAGATATTTTTTAAACCATTAGTGTTTGTACAGTGCCATTTGCGCAACCTAGCAATTAATTGAATATAGAAAGAATAGGCGGAACAAAGCGGCGGGTGATGTATCAGGATCGCAGCACTTTCGGCATGCACAGAGCTGTCGTCAAGAGCGTAGCTGATATCTTGTCAAAGGGGGCCGATTCCATCTTTTCCTTTATCTTATCTTCCGCTGCTCCTACTTTTACGAGTGATCTGCCCTGTTTGGACACAATCATCATGCTGCTCGAGGCTTCGAAGAATACGCACCGCAAGCTTCAGAACACGCTACTTTAATTTCGATCACCAGGAAATACAATTTCTACCAGGTCCTCGAGTCTTCGGCAATATCCTTACATTCTTGAAATACTGTTGCATGTGTACGCAGGTTATCATGCTGCATATTGAAACTGTAGGAAATCATACTAGGAACTTCACTGACGACACAATGGTTTCCAGTAAAAACATTCCAAGCAGCTATAGCACTCTGAAGAAAATTAAGCCTAAAAGGGGGTAAAAAGAGAGTATCATGTCTTCCAGCGCACTCCCTATCGAAAGCAGGGTATGCTGCCCAAGCCCTGGCGTACAATTGCTCCACCAAAAATGCAAAATAGCTATGGTCGACATGCAAAAGAAGCAGAAACTCTCGCTGTTACAGGTATTTTACCCCAGACTTAGATCTCCTCCTAATGCTAGCCTCAAGATTTTTAGTGCTGAGGTTATTTGGTTTGTGAGATTGCTAATTGCATCAAATGAATTCTATTTGAGGGGGGGGGGGATATGCCTCTTTGCCAACACTATAGACTTCTGTAGATTTAGTGTGCGAAAATCTACCATGAGGTTTGATAAGAATACCCTGCTTTTATAGGGAGTGCACTAGAAAACATGTTACTCCAGTGTTACACCCCTATAGGGACTTTCGTGTCACAGTATACTCTCCTTACTTACGTTTGATAAGAGTTAATGCATGTTAACTGCGTACCCACCGCACCCCCATCCCTGTACCCAATACAAAGGCCATCTCGATTATATACTTCCTCAGGTAGGATATTACTGAGAGCGCAAAATCCCTGGATTCCTAGGTTGATTTACTAGATACCTTCAGCAGGTCACTGTGACGTCGTTTAGCTTGAAGAACGTTCCACGTATATTGTTCAAAAATCTGTCGTAGTCCTCAAAAGACTGGTATAGAATCCTTACAGCGAGCTGGAGCTCATCATGGAGATCCTTATACATATATCTCTCATCGTTCCCTGATAAGAATTTTTTGAGGTAAAATCAGTCACTTTTTTAAAAAGAAAAGCACGTAAAGAAAAGTGCTTATAAGAAACTGAGCCCTCACCTTCCCTTCTGCATCCCATCGATTCCCTCCCGTGGCTTTCATGTAAAGGGCACAGTAATTTTTTTCCGCAGTCATAACTTACGAACCACTTACCGACAAAGCCACAAAGATAAAAAAAAAAAACAGCTAACAAACACTTAAGGGTGGCGAGAACTAACAGTTACGTCGGGCGAAGTGCCACAAGTTTGGAATGCTCGCCCATCCCTTCCAGCGACGCATGCAAGGCAGTTCAAAGGATGTGGCGAGGCCATTACCTCTTATTCCGGAGTCGCAACAACCGGGCGTTCAGAAGCTGGAGAAGCTTGCAGGAAACTCGACCTCGGCTGGCTTGTTTGGAGAATTGGTATTGCATGCAGCTCTGTTGAAGATAAAAGCCCCAAAACACACGCGTAAAAGGAAACAAGCGGAGACACGCGAGGAAAAACAAGCATTAAAACGAGGTAAATACGACCCTCTGTAACGGCACTGCAGCTCAGAGATGCGGTGCGCAGGCAACGGTGCCGTTCGCTCATCGACGAGCGGCGCGACTGAGAAAATTACAGGACGCGGCAGCGGCTTCAGCAGAAGCAGCGGCAGTTCTCTCCCAGGGATGACTCCGCAGTTACTCTATATACAAACAGACGTGCCCGTTTACGCGGGCGCGGATATGCATTCACAACAGCGTACACAGTTGGCTGTATATCGAAGATGGGCAAAGAAAAGAAGAAGCGCGGAGCGGAAGGACACGGCGCCAATTCTGAGCTGGATGCACAGCAAAAGCACTACAGAGACTCACGCTCACGTCTGCGCAATGGACCAAGCCACGCGACTATATAGCAACGACACGAGTCATTTCGCCTTGTTGCGAGAAAAAAGCAAAAACAAACAAACAAACAAAAATCTCGCTGGACCTTTTGTTTCTTCCCTGTAGCTCTTTTATTCTTTTTCTTCTATTTTCAATCGCTCATTTCGCACTTCCCTTCACCGGCATGTGCGGAAAGCGCCCTCAGGCGAGAGGTATAATGGACAATCCCTGCCCATTCGAGCGCCCCCTGCCGTCGGAATCTCGCAGCAGTGGCGGGGGCAGGAACAGGCCTTGCAGAGTTCGGACGCAATGGCTGCTTAATAGGGGAAGAGACCATCAGTTTTCGGAGGGTGCCCTCTATTGTACCGGGGACGCAACCGGCATGTGTACCGAAACAGTTCGTCACCGCCCCCCCCTCCTGCTCCCCCCCCTCTTTTTCTACCACTCCCGCTATCCCCTCTCCACCCCTCACTGCCCACTCACCCACGTTCGCACCCTACTCCCATCATCAGCATCCTTCAGCCCCGAGCACAACCCACAGAACTCTTCAGAGCGCGCCCCAACGCGGTCCGGTCGTGGCGTCCGGTCTTCGAATGGCCAGCAATGGTGCTGGAATGACCGCAAGCTAGCACTTGCTTTTGCCGGCTCCGGCACAAGGCAGCCGGGTGCCTTTTTGCAAGTGGCGCCCGGCAATTCGTCACGGCCCCGAGCTGTGCCCGAAGACCGTGGCGGCGTATTTCGAAGGGAACCACCAATCAACTCGTCAAGAAGACGTGCACGCGCTTGGTGAGGACATCGTGACCCGCTTGCTATAAATACGTGCGGGTGGATTGGAGTGTGCGAGCGCCTGGCGAGAATGAGCAGCCGCTGTTGGTTGCCGTGAATATGGCACTTGTACAGGCCCGCTTACGATTAAACTGTCGCGGGTAATTATGAGGCGCAACAATGTTATGGAAGTTATCATCGCGGTTGTATCCAAACACGAATCTTGCGCCGCTTTAAAGTTATCTTTTGTTTCGCTCTCCTAGCATCAAGTGTGCTCGCGATGACGTCATGACGAGTCAGTATCGGACGTGTTAAGCGGAGGGCGCTATTATCTGTGAAACTTGAGCAATGTTATACTCTGGTAATACCTATCACCCGTCCGGTGCGGTAGTATTTGATCCAGAAGCTAAGTTAAGCAAGCAACACATAAAAGTGATACAGGTAACGATGAAGGATTTATGAACGCTTTCCTTGGGCGCGATTTATTATATCGGTGCCCAAGCAAACGTAATTTAATTTGGCATAATAGTTCAGAAACAGTTAATATCTCACGCACGCACGCACACGCAAACCTATTGACGAAAGTAATTCTTTACTCCATAATTCTATGCCGGGACTTCGCCCCTAGCCCCTACCCTCCCGAAGGCAACTCGTTACCTTTTGTTCGTTTGGCAGGCTTTTTTTGACGACTACACTGCTTGCCAAATAACCGTATATAAAAACACCGACAAATATGGCCCAAAGGGTCAATCCAGGCGAACTTATGCACCTCACTGCCCGTCTGAGGTCGTCAGGACTTTAAATGATAACGGAAGACCCCACAAAGGCAGACGTAAAATCCAGTGACCCAACTTAGTTGTCCTTTCCCCACAAAGGATACTCTTTTAGTGCGTTTCTGCTGCCCCTGCACAATGGCGCCCATAAACCGACTCCCATTCCAGCAAGTCCGAACTATTTCACTCCTCCCACTGGACACAATGTGTTACTGCCAATGAAGGCAACATCATCACTAGACACAGTCAATAGGCGAAAAGACAGCAACAAAGACGCACATATGTACCCCGTTTTCACGTCACTGCGGGGTGCTGTCCTCAAGTACCCGTTCACTGTTTGTCCTGTTAAAGGGGGCCCATAGATTTGGGTGCGCAGAACTCCTGCGCGCAAGACCGAGAACCACCCGTGACATGTTGGCGGGATACAAAAGGGCGAAATAATAAAAAGAGGCGGGGAAATTTTACGAGCAGGGGTCGGTGCGACGCAAGCGGGATAAGTCTGCAGCATCCGGTGAATGTGTGCAGTGCGGTCTGTTGCCGGCTCACACTTGGTTTTGCTCATCGGCGTCGTAAAAAATACGCGCGCGCGACCGCCCCGGCCACCTCCAGGACTGAGCTTCGGTCGTCCGCGAGCTCTCGCGCGCGTGTGCGGTTCGTCAGCGCACAAGTGTACCGTGGAGTGGACTGCTGCGGCATGGAGCGGAAACGATTGGACAAGCTCAGTGCGCGTGCGGACAACCTGCTGATCGACGAGTGCATGTCGGTCGTAACATTCGGCGGCGCGGGATTCTATTGAAGCCCTCGACAAAAGAAGGCGTCCGCACAGCGTCCACTGGCTTGCGTCCCGTCACTAGTGTAGCGTTTCTTTCCAGTTTTCTCGGGCAAATATTTGGAGATTTTATTTCCTCCGCTTCGCGCGCTTTGCTTCTTTTCATATTTTACCGGCTGCGGCTACGCTCCTGACTTAGCGGTTCTTTTTTTGATTTTTTTTTCGCGCGCTATCCATTCACGCAGGGATCATCGTGTTTGCCCCTCTGCACGGTTCTCTGACTCCCTGATGGATGTTTCCTTTGCTAGAAAAAACGTGGTCCTATATTGCTGTTCTGTTCGGCGTTTGTGAAATGTGGGTATGCGATAATGTCATGTGAAAAGAAACTGCATACGTTTTTTTTTTTTACTTTTTTTTTTAACTATTGCTAGTACGTAGTCGAGGGGGCTAAGCAGTCTAGAGGCAGGTTGGCAAGCCGTCTGCTTTAGTAATCGCCTATTCTCGTGCTTCTCTCATATAAACAGCTAATCTTGTTCATAAAAGTAATGAGAATCAGAAATGGCCGATTATCAGAGTGGCTAAGCTTTAGATAGAATAATTTATCATAAAACTATGTACATACGCCAAACACAAAATATAATTTCAGTGTATCAGTTATACATAACAGCGAAAATGTATATATGCATTGCGCTTTAAAAGCTTGCTTGAGGCTATCTGCGGAAAACGTGCGCTTTTGTTAACACCTTCAAAACGTTAAGCTCAAAATCTCTGTGCCCGATGCTCCATGGAGTAGTATTAATTCTCCTGGTGGCCAGAAGAACTGAGCAATGTGCACTGGGCGTCCACCTTGAATGACTGACACGTTTTAAGGTTTCGGATACGCCGTTTTGAAACCGCGGGATGTCTTAATGTATGCAGGGTAACATAGACGCTTGAATATGCCTAAACGACTCCGATAGGGCCTTCGTCGACGGCAAACAGGAGCCCGTTCGCATTTCAGCAACACGGAGCATTGAACCACGACGACTCTCAATTTATGCTTTGCATGGGTGCTCATGTGTACAGCAGAAGTAAGTCAATTTTATGCTCTTATCTTTTCTTTAAAAGAGGGGCGAGATGTGAGCTATTACTGCTTCTGGTGCGCTATCTATAGCCGATTGCGATAGCGGAATATTTAGATTGCCTTTTATCCAATGAAAGGGGTATCCTTATGTAAACTGAATCTACTTGCATAAAATAAGAAAGACACCGTCCTTCAGTCGTTCAAGAGAAAGTGACTGACCTCCAAGTCTCCGGTAAGCACTGGAAAACTGAACGGCAATTTTTTTTTTCTTTGTGTGTGCAACTAACTTTCTGAAACTGCTTCAAACTTCGCGCTGAAAAGATAAATCAGTTCAAAGGAGAGAAAAGAAAGCACATGGACAACGTATAAGAGCTAAAAAACAAACAAACAACCAGTGATGAGAGTGCCTGTACTCGGCCTCTCGAACTTGTGGAGGCGTGGACTGTTCCAGCGAAATTTTTCTGGGAATGCTCTTTCGTTAGACGGTAGAGGGTGGCGAGGGCAGATGAGGGAAGAGAGATGAGGTTTGGCAAAGAGAAACGAGAGCCACGGAGAAAAGCGGCAGCGCAGCCAACGCGAGTTTCGTAGTTCGAACTTATGCTTCAGTTGCGAGCGCGCATGATTTCACGATGCACACGCATGCGCACGCAGACGCATGAACAAGACGAAGGAGTTGGGGCACTGCGGCCAGCAGCGTGGCAAATGAAAAAGCGGCGCTTCACACATGTCTTTTCCTAAACGACCAGTATAAAAGAAGCGTGCGGAAGAGAGCGGTCACATTCAGAACCGATAAAAGTGCGCTACAAACAGCCAGCCGTAGTGACGGGATCGAATCCTGGCCACAGAGGCGCATTCGTCCCTTTCCTTGTGGCGAACACTTGATTCCACACATACGCTTAGCACAAACACACACAGAAACGCACATGCACACGCAGTCTGTTCAATGAAGCTTACAAGTGAGCGATCTTTGCACGCCACATTTTAAAGGTTGCGCAGTGTGTGGCTATGAAACGTGCGAAATGTTTCAATCATACGACCGAAATGCGCGCCAAATCCAGGGCCGGCGCGTTCCGCAGCGGCAGCTCTGCACCCCCCCCCCCCCCTCCATCTCCCCCTCCCCCTCCGCCCCGCAGAGAGGAGTCGACGAGGTGGCCAACAACCCGCCACAAATATCAAAAAGCCGAAAAAGCAAGAAAGGCGAAGGAATCAAAACTTAGAGAACTGACCAAAGTGGAAAAAAAAAAAAAAAAAAAAAAAGGTAACGAACAAAAAATGTCGAAATTCAGGGAGGGCGAAAGACTTGCCGCAGAAAGGAACGCCGCCGACAAGCGCGATCTTTTAAAGTACCGTAAAGCGGCAGACCCGCCGGCGCCCACGGACCTGGGACCTCGGCGGAATTCGCGCGGGCAGCTAACACAGTCCTTTGGTACCGTATAGCGCTACCTTTAATCCCCTCCTAATACGTAACCTTCCGCAACCAACTGCCTTATTAGAAGCTAAGCGTCCATTGAAGTGAGTACATATATGAAGCGACTGGTGCAAGACTTGAGCGAGCAACTAATCCAGAAGCAAAAAATCCATTGACTTCCGTTCCGTCAGCAAATCTATTGTTTAGCTGTCGTCGCACGGCGAGCGCACAAACAAATGGAGCAACAAATAATGCGACAATTCCAGTGTAGAAGCGTGACTGAACTGCGCATAGCCACTGAAAACTCTGCTTGAACTTAGCAGCTTCAGGAACTGAACAGAACTTCACATTTTCTAGTAGCGTCCTGCGGGCGTGAATTCTTTCCTCGATGATGCGGAAGAGAAGGGGCAGGGTAAATTCGCGGCAATACGGTATGCACCGGAAGCTACAGGAGAGGGAAACACTGCTGGCTTGTTCTGAACGAAGCCAAGTGCAGAATGGGCCGGAGAGCAAAAAAGAGAGAGGGGGGCGGTCGGAGACCAAAACACGGCCGCCAGAAAGGAGCACCGGTGGGAACCAAATCGGGCGAGCGGAGAGAACGCGTATGACTGCGACACGAAAAGAAAACAAGAAGAAAATACGACGAAACAAGCGGTGGCAGTTTGGCCGTGTACAGAAGGAGCCCTACTCTTCCCGCCAAAAAAGCAGCCGAGGGAGGTGTCTTCACGGTGGTCATGCCCGCACACATGCCTGCCTGCCGCACGCTTTGTTTTCGCTTCGGCCGGCCAAGTGTTGATTTTGAGACCGCTACCGCAGCAGGATCTGCCTCTTGGTCCGGCTGCAGGTTGCGCGCCATTGCTTTGCTCTATTTTTTGTTTCTTACTCCAGAGGCTCGCGGATCTTGTCCTCCCGTGCAACCCAGAGGCGTAAAATTGGAATTGCGTAGCATGAGCCGTGGTCTGAGGGCGTTTGCCTTCGAGTTCTGGCTAGAAGATAATTGAAGTCATCAGAAAGTGTTAGGGGCTTGTTCCGTGTTTGTTTTTGTTATTTTTTTTTTTTTGGTGTCCTTTCTAGTGATAACCTCCATACAAATACAGAAACGTTATATGCCGTCCTGGCGTTACTTTTTCTTAATTCACGTGTATTGAATTTCACTGCTAATCCAGTTGAGACGTGTTCAAAGACGGGTTTTATTGCTTGAGACGGGTTATCAAACAGTGATGTGCTCTTCATCCCGTTACGTTCGAAACTCTGTCATCAGTAATGAGTGATGTCAGGTACTATTCCATACGCTGAACGTCGTTAGGGATGAGTGCTAATGTTTTGCTTGCTCTGTGAGGCGATATGAGCGACCAAATCGCGCACTGCGTTATATGTAATATAAGCTAGTTGAAACAGGTCTCAAAAGTGTTTGCACTTGCAGATCCGCATGTTTACCATCATTAGCCCAGCTGCGTTCATTGTAGGGCATTGTAGGGTAACTTTCGGTAATAAAACTGTTTTTAAATAAAAAAAAAAAAATCATAGAAGACGTTTTGCCGTGCTTGATCGTGGTTTCTTTCCGGTTTATCCACATGTGTTGTCAGCTGTTTAAAACTCATTAATGTGCATATGATGTCATGTCACGAATGACGCGCGAGGCAGTGATGGAGTTTATCGTACAAGACAAGTTCACAGTGACTGCTGGCCTGACAGCCAGGAGGTGGATCTCATCGCTCGTCCATTCTCCCACGGCTAGCTTCGTCTTCGTGATTGGCTGCGTGTTTTTACGCGCTTCATAACATTCTCAGCGAGTGCAAAGAGGGAAACAAAGAAGAAAAAAAAAGAAACGAGGAGGCAGGCCTCCGTTCATTTCCCACAGTCCTCCTTGCCGTTCATTCTGGTCCTCTTCGGCAGCGATCAGTGACAGCGCTGGTGGCCCGCCGACCTTCCTTCAATGAATGAGTATATTTTTTTTTTCTCTCTTCCACGCAAAGACACGCCGCCAGAAAACACCGATAAAAGCTCCAGCGAACTCGATAAGGAGATAGAAAGATAACAAAAAACGAACCGCAGAGCACCACAGGCCTTAGCGATGGTATAGTTCGCGGGTTCTGGTGGTGCGAGGTGGGGAGGAGCAGGGCTTCCAGGGATGCAGAGGACGTGGAAGGGGGAGAGCGGGGGAAGGCAGCGACGACAGGCGATGCCATTGGCCACCGAAACGTGAGGACAGTAGGCGCCACATTCCTGACTGTATCTCAAGCAAGAAAAGGGCGAGCTTAGCTAGAGGGGGGAAGGAGAGCCACCCTTCCTCTTTTTAAGCATCCACCTTCCCCCCTTTTCACGTAAGGCGATCCGGCGCCATCTTGCTTGCTGCGGGAGGACAGTGTCAGTCCTGGTAGTCCTGCTGGAGTTGGCCCGCTGCGGCACTTGCTAGACGTCTTGTGTTTACGCCTGCGCGCTCGCGTTTTGTTTGCTCCTCTTCGCATTCGACTTTTGTCGTCTTTTAGCTCTCTTTCTTCGTAATCCCTTAGCTTCCTGTCCTTCGTATTATGTTCGTTTTTTGTTGTTTTTTGTTGTTTTTTTTTTTTTTCATTTTGTCTTGCTGCGCTGCTTGAAGGCGGTTGAGGAAGAGTATGTTCTTTGCAGCGAGCGAGAAAAGTCTGCCACCCGGCCGCCAACTCTCATTCTGATTTCTCTCGACGGCCGGCCCTGCCGTTGGTGGGAAAGAATTGGAGAGCGCGGAAAGGAGGAGCAAGAATTCCGCGCTTACTTGACTACTCTGCACCCTATTGCCGCCTTTACCCTCCTCCGTCACTTCTCTCTCTCTCGACCCAGAAGAAGCCAGCTCCGCCGCCACCACCACCGCTGTGGTCCCTCTGGCATGTGTATGCAATGTCTCGCCGCCTGAGAGCCGCAAAGTCACTGGAGTGGAAGTGCGCACGTCTTAGCATCGACAGTTCAGTTAATTGCTCACCTGTTTCTTGCAGGGAGATTGACCCGAGAAGAAGAGAGAAGGTTCTGAGGCTTGACCTTTGACAGGGTGGATACATATAGGTCGGCAAAAGGCAGGGTTCTTTCGGAGGAAACGCTTCTCACAAAGGGCGAGAAGTCCTATTTGGATTTCCGGATTGTCAAAGTCAATACGAAACTATGGTTTCTCCAATTATTAAAATGTTTAAGGGGTAATTTTTGAGAAAAAAAATCTAAGTGTTTTAAATACGCAACTTTCTTTTTCTTACAGTCACAACTTTACAGTCTTAATTTTCCTCTCCTGTCTGGGCTAAGATAAACGTCATAATCCGGTACGCTCGAGGAACTGTTGTGTCGCATTATTTCCTGCGGATCCTGCGAATTTAAGAAAGCAGAAACCGTACTTAGAGTATTTATTCACGACCGCTTCCTGGCCAACTAAATCGCGGTCCAGATCCCTTGAAGACATGTCGCAGAGACCCTGCGTGACCCTATTAATGATGGATATATCTTTGCACATACTTTCAACTTAGCATTTGGGGCCAGGAAAAAATTCTTGTAACGTGGATGTTCTCCGAGTATTAATATCGGCATACCAGCGGCTTCTACATACATTCTCTAAATGTCAGCACACGCACGACACATGTACTTTTCCTGCGTCCTTTCATGGTTTATTCACTAGTGGCAAATGGCGGAACGATATTTAAAGCCTACAGCGTCGATATGGTCGGCAAATAGTAATAATAATAATAATAATAATAATAATAATAATAATAATAATAATAATAATAATAATAATAATAATAATAATAATAATAATAATAATAATAATAATAATAATAATAATAATAATAACCGCTTCATCGCGCATGCCATAGGTGTGATGCACCATTTCCATTGATATGCACCATAGTGGTGTTAAACGACCTCTTCTGACAGGTGGACAGTTGCAAAGGTACGACGAGATGCAGAAAATGCGTGGTTCAAGGCTTTCAGCCTTATTTTGTGCTCTATTTAAGCTCTGTCTATGCGTTCGATTGATGCCGGTAGAGCTATGCACTAATTAACAGCTTTGCTACGACCAGCACCCGTGAAATCACGGGAAAAAGCTCACTGGGCATACGTCCTTCGCACAAAAAATCCCGAACATTAAGCCGTGCGCGAAAGCTTGTTCATAGTTGCTGAGCAGGGTCATTGGTGTTGGTGGAGGTTGTTTATTAGAACAACGAAATAAAAAAAGAGAGAGAAAACAGAATGTTGTCGGCCACGGAAATTTCTATCTAATATCTGAAGAACCCGGGTTGCGGCTGGCGGAAAGAAAAGAGACAGGAAAAGGATAGCGAGAAGAAGTACAGAGGGGAGCGATAGGACAGGGAGAGCTTAGCGCCGTTGAATCCTAAAGCATCTCTTTGAACGTTAGCTAACATAAACTTAAACTATAACCCCTCTTAAATCAAACCTGCGATAAGCTGTCGAGAACTTCTGGAGGTTGTAATTAATTGCGATTGCTCCCATCGTATTATAATGTGGCCAAACATATTATAAGCCGTCAACTCACACCGAAGATATCAGCCTCGGTTCGATGAGGTTTTTTTTTCTTTGTCCAGGTGTCGTGAGAGAAGGTGAACTTTGAACCCGTCGGCTCGAAACAGGTAAGCTTTCACCTTGCCAATATAATCTCCCAGCAACCACAGGGACATGTTGGTTGGTATGGTTGATTGCTTTAACGTCCCAGGCCATGAGTGCCGCCCTTGTTGAAGGCCACGGATCATTTCGACCAGTTCGAGTTCTTCGAAAGTACACCCACAGCCCACAGTAAACTAATGCATTGTATTTCGCCTCCATGAAAAGTGGACCCCTCACCGGGATCGAACTCAAGTTCTCGGGACCAGCAGTCGAGCGTCGTTACCACGGGGCCATCTCGGAGGGGTGCCGATGTACAGCCGCTCCATGGGCCGCTGCGAGCAACATCCCAGCTACTGCAACAGCCTGAGTGCCGCGCGCTCCCATGAATGAATGGAGAGCCCAGCCGACGCGCGGCGGGGGGGCTTCTTCGTCGTCGACGTCGTCGTGGAGGGTACTCCCTTTCCCTCGTGCTCCTCGCTGCCGTCTTTGCAGCGTCTGGCAACAATTTACACAGCGACATAGTAAACAATGTCGCCAGGGGCACAAGACAGCGCAGCACGGACGCAAACACGTACGCGCACATGCATCCCCCCTCTCCCTCTCTTTACGCTGCTGCAAAGCACTGAGAAGGAGGGTGAGTAGAGGGAGAAAGGAAACAGAGGACCAACCAGCGAGCGACCGCTGGGCATAAACCACGTCTGGTGTCGTCGCCGTTGAGAGCCAGATCCGGACAGTACGCTGTCGCGTCAGTTGACTCGTTTGTTTGTGTGTGCGTGTCCTCGAACATTCTATTGTTGCTTTCTTCGAAAGAGGGGGGGGGGGGGGGGGGTTGTTATCTGGTTGGTGCTATGGACGATTCTCCGTTGTCTGTGGCGCACACACATAGCGGCACGCCTTCCATTCTAAGCTGTCCCAGCGCCCGCGTGCGCAGCCGGACGGGTGACGGGACCTTCTGTGAACCACAGCCGCACGTGCACGGCGGTTTGTTTTGAGAAAGCGAGAAATCTCGTTACGCTTGTGGGTCCGAACGAATGCGTTTGGAAAGGGACGCGGAGAACGAGCATGTGGACGCCGATTTTAAACATATGTGTTCAACTATCTAAACAGCACCCACTGACGCTGCGCCCTCTTCCGGAAGATTTCGAGTACTCCATCCACTCATACGCGGCTCAGTGGGTGGAGAGGAAGCAGTTATATCCTACCAGCTGACTTCACTGGGATGATATGGCACCCGCAGTGTCCATAAACGAGACGATGTTTTCTTTGTTTTTTTTTTTTTTTTTTCATCTGTTGCTGACTTGAAAAACGTGTTTTATGTCACTGTCAAAGTAATGCGTTCACAAATACGCGCATCCAAAATTTATCGACGAGATCAGTGCACAAAACACTAGGACAGAGAGAAAAGCGGAAAGAAGAAAAAAGAAAGCATTCATTGTGTACTATTCGACCGCTTTCATGCTTTTCTTTTTTTCACTTTAATATAGCTCTTCGAAAAAGAAACGACTAAAACAGCGCTAGTAAAACGGGACACGTGAACGACAGACACTAACCAGCCCGTACTTGCCCTCGTCCAAAAGTATTCTCCAAAAAGTATCAACCGCTCTCAAAATGGAGCATGTCAGCTTCGTCCACACATTTCAAAGACAGCACGGCAACGCGACCGTCAACACATCAAACTTGTTAAGGAGAGCCCCGTCGCTATTCTTTCGCCAATTACTGCGTTATTGAAACGCGATGCCTATCTATGGGTGCAGCTGAAACACCAGGCGAGTGAATCACCACGGAGCTGGCGTTCACCTTTGCACATCTAAGCTGGTCATCGCCAGTAGGTTACAACAAATTAAAGGCCAAATGAAGCTGAATGAGCGCGCTAGTCCATCAGATAATAATAATAATAATAATAATAATAATAATAATAATAATAATAATAATAATAATAATAATAATAATAATAATAATAATAATAATAATAATAATAATAATAATAATAATAATAATAATAATAAGAATAATAATAATAATAATAATAATAATAATAATAATTCCAGGACACGTTTCCACTTTCACCAAAGTGGTGAAAGGCGAAAGCCTGAGGGCTGCACTCTGCTACGCGACTGTTGCGCATGTAGCGATGAATGCTGCTACGAGTAAAGTGAGCGACTGCGCTTTCACATTCTGCGAGTGCATTTATTCAGTGAATTCTGCTTGGCAGCGACGAGATCGCGCTCCTTTGTATCTTCGCAGTTGTTTTACGTTTACTGTTCTGTAGGTTATTTTAGCGGCTGCGCGGCATTATTAATTAATGAATTAACTATTTAATTACGCGGGTGTCACTAAGTAGTAGTTATTATTTAGCCCTCCATTAGTAACTGGTAAGTCGTTAGAAATTAGAGATTAATTAAGTCATAATTAGTAATTGTCATTGATTGGCATATGACCATATATGGCACGCATTCGCGCATACTGTGATGGTGCTCTGTGATTGGTCGAGACTTCCACGACGTCATCCGGTCTCGACCAATCAGAGCCGCCGCAAAATCGCCTTAATAATAAACAAAGGATGAAGGAATGCTTCTCGCAAATAGTGCAAGCACATGATGGGAGGTGCGTTGGTCCCTTGTATAGTAATTATGCACTGTTCTGCACCCAGTGTTTTGAATGCTGAAACTATACTTACAGAATTTTCATGCTGAAAGATATGTGAATGAAATAAAAATGGTAAACTTTACCGTATTTCTGTTTGTTTTCATCTTTTCAGGTTTTCCTATACTTTCCGCAATTAACAAAATAAATTTTCCAGGCCATCGTTTGATAACTTTATACGGGGTTTCCGGACAATAACCGACATTTGAAATCTCACAAAGAGCTAGACTTCAAAATTGAAGGAACGCATAGAGTTTGTAAGCGAACGAGGAAAATTTAAACTATATCAATATACATTTTGATGTGTTGTACTTTGCAGAATTTTTACGTAACTCTTTTTTGGTGTTGTCGTATCTGGCTAGAGCTTTGAAATGTTGCTTCCGCTATTGACGGAACGTACGATGTATATATTGAGAATCTGTAGTATTGTAGACAGGAGGGGATAATGTGAAAGATTACATTACATCGCGTACAGTCGAACCTCATATCAAGCAGAACATCAATGTATGCCAATTTGAGCACTAAGGAAAATACACATAGAGTATATTTGTAGAAAATATACGTCAAATAGTACACTCAATGCAAAGGTTTAGAATATATTGTCACGCTGCTGACGACAATGAAGGATTGTGATGGTGTGGCAGAAGAAGAAAAAGAAGCGTTGGTTTCTGGGGGCTAGTAGGCTTCACCTTGTCTCGCGGCCTCAGCACTGTAAATAAACACCCCATTTTCTTATTTTTACCGTAACAATATATATATATATATATATATATATATATATATATATATATATATATATATATATATATATATATATATATATACTGATACGAAGTTGCGACGATTGAAACTCATTTATTTACATGGACAGTGCAGTGCGATAACGAGTCGTCTGTGCAGAATACCGCAGAGTGATGCACGCAATTTCATAGCTTGTAAATATTGTGATGTACGTTGAGGAACAAAGGCATGACTTGCAACTTAGAAAATTGTAGTGATGGGTTCCCAACGTACAGTCCTATTTCTGAAATTCCCAAAGAGCAGTGCTTGGTCCGCACTTCGACAGGTAGGGCAAAGAGAAAGATGCTATTTTTAGAACATGTGCTCCACCACTGCGACTTCTTCGCTTTCCATAGATGCCGCGCGCAGAGATATCTCGCCCAGAAGTTGAGCAACCCAGACACCAATTACTCTCTCCTTCGGCATCCTCGGAATTTCCTCTTTCAGTTTAATCTACCCAAGCAGGCAGGTGAAGATTACTTATCGAGACAGAAAAGTGTAGCGGTCCTTGAGGCGAATATAAGACGTGAATCGACCTTGCCCGTTAACTAGGCTAAGGAAATCGTACGGCCCCACTCACACACACGCGTGAAAGGGGCTGTTGAACTGCGCCGTACGCAACTCCTTCTCGCAAGGAGGTTTCGAAAGAAATCCTTGAAAGATCCCACAACGACTTAAGGAGGAGATCGGGCAAAACCAAAGGAAACAGACAAAAAGAAGACAATCGTAGACGTAAGCAAGAAGACGAAAAGGCAGCCCGCCCAGACACAAACCACCTGCCCAACGCTGTCTTCGTCATCGGCCGCTCTATGTACAAGCTGCCCGAGCAGAAGATCACAGGAGGAGTCGCTGTCTCGGTAAACAGGCCCCGACGACGAAGGCAACCACATCCCGGCTCACCGATGACCACCGGCGATGAAGACTGGTCTGCAATATTCACACCTGCAGCCTTGAAAGTCCCCATGGGAGCGCGTAAAGAAAACGGAGTGAATGGCCAGCGCACGCACGCAAACTCGCGGTGGGGGCGATCTTGCGCAACTTCCAAGTCGACGTGAAACTATCGCTGCCGCCGACACAGGGAGCTCAACCCTGCCGCACCACTCCGCTTCCTAAGATGCGAGCGAGGCCATCGAAGAACGAAGGAAGGAAGAGAAAAAAGCCTTCGGTGAATCTTTGCTGTCGTAGTTTTCTGGAGGCCACAGTGGCTTGGGTAATTCAAGCGTGTATGCTTGGGTAGACATAAATAAAGCTCTGCCGGACCCATAAAAAGGCCTGGTGTCTTAAAGATACTGGAAAAGGTTGTTGTGAAACAACCGATTCGAGCGCGTGTAACGTTTCACCAATGTGTCGCGGCACGTGTTGAAAAGGTCTGCGACGTGCTTGGCTTTGTCGAGTAATATCGCCAGGTTGCAAGCCATTGGAAAATTTCATTAATTCTAGCATATCAATCGACTAAGAGTAGAGTTACATTCAAAAGATGTCTGATGATGATGATGATGATGATGATGATGATGATGATGATGATGATGTATACTCCTTCGCTCGCTCGTGCGTAGACACGTTGCAGGCTGGAGCATAACTCTTGAATAAGGCGGTTTATTCAAAGTAGACCAGAATAAAAGGCAGTTACAGCAGGTGAGGCAGGCCAGAGGTGGCCGAGAATCGGCGCTCTACCTACTTAAGTAAGTTTTCCCAGGATTTTGGGCTACATCCTACACACCATTCAGGGTTCAGTTTCTTATGGCCAATTCGAGGATTTTAGAGCAACCTAAATGGGCCAATAGGGTGCCGGGGCTAATGAAGGTGTTTTTATTTTCCCGCACCACGCGTCTACTCGAAACTGTTGAGCGTCTTAACACATGGTTACAGCCCCGCGAACTGACACGAAAAAGCACTCAATTAACAATAGCAGCGCGCAGCAGGAGCCACACGTGCGGTCCGAGCAGTAGCGGTCCCCATGGTGGTGGTGGTGGTGGTGCGTTTCCGTTTCTGGGGCATCTACGCGCCGCATCTTCGAATGGCCATAAAACACTTCTCTTCTCAGAATCCGAAGGGCTCGCGAGGCCGGCTAGCTTGTCCGAGTCCGAGTCGCGCGACACAAAACACTCAACGCTCAACCGATGGCCATTCTTTCACTGCGGGGTGTCCTGCCGGACGCACAAGGGGGGACCAAGTCAGCGAGCTGAAAGGGAGAAGGGGGGGGGGGGGGGGGAACCTGAGACGCGGCCGAGCTGTTCGGCACCGTAGACCCTAACCTAACTAGTAGGTTATGCAACATAGCAGATTAAGCGGTTTTTGAACTTAAACAAAAGCGTCATACAAAAATATCCGCCAATATTTGTTAGCTTTATTGACATTCTAGAGCACTTAGGATAGCAGCGAAATTAAAATAAAAATTCACTTATGGTTTCTTACAGTATTATATTAAGAAGCCCACTGGTTAATCTTTCGATGCAATATGACCCCTGTTAATTTCGTAACCACATTAATTTGACTGTCCCTGCTTTCGCTTATGTATGTGGTTTCTACTAGTAAATACTAAAGCTTCAACATATGCAGCGCAAAAAGGAGGCGGTTAACAATGTCTGGCAATAAATTTCCACTCATTACTCAACTAGCTTCGATCAGGGACCTAAATCTGCCACTATAGCATAAAAATAAGTGAGCATGCACATTTTGTGGTCACAGGGCGCGAAACACTTCGGGAAATGTTAGTGCCCATGCACTTGGTGGTAGTGGTTTATCATTATGAAATAATCAAAAAGAGGGAATAGAGTGTTGTCGGCCGCGGCAACTGCTATCTAAAAAATCTGAAGTGACCTAAGCGGCGGCCGGCGGGAAAGAAAAGGGGGTAGGGAGAGGATAGGGAGGGGAAGTATAGAGGGGAGCGATAAAAAGAAAGGACAGGGGGATCTTTGTAGATTATTTACAAAATATAAAAGGTGAACGAGTTCGCGTCGCTCGCGTGAAAGTGTTCGAGCACTTTCCACAAATGTCTGCGCATGAGCGGCCCCTACTCTCCGACTCGCTGACTCGTACAAAGAGCTCGGGGTGACTTTCATTCGAGACCCTGGACGCCCGCTCATAGACCACTCGAAATGTTATACTATCGTTACCGAGAATCGAAAATCGAAAGCTCTACGTGACAGCCAGAGCTGCAAAAGCCGAGCGCGATGTCTTAAGCCTCACCTCGATTTAACTTTGTGAGCCTAGTATAGCAACAGCGTGTCTTAAATTAAACAAAAGTGCATTAGGGTGTACCATGCCCACCAAAGGATCAATATAGCGACCACTGTCCACCATGGAGGACATGACCTTTGGCCATTGGCCCATGATCTCCTCCAAAATTTGGACCGGGTTATCCAAAACTGAAGTTATTCAAATTGAACCAAAATTCATATTTATGTACAATGAATCGCGACGAGATCGATAATCACCCAAATTCGGCCGGGGCCAAACTCGATATTTATCCCAGGTCCTCCAATTAATAATTGACCAGCACAAATGCACACAGTGGACCGTGCCTTGTGTAGACACATCGCGTAACAAGTTGACAGCGTGTGTTCTTTTCGAAAATTTCGAATTTATTTCCGTGGGTCAAGAAATAAATTTATTTGGTGGTCAGTGCTCGTCCTCGTATTCTTCCTTCTCTCGAGTTTTGTTCCGCGCTGTTTGTACGCAGTGCCAAGTCAGCCTTGCTTTCGCACTTGTTACCGGCTGTGCCTCATAGCTACGGAAAATGATTTTTTTTTTTTTTCACGCGTGAGCATTTCCGGAAAATGAGCGAAATTTGGGAGGAATCCGACCAGAACGACGGAGCAAGTGATATGGGCACAACATATCGCGTGACAGCGCCACACGTCGATTGTGTCGCCATTTCCTCCTGAGTGTGAAAGTTGGTGTACGGTCCCGGCCATAATATTACAAGCATGCCTCGGCTGCAAACTTATTTTGTCACGTGCTGCCATCGTACCTTCTCTGCGGAATGTGTGAGCAATTTTCAGACACCATAATCATGCTCCGTAATATTTTGGCCGCACCTGTAAATGCAGTACAAAGTTCTGATGACAGGAAAATCCTCAACTCAAATAGGACCTTTTTGCTCTCTGATCCTGGCTACAAGCGGGTTAACCACGCAAAATGAGGCAAATATGGCTCTGCGGAGTGCAAAATTTAAGGGCAGAAATAGAGAGCAGTTTCGATGCAACAGAAGGCTTATTGAGCGCTACTTTTCCATATTTCAAATTCCCTGGGCTGGGTAGGCTGCTTCAGCGTCCGCACCATGCTATCAGTACGAGTCGTCCGAGAAAGCATGCGCTTTCGGTTTCGGCACCCATTGAAAATAAAGACTATAGAGAGAGAAAAAAAAAAAGAAAATGATGGACAGAAAAAAGCGAGGAAGAGTGCCTGCCTGAAGCTTCGGTGCCTGTGGAAGAACTGCGAACGAGCAGAGAGAGGGAGAGAGAGGAACACATACACACAAACATGGAGACTGCGGCAAAGCTCCAAGGAATCCGAAGATGAGCCTTCACCATTCATGACGGAAGCCATGCGTCTCCAAGACGGAAGAGAGAAGTGATGGAAAAGAACCATTACAAACTAAAAGAAGACCTAGAGAGAGAGAGAGACAGAGAAAGCAGTCAGGAAAGGGCTTTAAAGAGACCACGAGGGAGAAGAGGTCGCCGCCATGCCCAAACCGTGGCACCGCGGGGCATGCCAGTCACTCCCCCCGCGTTCCAGAGGGACCGGACACACAAGACGGGGTTCCACCGCGGAACCTCTGAAGCAAGCCGCCAAGCAGTGCGGCTAGAACCGAAAGGCTCGAAGGCGGCTAGGGGTAAAGCGGAGGCCGGCTTTCCCGTCCGTGGGCGAGAGAGGAAAAAAAATAGCATTGCTTTTCGCAGCGGGTCCAGGGAAGCAGATTTTCCAGGAAACCAGCGTGGGGAGTGCCAAGGTCGTGGTCGGCAAGGACGGCAGGCGAAGGAACTTGGGAATATTTTGAGCCCAGCCTAGCAACAGGGTTACACTTTCGTATACAGACTAACCAGCAGCCTGCAGCCAAGGTTGCAATCGTGCGCACACACACATGGACGCACAGTGAAACGCCCTGAGGTTCCGAAGACGGCCGGAGGACAGGGGTACTTCGTGGAGAACAGTGCACCGTCCGAACAGGGACTGCCATGCCTCGCATCGGGACTGCCTTTTTTCTACCCGGTTCCAAGGCGGCAACAAAGGATGGAAAGGTGTGCTTTGTTGCCGGGGGTAGGTAGATCTGTCAGGATCCTCGGAGCGAGTGGATGATGGCCTTTCCGCTGCCCATACCTGCGTACCCTCTTGGTGCACCTGTAGACCGGGCTGCGGTCTTTTGAGCATGCACTGCAGCGGGGAAGAAGGAAGGCCGTATCCCTCAAAGAAGCGGCGGTTCTGAAAAAAGGAAAAGCGGTGGCGATTTGCAGTGTTGCTGAGAGGAAGACTGCTTCAGACTCCACCTTCCTCCCCTTGCTTTCAGCGTTTATCTGATTGCCGAGTAGATGGGAGGACGTCGGAGGTGTGAACGAGTGGAAGAGCAAGGCGGTATACACAAGAGTGCTCGCGTATGAGTACAGTTCACATCATCCCCCATTTCCCTCCTCCTTTGGGGACACTCCTCCGTTCTTTCATCTCACCTGTTGAGGAGCCGCCCCATTCACTTTGGACGAGTTCGGAGGTAGCGAGAGCGCTAGATGCATTGAATTCACACTCATTCTGCATTCCGGCACTTCCTTGCCTAGTTGCCGGCACGTTGACGCAGAATTCTTCAGGCCCGTGGGATTTCCGCGCCCCCGGCAAATAATGTCACGGCGGGTAATGTGAAGGCTCATAGCGGGTGGGCTTGACGTCGTGTTTGCAAACTGTGTAGCTGCAGGTGCGTTCTGCGTGCATCTTCAGAGGTGAATCTGCGTTGGCAGAAAACTAACCGCTGAGAGGTTATTCTCGGCCCCGCCTCGGCCTCGTTCTTTTGGACGGTTGTCAGGAATACGGACCCAACTGCGTTGCAGCAGTTCAAAGTGGCAGCGGAATGCCAAAATGCCTTCAGGAGATAAGCCTCAAATCGTGAGAGTGACATTACCGGAAATGGGATATTTCTGCCGGCTTCGATATTTGCTTTTGTTTTTTAAACATCCAACTTTCGGCAGTTATCTACGCAACGTGCCGCATGTATGTTTCACAAAAAAATAGGGCTTCGGGTAAGCGTAGTATCCATGCTTAGCAATTACTTGCATTTTCACTACGTTTCAATTCAAGAGAGAATTTCTTTTCCTTCCGTTGTGAACGAAAACTGCTATTTCGTGTGAGAGCGTACCGGAGTGGCTACTTCGAACACCGTGGGCTGGAGCACCGTGAGAACTAAGGGGTAGTGCTAAGTGAAATATATGATGCTGTTAGCTTGATCCTTTATAGCTCATAAGCGATATTCAAACGACTTAACTAATAGCGATCTTGTTATATTTGGAAGCGTTCTATGTAGAAGCCATGTGCAGAGATTCGTTTGACACAGCTTTCCTCGCCGAATCAGACTCATCCGATTCTCGTAAACGCGGTCTCTGCCAAGCAGCAATTTTAACCATTCCGCTTTGCTGGATAATGTGCTGCTTTGTCTTGCGATATTTGAGATATCCGCGCTGTCACGAGTATTGACTTCATCTGTTATTCAAACAATCGTGCAACTGAAGAGGTACTGCCATTAGATGACAAGTTTCCGAGGCGTCGGAATAGGAAGTGGTAAAAGATTCATGACGTCAACTATGAAGCATAGCTAATAAAAAAGAAAAAAAAACAACAAAGGAGCAACACGTACCGCTAAATATGCGATGCATAAGAACTGGCAAGCGCGACTTGCATACTTTCCTGTACAATCATGTGCAGGTTATCGTTTTTTTCTCAGAAAGTACATTATAGTCCATGGTTACTAACCGGCCCATAGTTTTTACGCTTTTTTTTTTTTTTTTTTCAGATAGTAAAGCGTATTTGCTTCAGTAGCGGGAAAGGTTGTCTTACGAGGGAAAAAACTGGCTCATAATGCGTCCAATCAGACCATACACACCGCATCATCTGCTACACTAACTGATAATTACGGATTCCACGCACGCTAGAAGTAATGATAGCATCGCGTGCGGTGGCACGCGCGCTGTTGGGCACAATTAGATCGAAGCGCAGGCGAAGCGTAGCTGTCTCTCCATTCGTGGTGTGCACAACTAAGTTGGCTCAGTTCGGGCGGAGAGAGTCGGCGATATAAGAACTGCGTCATTGGTGCGTCACGATTATCAATGGTGAGCGTTAACCTTCTTGCATCTGCGACAGGGCATGTTTGCCAAGAGATCTCGCTGCATTCAACATTGCCGGGCCCTGTACTGATACTTTGGCGATTGAACTCTATGAGAAGGAGAGACTGAACCAACATCAAGGCTTATAAGACTCCGACAATTGTTGCAAACGCAAATTCGGAAAAAAATGTAGTATCTTTAGTATTTTGTCAGCAAAAAGGAAATTCACCGGCTGTTCATACTGAGCCATTGTATTACATATAACAACTAAAAAGAGAACAAACTGCTTTAGGTTTAATTGCGCTATGTGAGGCACTGGGTCTTGAAATCAAGAGGCTGCTGATCTCCTTTTCCCAGTCTTCCTGGCCTTAATGCGCCGATTAAATTTTCAGATTTTTCTATGCTCTAAACCTCCTACATATTGCCAGTGAGGCAGAAGAAATTCAAGACGTAGTGTTTGCGAAGAGTGTAAACTGAAAAAATTAAAATAAAACAATATTCTTTATTAAAAAAATTATTTTACCATTTGATCGAAGTTTTATTTTCGGCTGTGTCTGCGTGTACACATTTCAAGGCATGGTTTATGGCCACTCCAGAAGGTTCGCTGCTCGTATGTGAGGAACAGGACTGCCAGCGCCGTTTTGTTTGTTCGCTGTTTTGCGCTCGATGGGCCATTGCAGTATCTTACCGCTACGTCATCTTGTTGCTCTGCCTGTTGCTCTGCCTGTTGCTCTGCCTCTGATGGACAGCAAGCTGTCATCATCTGTTATTGCTCCGCCACAGTGGTATCATGTTTTTCAGTGGGTCGTCGAAATAGTTGCGTAGCAGTTAGTGTTATGCCTCGATCCTTATCCTTGACCAGCGAATTGTCGACTTTGTGCTGATGGGGCTATTTGGGTGCTCTGAATCTAGCGCATTTAGGACAGCAGTAGTTGAGTTCGCTAAATCGCAGTTTTAAATCGCGTCAGTGTGCCCTGCCTTAGACTATTTGACATTCTAAGCGGTTATGGTGCGGAATATTAAATATTTTTCAGAGCAACTTCGGTTGTAATCAGCTGGTGCCTGTATCTGCGGCACCAGAGCTTACACGCTGTTGTGATATCCTTGTATGCCTCATATGCACAGTATACATTACTGCACCTTTTACTACAAGCTCCCCTCATAAAGTGATAGTACCAAATGCTTCCGTTGCCCTTTAGTGCAGCTTCGCAGTCCAAATACCCCAAATGGCCTATTTATTACTATGTATACTGTTTCAAGACTAACGATATCCGATCTCTCATTAACATTTGTTTGCGATTGGGGAAGGCAAAGTACGAAAGACAAATGGTGAGCATGTGACAAGTGGCCGGCATAAATCATTGCCGGGAGTCGAGCTTCTCGATACCCCTTCTGCTCACAGCCCGCATGTTGATTTGAAATAAAGATGCGGACCGAAAGACGCCGTGTACCCACCACGTTCCAAGGTGTTTTTATTCTTTTTATTACAGCATTTGGCAAAGTCAAGACGACCGCTGGGCGTGCGATCTCTATCGGACGAATGTTGCCTGCGCAAGTGGAGAAAAGAAATGCTCTTCCCTTACTCTTTTTTTTTTTTTTTCTTTCTGACTTCACTCAGGTTCGTATAGTTGACTTGACTTGCGATCTTGACTTGCTTTCCCATTTTCTTTCACCATTTATATTAGACATGCTGAACGACTCTCTCGGTTGGGTCTGGGGGACTGGCACGCAGGGGGGAGGGAATTGCTTGTCTTTCCAGCTTCCTTTCTTCGATCCCCCCCCCCCCCCCCCTTTTTTTTTTTTCTTGAGGCCTTTTAACTATTGGATGGTTTCCTGGCTTCGATGGGAAACCAAACCAAGAGAACTGTCCGTTCTCCATTTCGTTTATTCGCAGTGAACCGAGCCGATGGAACACAGGCACCGGCACAGCAGTCGTCGAAGGCCACCGCGCCGATGGCCCATCTTTGCCGATAGCGGCGGGCGGCAAGCGTCAAGTCTGCGCGCGCGCCCTCTGCTTCCTGTCCAGGCGAGCGTAGTACGTGCCGCGCGGCGAGCTCACCTTGCGGCGCGAGCCAGACAAGGCGCATTCCTGGACCCACCGCCCGTGGACGTGAAGAGCCGTTCCCACCGTCTGGCCCAGCACAGCCGAGCCTACTGGAGGTGGAATGCCGCCCCCACCACCGCCACCTCTGTCAAGCGACCACCTTCTCAAAGCCTGCCACCTCCTCGCCACCTTCCTCCCTTTCCCCTTGTGCGCCGTACACTCACGGGAAGGAAGACCGAGAGAAGCATCTTGCTCCTCAGTCAGAAGGAGCGACGGCGGGCGTCGGCTCCCTTGTGAGCGCCTACCTGTCTGTCGCACTGTGCAGAAGAGACGGGAGTCAAATGGCATGGATTCTCCCTCTCACCCCGATGTCGCTCCCTCACCCATAATCCTCCTGCCTTCCAACGCCTTCCTTCTATCCCCCCCTCACCCGCCCTTTCACTCTTCGCGTATAGTCCCGCAACGTCCTTTTTGCTGCCGGTGTGTGATCTATTCGTACCGACTAAAAGTGTTTCAAAGACAGCACTACGGGTTGATTGCGGCCGTTTTTGTGTAACCGGAATAGAAGTTATAAGGTCGAGGAATAGAACGACTGGTGGAGGGGGAAGGAGGCTGCTGCGACAGGTTGACACCTCGTATGTGTGTCGCTCGAAGCGTGAGAGAGAACTCGGTTTGTCCGAATTGCCGATCTTCCAAGTCCCTGTGCCGCGTCGGGAGGGTAAGCCCCAGAAATTATATAGCCCTCGAGTTGACGAAGATGGAGTACACGTAGAAGACGTACTGATTCACCGACTAGACTGGAGTGAGAGGGTGTTATGGAGTTCGAAATGTGAGCTCAGTGTTGGACTGATGTGGTGATGTATGCCACAGGAAATAATGTTCTGCGAGCCGTTATTTCCTATGCATCTCGCTCGTCCCATTATAGTCATGAACAGTGTTGGAAAACCGATCCATCATTCCCGTTTTCTTTTTGCACTGCAAATTGGGGTTGCAAAATCGACCGAGAAAGGCGAGAAACACTAATCGCGCCTTTAGAGCATTTCATTTTCTTTCTTTTTTTCTTTATTCACGCATGGTTTCTGGGGCAGCGGTTCATTAAATTTGACGTTCTCACAGCCGCTTGATGAAGCAGCGGTATCAGTTCAGTTCAGTCGTTCAGTCGTGTCCGACTCTTCGCAGCGGTATGGGATAAGATATTTTTGACATACAGGAGAAAATTAAATTCGGAAGAGCGCCGAGCAAAATCTTTCTGCTCCAAGTGGGAATAATACTTATGTCACACGGGCAAGTCCCAACTCCCTCGAACTTCTTTTCCATAAAGTGAGTGAGTGAAAAACGTTTATTTCTGATATGGCGATTGCATATTGAGGGACGAGGAGTGGTACCCTCAGTCCAGGGTCCCAATAGCCCTCGCAGCTGCTTCAGCCTGGCGAACGAGCAGACGCTGGTCCTCGGGTGCGCGAAGGGCATTCTCCCAGTCCGCCTCACTTGCTTGAATAGCTTGGCCCAGACAGTGTGGTAGAGGATTGCTAGAGACCCACAGAGTGGGCACTCAGGACGATAGAGAGTTGGATGGATACGGTGTAAACGAGTGAGGCAGAGGAAAGTCTGAGTTTGGAGCATTCGGAGAGAGACCGCCTCGGTCTGCGAGAGGCGGCGGTGAGGTCGCGGGAAGGCGCAGCATGTCGCGCGGTAGTATTCAAGTATCTCCCGGTACACAGGGAGTACAGGGTTTAACGCTGCCGGAGGAGGGCCCGGCGAATTCGGCGGCGAATCAGCTCGGTAGGCAAGAGCGCGAGCCCAGGCATGTGCCTGTTGATTATCGTCGAGGAGGAGGAGGAAAACCTTTATTTAGTCCTATATTATTTGGCGGTTTTTGGACGTCTTCAGAGATGTCTGCTTGTTGTATCCACAAGAGTCTTCTCCGCCGACTTCGTCCACTTTTTTACAATGGTCGGTTGCCCTCAGTCCAGGGCTCCGCTGGCTGCTGCCGCCCGTAGGGCTCGCTGTACCAGACCTTGCTGGTCTTCGCAGCGGTCGCTGGAAAGCAGAGTCTCCCATTGCTCCGCACTCGGGTTTCGAATTTTGGGGACCACATCTATGTTTTGACATGCCCATGTGATGTGATATAGTGTTGGTTTTTCATAGCACCACGGACATCTGTCGAGAACGTCGTGTCCAGGGGTCCAGACTAGCGTAGTCGGTGGGGCGGGAGTCGGTGCATGTTGAAGAACGGTAGCGGCGGTGTGGTCTGGTACCCACGACAGGCGGAGGCCGAGTCGGTAAAGACTGTCTGGGATGTGGATGGGTCTGGGGTAGTGAGAACCAGAGCGATGGCCAATTCTTCTGCTGACTGAGCGCTGTTAGTACGTAGCGAGGCCGCAGTGAGGAGGCGACCCGTGTGGTCCACTACGACCGCTGTTAAGGCAGCTAGCGAGGCATATTTGGCTGCACCCACGTAGATGGCGGACTTAGACGAGCCGTAGCGGCGGCGGAGATAGCCTGCCCGGGCGGTGCGACGAACAGCATATGGCGTGGGATAGGGGCCACCTTACAGAAAGTCTGGAGTGACCGAGGGAGCGAGTTTGGTTGTCGGGAAAGAAAACCTGGTGTGCGAATGTCGAGGTGGGTCAGGAGGGCTCGGCCAGCTGGGGACAGGGTTAGGCGTTGTAGTTGTGCGAGGGAGTGGGCTTCAACCAATTCGCGCGAGGTGTTATGAAGACCCAGTGCGAGAAGTGCCGATGTAGGCGTGGACGGCGGGAGGCCTAAGGCAGTCTTGTAGATTCTGTGGATGAGGATATCGAGTCTATCGTGGTCTGAAGGGGTAAGAACAAGGTAAGAAACAACATGCTCAAAGCGGCTCAGGAAGAGCGTTTGGATGGACCACGGAGGGAGTTCAGCCCTAAAGAAGTTGTCGCCGTGTCACACGGCTAAGAACCAGCTTCTCCGAGACGCCGTCGGGGTCCCATTAGGCGCTGTTCGTTTTGTGTATGCATATAAAATAATCAAGTTAAAAACATGCAAAATAATGTTTAGCTGCTTTCTTTTCAACAGTTTGAATTGACTTTAAAATATAAATGTAGTATCTTCATTCATGTGAAAGGAATGCGCTGGTACTTTTACTAGCATATCGGGTTTGTCTGTTCTGCTGGCCACAATGTGCTTGCGAAATTCTCGCGTGCATGCTTGGATATATGCACATTTACTTTTTCCATGCTTTGTGTTGTGCTACAGTATTAAAATTAGTTATAAACTCAAAATTAATGCATATGCGTTTTTTAACACTTGCACTGAAGCTCACAGGGAACCAGAGTACTCCCTTTACCTGCTCGAGGGAGATGATCAGAACTTCTTACGTTAGGAACTTCCTTAAACTTTCTTTCTTAAAGGACTGCTGTGTGACACGGCGCGTATCTCCATTGATATAAAGACTACCTTGGTTGAAGGGAGTTAAAAGGAGTTCAGCCGTGCCCGTGTGACAGCAGTATAAGTCCCACTTATGTCAGGTGTCCAAAAAAGGTCGTCGGTCCAGACATTTATCGCCATAAATCTGCGAAGATTGCTGTTCAAGCAGAAAATGGTAAAATGTAACATTTAAATCTCAATTTTCACGCACCTGCCTATTCATTAAGAACTGACCTCAAACGGCAGCAACAATTAATGCAAGATTTGGCTGATACATCGACATTACAAGAAGATTCACTCGGAGGCACGCCATCTGAGTACATAAGACTGCAATGTACATTTGAGTATTGAGAACTTCTACATTTGCTGATGCGTTCGGGTCACGTGTCACACATGGTTGGGCATCCGTGTGCCAGGGCAATCCGTGCCTCTTTTTTGCGGCTCTTTTGCCTCAAAAGCCACTCCAGTTACGCCGTCCGTCAGGGCATTATCATGTGTAAATCTTATTGTCTTGCGTGATGAATTGTTGCCAAGCACAAACACTTCACAATTAGCGCTTGACTACGTATATAAACACAAATAAAATGGAGGCAGGCGCAATTCTCTGTATAGTGAACCATTTCATATCGTCCGTCGACTTGTGCCACGTAGCAAGAATGCGCTTGGCGGGTAGGAGGAGGAACTTACACATCGCCATGTATTCTTTGCTGTGCTGGGCGAAATCTGCCGCAAGCCTGCCCATACTGTTAGAAGTACAGCACCATTCCCCAATGCAGTGGCGTCACCAGAAACATTTTTTTTTTAGAAAAAGGGGGGGGGGGGGGGGATATTTGGCGACGGTAAAAAAAGAGCAAAGAACGAGAAGGGGTTGTAGAATGGCAGATGCAGGGCTCAAAAACTTTCGGAGGGTGTTCTGGCACCGAACGCGCCCCCCTCCCACCCCTCCCCCTTACTACAGGACGCCCCAGTACCATTACTCGCTCAGACAAAGAGAGAGAGAGAAAGGAAACCAAGTGCATAAAATTGCATAGGTTAAACTGGCCCGTTACGCGGTTGGCAGCCAGCTATAATAAGGTTCTGGTAGACCTTATAATGCAGTGCACAGATCGAAGTTCTGCCCATGAAAAGAATAAAAAAAAAAAGACACATAAAATTAATATCTCCATACCGTCGCAGTAAAAAGAAAAAGAAATATACAATGTAAAATGAAATAGCTGAAAGCATACCTGTCTTAATAAAGATACAACCTGGTGTCTAAGTGATCTGTCTAGCGTCATATCCGCGACAATGGTTGCTGTTATACGTGGAAAACGCACGGGCTTACGTTACCGTCTTCAAGAAGGGTAGCCGCTCGAAACAACCAGCAGCCTTGTTCGCTCATTTCCCGGTAAACGCGTTTTTCGAATGAAGACGGATGGCGGAAAAATAGCGCCGAGACCCTCCGTTTTAGAAAGAGTGAATATTTCCTTTTTACTTTCTTTTTCTTTTTTCATACAGAAGTGAGCGAAGAAGTTCACCGAATAGCGAAATGACGCGTTCACGCGCTCAATAGCCCTCGGCCGGCAACGGTAATCATGCGGCTCGGCCTTCGAGTCACGAAAGTGGGTGTACGAGAAGAAGGGAAAGGCGGTATTATACACTTGAAGGGTCGTATGAGCAAGCATCGCCCCATTTCACTGCGGTTTCACTGCACTGACCGTGGCGCACAACATCGCAGTACAGTGCCTGTCTCTTCTTCCATTTCTGGTTCTTTGCTTTCAGGTTCACCGTCAAGTCGTGAGTCTCCTCGAAAAAAGGGTGTGAGCGGCAAAGAAGCAGCGAGCCTCTGCTTGTTTCTCTCGCTCAATCTCTTTCGTTTCCCCTCGTTACCTTTGTGCTGGCCTGCGGTGGGACGGCAAGGAGGCGTGTCTGGTGGCCACTGGGCATAAATATTCTGCCTGAGAAACGTGAGCGGTATTATGCGTGAATCGAAACGATTTTCCGCGCCACGCTGAGCTGAAGGAGCATAGGAGATCATGTCCTCTGTGTTAAAGTAAAGGGAATCGTCGTTTCTTTCTTCCTGCATAGAACTCCAAGGCTTTGTTTTTCGTATGCCCGCAGATCAGCTTGTGAAAAGGATTACTGCGTTGCACAACCTGCTGGTTGAGTCGCAGATGGATCCATAGCGGCAGACTTTCGTTGCATGAGGATTTCAACAAAAAAGATATGCATGGAATGGACAAAAATCGGTGGTGGGCTGAGCTTTTGGGTGTACGTTATAGCACCTAACGTGGCGATCCGATCGATTGATCGATCTATTGATCAATCAATCAATCAATCAATCAATCAATCAATCAATCAATCAATCAATCAATCAATCAATCAATCCAGCAAAAAAGCAAGGAAACACTTAAACCATCAATTATCAGTCAATCAACCAATGGTTTGGTTTGTGGGGTTTAACTTCCCGAAGAGACTCAGCTAGGCTATGAGATACGCCCTAGTGGAGGGCTCCGGAAATTTCAACTACCTGGGTTTTTTTTTTTTAAACGTGCACAGACATCGCACAGCACACGGATGCCTTGCTTTTCGCCCCCACCAAGAAGCGGCCGCCGAGGCCGGGATTCGATCCTGCATCCTTGGGAACAGTAGTCGAGCGTCCTAAACATATTGCACCACCACGACGGGTTCAGTCAACCAATGAGTCGAATAAAAAGAGAGTTAACAACAAATTAATTTACGAATGTGCGGTCAGTACTAAACGTGACGTAAAGTGGTCAAGCACACACCACTACGCAAAGGAAAAAGCCCGGGCCTTGATTGCATTAAATAGAATACAACTAAGCAAGACTGGTGCAACTGGAAGCAAATTTGTAATCCGGAACAAGCGGTCCCGATAGAGCGCCACCTCTGGAGACTAGGAAAAGAAAAACTCATGCAACAACAGTCTCTCCCTCAATTGGTTACAAATCAAGCGAAATATGTTACTCAGATCTATGATAACAATGCAAGTCACATGTGGGAACAATTTAAAGTTATTTCTTTCAATCAGCTGCTGTTTCCTCTCTACCGCACATCTATACTTAATAATGGCTTTCTCAAGAAAAAAAAAAAAAAAATAGCCTGTACTTCTTTTCCATCTTATATATAACTCTCAAGGTTCGTATACAGACAACATAAATACCCAAGCAAGTAGCAGGGGGGACAGCGGCCGATGTAGCTCAGTTGGTAGAGCACCGGACGCGATATTCGGAGGTCGTGGGTTCGGCTCCCACCATCGGCACGTTGTTTTTTCTTCTACTTTGTGTTTAATTATCTTTCCCCTAAACAGATTACACTACTAATTTCTGTGATTATCCAAGTAAACATTAAAAAAAAAAAGACATACAGTACCATCCCCAACGCTTTCTTTGGCCTCGCCGACTGTTGGCTTCTTTCCTTCATATATAAACATATATATATATATATATATATATATATATATATATATGCAGGGCTCAAAAACTTTCGGAGGGTGTTCTGGCACCGAACCCGAACGCCCCCTCCCCTTTACTACAGGACGCCCCAGTACCACTACTCGCTCAGACAAAGGGAGAGAGAGAAAGGAAAACAAGTGCATAAAATTGCATAGGTTAAACTGGCCCGTTACGCGGTTGGCAGCCAGCTATAATAAGGTTTTGGTAGACCTTATAATGCAGTGCACAGATCGAAGTTCTGCCCATGAAAAGAATAAAAAAAATGACACATAAAATTAATATCTCCATAGCGTCGCAGTAAAAAGAAAAAGAAAACTACACATATATATATATATATATATATATATATATATATATGGAGTCCCAAACCTATCGAGACAAGCCTAATTAGATCCGAGTATGTGAGAGTTCCTAATACATTCGCGCAATGTTTCACCTCTTCGTTGCCTGTCATATATTGTCATATCGAAGCGCCGAGACCGAGAGTTGTCGGGTAGCGATTGCAACTACCGACAGCTCGAAGGCGTTCATGCGAATAACGACTCCTAACAAGAAAGCTGGCCTAAGGAATACGTATGCAAGTATCTTCGGGAAGTCTGGCGATGGTGAAGAAATGTTTCTAAAATTTAGATATTTTTTCATCAAATTTCTCGTGCTCAGTTTCCGACTGCATAAATCTGGATCTCACATCACCAATAGACTATATTCTGGAGATAGTGTAACCACTGGAGATACTGGATATGCTATATTCTGGACTCTGGAGATACCGTAAACTTAAAGCGTTGCTCCGCGCAAGCCTTCTTCGCCGCGGTGAAAGCAAACAAAAGTGCCCAACATGATCGCTGGCACACGCCATCAAATCGTAGTTTTTTGAGAACCCAAACCGGCCGTACCACCAGGAAACAAAGAATATATATGGACAAGAAACCATGGAAGTGGTGGTGGTGGTGGTGGTGGTGGTGAAAACAATTTTGCTTGTCAAACCAGCCAAACTTCCCGCATGTGTGGATAAAGACTGTCGGCACATTCGTGCTCTGAGTATCACCCAATGTTTCCAGTTTTTCAGGAAAGAAATCAGTGTATTCGTTTTCCACTGCTCGAAATATTCGGAAATTTTGCATCCTAAGAGGGATGCCAGCTCCAGTGCTCCAGTTAGAGATGATGATGATGATGATGATGATGTTGTATTGGGTGGACACCAGGTTGGTGTCCCAGCCGAAAAAAGTAAATAAAACAATTGTCGAAAAACACAGCAACTAAAAAGTTCACACGCAGCACTTCACAGAGGGACGAAGGCGGCTGCGCCATCTCTCGAGATGAGGAGTCACTATTGCCTTTACTTGCTCCCTTCTCTCATTCGGCCACAGAGCGGAAAGCAAGTCGATTTGTGCTAGGCTTTCATTTTGTTGCTGCCCATCTCAGCGTGATGGACGACCCCCTCCATTTCACAAAAAGTCACGACTCAAGATGCCCGCTCGGAAACTGCTACCGACGGTCATCGGAAGGAAACGGCTCACGAAGCAGCGAAAGATGCGTAATATATCGACGGAGCTACGGCTCTGACGTCTCTCCAACAATCGTGACTGGACCTGTGAGGTCTTCTTCGAAGAGCCGCCGATGCGAGTCCTGCCTTCATGCTGAGCACGCTTGTGATCTCTTTCTCTCTCTCTCTCTTTTTTTTTTAGTTTGCGTAGATGATATGTACAGATGTGGCACTTGCTTGAGCGCGCTTGTATTTGTTCGCGTAAAATTGGAGAGGTGGTTTTTCCGTATACGGCGGGGGCGAGATTATTGCCGGATGCTCCTCTATCCTCCCAGGAAAAATGAATCGTTTCATACTTTCATGCTTTTTTGAGACCTCACGCTCACCTGCTGACAATGACGATATTATTCGCATGTCTCGGGGAATATGCGGCTCCAGGAATCCATCTGGTTATTTGGACTCGCAGTATACAGGTGATCCTGAGCTTCTCAGTGGACGGCTCTCATCAGTCTAGAGAGAGAGACGGGGCACAGTTGGCGCTGAAATTCCTTCTCATGAGGAAAGGTCGAAGTATGAGCTTTAGTGATTTGTTAATGCACAAATGCATTTCTGGACTGCCACGCCGGATTTTTGAGGATTCAGTTATGCAAAAAGAAGCACTCTATAGCTTGCAGCGTATAGAGGACGGTATTGAATAGAAAACAGCCATGGGTATCCTTGAGCGTACACTGTATAAAGGCTGCTCACGGCGTACACTACAAGTGTTCCCGTGCACGTAAGCAGGAGAATATCAGTTATCCGGGTTATTAAAGTGATCTTGGAAGAAGTGGAATGAAGCGGAGGAACAAGAATTGGGAGATCTGAACTTCTAGACAGATTGCGTGCTTCCGTGGTTATGTTAGAAAAGCATTCCTGGAGCAGCTCCACCTAGCGTTTGACCGGCGTATCTACATATTTAAACGTGGTGATATGAGAAGCCCCTTCGGGCAGAAATTGTGCCAAAGGCATAGTACACATTGGATGGATACAAGTGACGTCACAAGATCAGATGAGTGCCGTTGGCGAAGGCATAAAACGGAAAATGACAAGTATATCAATCGTTGTATGTTCATTGGATCCGTGTCCCCACTTCAATACACTGTTGAGGAGACACTACTTATGATGTCCTGAAGGGATACCTGGTTGTGTGCAGACAGATGTGACTGGGCCCGAAAAGACAACAATAAAAGAATATTATACAAAATGTGACATAAAGGCATGAATATATATTCTAATAATATCGATTTGCAAAGACATAATGTAAATATGTGTTCCATGTGAAAATGTTTTTCTGGCGGTCAGATTACATTGACCCCGCTTGTGCGACCCGTGTTGTGAAATGAGGAAGGACCAACTAGTGTCGCTCAAAGGTACGTCACTCGCAAGCTTTCACATGGGGAGTTAAAATATTAGTTATACTTTCGTCAGGACTTGATCGCTTAGAGGCTGAGTTCGAAAATACCACTGGCTTCACATACACCCCCCCACCCCCCCCCCCCCCCCCCCCGGCCCGCACTTTGATGCTTGATACGTACCAGTAATAAACCTGATGTTTTTTTGTTTCTTTAACTGTTTAGAGGTCGTTATCTTAAACCCTGCTAGATATACTTCGTGGTATGGTCTGTGTAGGCGGATTGCACAGCAAGCTGGACATTGTGTACGTGATAGACCGAACTGATGAAACGATTAATAAACTCAAATAAACTAAAGAGCTTTTTTACTTTTGGCATTAAAGGAGAACGTTATAATAAAAATTGAAGGCCGTCAACGTAAATGCTGAGTCCCCTTCCCAACTTTTCTTTTTCTTTATTGGCAACGCAGTTCGAAATTTTTAACGCCAAATACGCATTTTCTAACTCAGAAAGTTGGCTTCCCGCAAGGCATATTTTAAAAATGGCGTTGCTGGCTAATACAGCAGATACGGAATCTGTTTGCCTACCTTAGCCGTAGAAGCAGAACGCGATTTCCGCAACTCCATTTTAAAAATTGGTGTTGCGAAAAGCCAACTTAACGAGCTAAAAATGCCTTTTTTTTTTGACGTTAAGTATTTCGGAACCAATCGCCAATAAAGAAAATACAAACACTGGACTCATCCTTTGTTGACAGCTCTTAAAGTTCTTGAAAGTTCTTGAAGGCGCTTGAAATGAAAAGTATGGAGTTCATTAGTAAATTTTACCTCATTAATTATTTTATTCGCATGTAATGTCCGTCTTGCTGCACAATCCACTTGCACATAACCCAGAGGTGTATTTCTTGCAAGGTTAAAATAACGATCTATAAGCAGTTAAAAAACAATCAAGCAAAGGAAACGGGTAGCTAAGATATCAGTGTCGAAATGAAAACATCTATCAAAAGAAAAAAGAATCACGAATATGGTAGATTTCAAGCGTACAAAGCGTATAATCACATTTTGTAGGTACAGAAGGTGTCAAATGTGAAAATACGGGCACCAAACCTAGTATTGACGAAAAAGCGATAGATTGTCGTCAGTGGTCCCGTATACAGCATAGCCATACGTGTCTATACATATATGCTTTGCGTGTTGGCATCCACATCACGACCGAGTCGAAATCGGTGTGTATATTTTACAATAGCAGTGCTTAGAACGGCACCAGCTAGGCAAGTGTGCCGCTGTACTCTCTCCGCCACCGGTGACCGAAGCAATATGTGTCGCGCATATCCTTTCCCGTTGTTAATTTTCATGTTTTCGTCGGGGTTCTCTCTCCTTTCAATTCGTTCTAAGAATATTTATTTTGTTTCTCCTTACTTCTCTCCCTCCCAGTGCGCTTCTTCTCTTTCGCTTCTCCGTCTTCTTACGTTCGTCTTCTCCCCATCCCCTTGAGGTCATATCTTTCCTCCCTAGATAGCTTCTGTTTTTCCAGGCTAATAAAAATAACTACTACTGCTGTCAATAACAATCACAACAAAGGCACTACCAATATTCCGTGAACGTCGGGTTATGTTATGGCAGTGCACCTTTTCAAAATATGTGCTCCTGGTTTATTATACGTTCGGTGCCTAAAACGAATTGTATTGAAACTCTGTTTACTGCACGCGAAATGTACCGTCTTCGTGCGTCCGGGTCTAGTGAGACTGAAAGAAACGTACAAACGCACGCTTTGCTCTAACAGTTCGTGAACTACCATGCAGCATCGATTTTCACAGTCTATTAAGGTTGACATTTTTGTTGACATGTGTTTCACAATCTGAAGAGAACACGAAGTCATGTGACACGTAATAGTTGCTGATTTTACCCATCTTCATTTGCTTAGGAAGTGAAACAGACCTAGAACATAGAAGATTTTATTTTTCTTCACACACGCACGCACGCACGCACACACACACACACACACACACACACACACACACACACACACACACACACACACACACACACACACACACACACACACACACACACACACACACACACACACACACACACACACACACACACACACACACACACACACACACACACACACACACACACACACACACACACACACACACACACACACACACACACACACACACACACACACGCGCGCGCGCGCACGCACGCACGCACGCACACACACACACACACACACACACACACACACACACACACGCACACACACACACACACACCCACGCGTATATATAGCAAGAGGTAAGGGCGCACGAAATTATTTCCGGCGTTTCGGCTGGGGCCCGGCCTTCGTTATATATATATATATATATATATATAGGCCCACTACTGAAGCAATGCTATATCAGGAGCAAAATCATATCGTTATGCGTTGAATTTAAAACAATCCTTGAGTTCCGAACTGTAACTTTAACTGAACTGTAACTGTAATCAACCTGTAACTTTTCTGCAGTTTTATAAAGCAGGTGATAGTGAATTCCAAAATGAAAGCAATGTGAATCATGCTCTACGTTAGTAGCATTTTGCGCAAAATTAGTTATAGCAAACCTTGTTCTATGGGTGTTGGTGAAGAATTCTTTATAAATGCGAGCCACAAAAATTAGTTTCTTTATTAACTTGAACAGAAAAGTGCACAGGTTATATATTTTACCAATCAGTAATTTTTAAAATATGATTATCATACAAAAGGCGTATTGCATTTGTTGCGTACTTTAATTTCGTCAAATTTCTAATCGCTCGGTTTTTTAAAGTTGTAAAAACGACAAGTGAGTTTGGCAAGTGTTGCCCTATGAGATTATGTCGTAGATAATATGGGAATTATAAATGCATGACACAATGACGTAAGAGTATATTTATAAGAATTTAGGGGATTTGAAAGAACAAGGTTTATATCTTTTATATGATCTATATGATGATGAAACTGAATATTAAAGTTGAATTTGACCCTAACTATGTGCAAGAATCGCTGGGACTAATTGAAATGAAAGGAATCTGACTGGGTGATAACTAGCGCAGTGTAAATAGCATAAATTTGCTTTTAGGGTGATTTACCTGTAGCGGATTTAGCCGGTACCAAGCCAGAGCATTAGCGAGGTCGTGGTTCAGTTTGCTAATAGCGAATTGATAAAATTGTCAGAGCTTAGGACCGCTATATCGACAACATAAAAAAGGCAACTGGGGATATGAGACAGTTAGGCAGGTCATTATATGCAAATTGAAAAGAGAGCGGTCCAGGAAAGGCCCCTGAAGGATGTCTAATTAGTTCTTACTTTAATTGAGTAAATGCGGAGTGTAAAAACGTCGAACGCCGCTCGTTTTTTGTTCTAATATTTCTCCTTCTGCCGTCCCCATGTTCTACTTTTACATCAGGCAAGTTCACCCATCAGTTCATGTAGATCAAAAACGAACGCAGGAGCTGCAGCTGACCAAGTGTTTGCATAAAGCTACAGGCTTAGTCGGTGGGTGTAACTTTTCATTGTCAGTGGGCGGTTGTGCAGACAAATAAAGGCCGAAGGCAAAAGCTGTGTCACTAATACATTTCAATCCTTATGAAATTCTTTGCTCTCAGGGAAATGGCAGCCCACTCTTCAGTAAGCCTGAATATTTGACTTCTGGCGCAGACCGATATGCTCAAGTACATAATCCGTGATCTGCGCGGTGAACGTGCCGTTCAGGTTCGTTGAAGCCATTGGGCCAGCTTATTCGATAATCAGCACGCCTCTTTCCTGCCCGTTGCAGCTATTTATCTTTCCCCTTTTCGAGTGCCCGCCTTTAAATCTCCTTGTCAGCTCTCATCTTACTCCCAGTAGCAAACCACATCGTATCATTCAGTGTGATCTCGATGTATCCTTTGAAGCACTTCCTCTCTGAATGTGGGGTGCATTCTATATACACTCTTCCATCGTACGCACAATGCACGCAGTCAACCGTTATGCCAAGATCTCACACTATCCGGCCAGTCTGTTCCGGCAAGAGAGCCGAAGTCTGATAAAGATAGGGAGAGTGCAAAAAGAGAAAAGAAAAGATGAGAAAAGTAACAGCTACCCTCGGTACACGGTGTTCCCACGTTGGAGAGAGGACGTGCGAGCGAGGAATCGCCAGATAGGCTGGAGCGTAGGTGGATACAGCGCGGCGCCGGAGATTCGCGGCCGCACGCGCGTGCACGTGCCTAAAGCAGCTGACGACTGCGTCGCCGAAAGAACAGCGCTGGAGGCGCCTATTGCTGCTACACTGACGTCGTGGACGCCGTCGTCGGTGATAAGCGTCGGGCGATAGTATGCCCAGTATATACGCACCCGACCAGAGGCGGACGTTTCTCCTTTTCACAGCGGAAGATGTTAGCGATATCGTACGAAAGGAACAGGAACAAGGGTGAATTGCAAGGAGGATTTTGGGTGTTCTGGTAAGGAGGCCAGTGGGTTTCTCCTTTTCATTTCGGACCTTACTGTGCGTCAACCAAAAAAGAAAGGGCAATTGCAAAATGGGGTGCGGTGTTCGGGGAAGGTGGCACTGGACTTCCCTGGCAGTGTTTATGACACCAACTAGCGTTTCTTGACAAAACTAGTAGAGTTTTGTCAAAAAAAAAAAAAAAAAAAAACCTGACCATAGCGAATACTCATTTTCAACAACACAGCGGCGCCTGTACACATGGATTTCACCGCATCGACGGTCTGTACAGGAATCAGATTGATTGTATTCTTTGCCGACAGAGATGGAGAAGAGCTATACAAGCAGTAAGCACTAGGCCTGGGGCCGATTGTGGCACCGATCATCAGCTTCTCGTTGCAAAATTTAAGCTTCGATTGAGGAAAACGCAGAAAACTAGAAGGCCTTTCAGGTGTGATCTGGATCAAATTCCATCAGAATATGCCGTGGAAGTGAGGAATCGATTTCAAGATTTAGGTCTAGAAGGCAGAGAGCCTGAAGAGATGTGGACTGATGTTCGTGATATAACACAAGAAGTTGCTACTAAGGTAGTAGCACCTTCTGAGAAGAAATGCAAGAAAGCAAACTGGTAATCTGAAGAGGCTTTCCAAATAGCCGATTAAAGGAGGATGACGAAAGTTATGGGGGAAAGAGAAAGATACATGGTTCTCAATGCGGATTTTCAGAAAATAGCAAGAAAGGAAAGAATGCTTTCCTGAACATACAGTGCCAAGCAGTTGAGGACAACAGCCAATTAAGCAACACAAGAGCTCTGTATAAGACAATCAAAGATATCAAAGGAAGCTTCTATGCTAAGCTGGGCGTGATAAAGGACAAACGAGGCAGGGACCTCACTGAAGCCTCCGAGATAAAGAAGAGGTGGCAGGAATACACAGAAGAACTGTACAAGAAGGACCCGGATGTGCACACCCAACATAAGACGGTTGTGATTACTGATCTCGAGCCGGGCATCCTGAAGAGTGAAGCTGAATGGGCCTTAGCCAGACTTGCTAAAAACAAAGCTAGCGGAATTGATGGCATTCCAGCTGAGTTGCTTCGAAACCTCAACCATGACGACACTGTTGACGTTCTGTGTACATTATGTCAGCGAATTTGGACAACCCTGCAGTGGCCACAGGATTAGAGGAGGTCAGTTTACATCCCCATTCCAAAGAAAGGCAGTGCCAAAGATTGTTCCAACTACCGCACGATCACGCTTATTTCGCACGCTAGCAAGGTGATGTTGAAAATCCTCCAAGGTAGGCTGCAGCAGTATGTGGATCGGGAGCTTTCGGATGGGCAAGCTGGGTTTCGCAAGGACAGAGGAACTAGGGACAATTTTGCCAACCTTCGCTAGATCATGGAAAATGCAAGAGTTCCAGAAACCCATCTGCTTCTGCTTTATTGATTATGCGAAAGCGTTTGACTGCATAGATCACAGCAGATTGGGGCAAGCTCTCCAAGAGATGGGAGTTCCAATTCACCTCATCTGTCTCCTCAGGAACCTGTATGAAGGGCAAGAGGTTACAGTCAGAACTGGGCATGGTCTTACTGATTGGTTTCCGATATTAGAAAGGAGTGAGACAAGGCTGCATACTGTCGCCCTGCCTATTTAACCTATATGCTGAGTGCATCATGAGGAAGGCCGGTCTGGACGAGTCTTCAGCTGGAGTGAAGACTGCTGGGAAACGTATCAACAGCCTTAGATATGCGGATGATACCACTTTAATGGCAGAAAGTGAAGTGGAACTCAAGAGGCTTCTGATGCGCGTACAAGAAGAGAGTAAGAAATTTGGGCTTAAACTGAACAATAAAAAGACTAAGATCATGGCGTCTTGCCCTATCGAGTCCTGGAGCATCAAGGGACAAGAAGTGGAAGCTGTGACAGATTTTCTCTTCTTGGGCTCTAAGATTACCTCGGAAGGAGACTGCAGCCATGAAGTTAGGAGACGCCTGCTTCTGGGAAAGAGAGCCATGGCTAGCCTTGACCGCCTAGTAAAGAGCAGAGACATTACACTGCCATCCAAGATCCGTATAACTCGTGCTATGGTCTTTCCAGTTGTGATGTATGGATGCGAGAGTTGGACTGTGAAGAAGGCTGACCGCCAAAGAATTGACGCGTTTGAATTGTAGTGCTGGCGGAGACTCTTGAGAGTTCCTTGGACGGCCAGAAGATTAAATCAGTCGATATTGTCGACCATAAACCCTGACTGCTCATTGAAGGGTCAAATTATAAAGTTAAAGCTCAGCTACTTTGGTCATCTGATGAGAAGAGAGGAGTCGCTGGAGAAAGATTTGATGTTGGGAAAGGTTGAGGGTCACCGGAGAAGGGGTAGGCAGCGAACGCGATGGTTAGATGGCATCCTCGAGGCGCTGCAGATGAAGTTATGTGATGTTAGGAAGATAGCGAGAGACCGAAAAGCGTGGCGTGATATAGTCCATAGGATCACGAAGAGTCGGACACGACTGAACGACTGAACTAAACTGAGCATTATCTAAAAATATGCCAAATCGAAACCGTGTAAGAAAAAAAAAAGTGGTACTGTTGCTATCGGTACTATATGATATTTCAGAGTGAATTACGATGCAACTTTCGGCATCAGTATCTATAATAAAGAAAATAAATAAACGTATTAATGAATGAATGAATTAATGAGTTGCATATGCTTTCTTTTACTTCGACCATGAGATGAATTTTTATTTCGGTAATATACGCGTATATCTCCGCAGTCGGGCGTCTTCAGAAGCTCAGAGCTAGTGCAGCTGAACGCCCCTACATTGCCGTCAACGTGATGACACGTAAAGCGCCCGGGTAGTCACATTTTGCGGATGCGATCAAATAAAAATGCCGCCTTTTAGGGAGCGCATATACGTGCTTTCCGGTGTCTCCCTGCAGAATTCTCAAAGCTGCTTTCTAAAGGTGCGTGTTGCCTCCGCTAAATATGCGGTATATTTTTCCTTGTCATTTTTTATGCTCTCTGCGGGCGTGCAATTGAATGATAAGAAATACGTACGTGTTGTCGCCGGGAGAAGGCGACGGGAAAACAATAAAGCATCAAATGTAGGCAGGGCTTATCTCTGCCAAACAGATTAAGGTGCGAAAGCACGGACTTTTCCCGTCTTAAACAATTATTTTTTAACTCGCTGCAGTTGCTATTTTTTACACGATATTTAACTGATACAAACTCTCTGTGGCTATGGGCCTGGCGAGCTGCAGTTTCAGCTGTGCATGTGGCTCCACCTGATAGCCGTCGCGTTAAATGGCGGAGATTTAACCATGACCTCCGCGTTCAGCCTCTGTGCAACGGTATGCTTGATCGCGGACGCCACGAGTTAAACTCCACTTGTGGCGCCATCTGAGAACCGCCGTGTCAAATAGCGGGTGTTTAACCCTACTTAAACCTGGTTATAACGAGCAAAAGCACCTACTGCGGTAGCTCGGTTACTGAACCCGAATATCTGAGTTAGAACCCGAGCGTTTCGAATTTTGGAGTCTGCCTTGCGCTCGCACGACTACCACATAAAACGAATAGGGTGCGGTTTTGAGAATAAAGAGCAGAAAATTGCAAGCGTCTTGACGGACAATTTGCGCATGTATTGATTATTGTAGCTATAGTTCAATATTACGACATGCGACAAAAAAATTCGATGTTATAAACTCATATGTTCCCGTTAGAGAAAAACGTGGTTAATTGAACAAAATGCTTGATCATGCATTCATTCTGAAGTATACATACTTGGTGAAACGAATAATTGCTCAAACGTTATTATCAAAAGCTGACTTAATTACTTCAGTTTTATTACTTTGATGGAGCGCTCATAGGTAGATGAACGGAGAACAGTCGAGACGAGCGATCTGGATACGTGGATAAGTTGGATGCATAGAAAGACGCAGAGTATGAGACACTTCTATACGGCAAAGCTCCGTGAAATAAGTGGAAAACTGACGCCATCAGCAGCATTCTCAGATTAGGTTTACAAGTGCTGTTCACCTTAATCTAAAGCATCTTATAACACTCACTGCATGCCCGCGGGTGTGCATTCATCTAGATGTATCTAGTTTTTGCATGTGCGAGTACTGCAGTATCTCAAATAAGCTTATCAGTTCTTAACCCACCTTGTTATCTCTAAAAGGGATATCCTTGAGAATACGTATACAGCGCAGTATCCTCGGTTACCAACACCTATCCTGTCACTATACGACAATCTAACCGGCGCGACCTACGAGACGCCGCTTAGGTCAGCTAAGACAGGGAGCGACTGCTCTTGCGCGGCCGTCTCCGGGTGATAATATATTCATGAATACGCAAAAATGGCATTTGCTATCATTACGCTCTGTGACTCAGGTATCACTTTGAGATAAGCTTCTATTTAATTCCCCACGTCTGCAAAGTCCTTAAGGTCGCAAACCGACACATTTTCCCCCTCAGAGTTCTCTTCTTGAGTTTTCAGTTCTAAGAACTGGCGCTCTTGGATGCCGTAGTTATGTGCTCTTCCATAACATGCAAAGTTGATAGCCATAGTATTGCCACGCGTCGTCGATGATCACAGATTTTGTGGACAAGAGCCATGTAAAAGGCCTTGTTCTTAGTTCAAACGTGTCCCTGAATGGGTTAGTGACATCAAGAGGGACACATCTTATGAGAGAGCATACAGCCCCTTGACAGCACGTGATTTTCACTGATGAATCGCAACCTCAGCAAGCTCAGTAGACAATGAACACGGGACATTAACTTTCTGCGAAAGGCACTTGTGGACTGGAGACAGTGAAAGTGATAGCGGTTGAATGCAGAGCAAGGGATTACATTTGACAGATGATAAGATTGGCATACCTGTCGTAACAGTGCTGTCGTTTTCGCTCGCGTCGACTAGGCTTACCTGGATAAAACTATGAGTAGACCTTCGCCTTTTCATTCTAACACTGCCTTCATTTTTTAACACCGCCTTTTATTTCAGAAAAGTTTGAAAATTGAGATACTAATGCAGAGCTTGGCAAATCCGTTAAACGTCTTCAGTTGGTTAGGTTTTGGAGGAAGTAAAGGCTCAGTATCTGTCTCAATTCTCGGTGAACACATGAACTAACAATCAACGGCATATTATTAGAGGCATACCTTTGACGAAGGTTCGAATCCCTATCCCAAACTATACCCTCTAACGTGACTAGCAGATGGAAGCTAATTGGGAAACGAAGTGATGTGACTCGATGCGCCTCAACGCTATGCACAAAGAACCATTGCCTCTCAATTTTGACATGAAGCCAGGTTTCTTCCGACATATGTTGTTCTCATTTCTAGGCTACGCAGCAAGGGTAAGCCTTTTCTACTTAGCGAGCTGTATACGCTTTCGTTTAAAATGCGCCTTGTAGCGCGGGAAACAGGTACTATCATTGAATGAGCTCATGCTTCCATCGCTTTTAAAACCCTTAATCTTCGGCACCGTGTCAAATAAAATGTTCACGCACTAGAATACAAACAGATGATATTCATGAGACCGTGACCGGCAGCAATACACGTAACGACAAGTTTTATGGCTCGCGATGCGTCAGAAAGGAGACTCCACTAAAATTGCCAAGCCAACCTCTGCGTTTAGTTTTCGCATTCACGCGTAATGGATTATTTCACTTGAAAGCACGTGGTAGACGGTATACTACCTAACCCTCCGTCGTTCTGCGTCCTTCGGAAGAGTGTGATCTGAATGCGCTTGAGAAGGTGGGATGTCGTTTTTATCTCGTGACATTACTGAAATCTTCCACAAAGAGGGCTTCTAGTAGAAAAGCTAGAAGAGCCGGAAATGTCGGTATTTAACAAACACAAAGGAGGAACGATCAAAGTCTGTGTTCAGCCCAAGGTCGCAGTGAACAAGGTTCACTAGGATCGGTGATAATCTGTAGATATGACCAACTAGCGGCTGCTATGGCAATGGCAGCAGATCCACACAACGCTCATCAGTTATAGAGGAAGCTTAAATTTAGTTATCGTGTGTGTAGCGATGTTCCCATTATTTACTCCACCAGTTTCTGATGGTCGAGGCCAATTAACAAATAATGATAAGCAGTTTCCTTAATTCACTTATCATGACCTTAAGCTGAACAGTGCCCACTGCCGAACAAGATTATCTAGCTCTCTCCATGATGGGCCAAGCCCCCGGGAACGCGGAACCGAGTTGAGCGCCTGAAACACGTGTCTTCAAACATGCATCATTAGCCCTTGCGGCATTCGTTACAAGAGCTTCATCTCCTCCTTCTTTTCAGACCACAGACACACAGTAACGTGTGCGCGGCTCGACCCGCATGCCTCAAAGAGCCAAATTCGGCATCGTTCCAACAACTACAGGAAGCTTCAAGAGCCGAGTCAAGGGTTAGCCCTCGTGAGCACGCCGTCGAGACGTTGTACACTCGTTTGATCTATATCCATGCGTACGTCCACACCCACACACATAGGAGAGCTCGGGGCAAGCGTCCAAGAACATGCAACGCACGCGAAAGCCTCGTCAGAGAACGTGGTGCGCGACTACATCGGAAAAAAAAGCGGCGACGGAGAGAGGGGAGGGAAGGAATCCAGGCGATGAATGGGACCGCTTCCTCGCGGCTCGCTTTGCTATCAGCTCTGCGAGTACGCGTGCGAGATGGAGCACAAACACGCGGCGAGTTGCAACTTTCTTGAGAGGCCTCGCCCTTGAAAGAGTCGCCGCCGTCGCCTTCCAATGGGGGTTTCAGACCCGACGACGAATGGAAGACACCGCAAAAGGGAAGGCATGTGACGCCAACGGCGAGACACGGACAAAGGTGGGCGTTAGTCGCCCCGGCGTGGGTTCGAATCCCGTTCTCGTTTCTATTCCGGGGTGCCCGGCACCCGAAGAAACGGACACCCCACTCGGCAGCTGAATGGCAACAACCTTTTTCCATCATTGACTTAATTGCCACTTAAAAAAAAAAAGAAAAAAAAAAGCGAAGGGCTGATTTTGATAGCCACGATAAAAACAAAAAACAAAAATTGAGAAAAATCTTTTTTTGTCTGATTCGCTATACAAGAGTGAGAGTTGTTTCGAGACATAATGTCTCCGATTCAATTGAGATCTTCATACAGCATTTCTGACATGACTTTGGTATATGACACGACAGGTCTAAGAAAAGAGAAATGCTTTGGTTCCCAAGTTTTGCAAGCTGGTTCTGAGCAGTATGTTTGGCCGATAAATCCTTGCTTCCTTCATGACTTCTTCAGTGTTCACAAAACACGCTACACGGAATTTCAGTGTCTGACTCTTTCATCAGAGGTGATCCGTGTATGATATCAGCGCGCCTTTTCCCTCCCTTCTCTCTCCCCTCACTTCTCTCTCTGGAGCTCTCCCCTCCGCGGTGGTACAGTGGTTAGGGCGTTCGACTATGTATACCCAAGGACGCGGGGACGAATCCCGGCCAAGGCATCCGCTTTTTGATGGAGACGAAGAGCTATAGGCCCCGTGTTCTGTGCACAGTGCACGTTAAATAACTCCAAGAATTGGTCGAATGTTTCGGAGAATTCTACTACGACATCTCTCATTGCCTGAGTCGCTTTGGGACGTTAAACCCTGTTAACCGAATCAACCCAAACCAAACTTTAAGAATTGTATGGCTTCTAAAGTGAAACTAAAAAATACAGTGATCTGCGCCCAATTAAAACCTTCATTACCTTGCAAGAAGGTGTGTTATAAAAGGTATGCGGGAACCTCTAAAATTTCTTTTCGCCAAATTTCTGCCAACCCGTATCTGCGCGCGAAAAGGAACAGAAGAGCGCCATTAGGAGAAACGCTATTGGCAAGGGCGTTAAGCAGAGTTCGAAATATAGAATGACCGCCGAAACTAGGGCTTACAGTGCGACCTTCCCTTAGTCGTAGGCTGCATATTCAATGGAATCATGTTTATGCTCGTTATAGCCAATAATTCGAAATGTCTGGGTCAGTATACAAGGGCTTTGCTGTAAAGTGATTTACAATGAATAATGTCACGTGAAGAGAGTCCGTATGGAGGTGAGAGCAGATTCTTACCTTAGTAGTACACTGCATATCCAAGAAAATAATGCTTATATTCGTTATAGCCAATAATTCGAAATGTGTGATCTCAGTATACAAGGGCTTTACTGGACTTACACCATGTAAAGGGATTATTGCCATGTGAAAAGAGTCCGTATGGAGGCGAGAGCAGATTACGCTTTCCTACATCTGTGTTTCTATATGCTAATGCTTTCAAATACTGCGTTTGCACTGAGTGATATTTCTCATTCGTCTTAACTTTTTTTTTTTCGTTATTCCGACAGTTTTGGGGAAAGCATGAGCAATGCTTTCACTACTGGTTTCTTTCTTTGTGTGTGTGTGTGGGGGGGGGGGGGGGGGATCTGAATTTTTGAAGCCGTTTTTGGCACTTAATTAAAACAGGAGCTCGGTTCCGAGCATAATAAGTGTCTGTGAACTTTCTTAACTTTCTAGAGCTAGAACGCATGTCGTTATTCACAATGTAGTGTAGTTACCTGGAAATACATTATCCTAACTACCGAACTTTATACAGACTGCACCGAATATATCTGTATGCATCACAGTCGTCACATTATTAGATTCGTGTATAGCGCTGGTTACGTGCATCTCTATCTTGCTTTGAAAAAATGTTCGTTCTGAGATATGCTTTTAGGAGAACACGCTTTCCGAAGCGTGGGTGAAGTGTATGCAAGTGCCACTGAACCCTGTTTGCCGCAACACTGCATATCTTCAGGCGAGGGTAAAAGTCGGCGCACAAACAACTTAAAGGAAGGTACAACAAAGCGCAAAAACTATGCTATATATTTTTATTTTTCGTTTTTAATTTTTTTTGTAACCTCAAAGACCCCCGAAGGGGCATTACATGAGGGGTGGGCGTTCACAACTAAACCGAAAACAAAACGTGGTCTATAGTGTGCATAATGCCTACATAGACGGACTAAATAACAGTATGATATAGGTACACAGCTGCAGTGGTTATGAAAGCAATAACAACACACAAGATAAACAGGCGACGAAAAGTGGATGGAAATGTTGTCACGCAATGGAAAACAAGAAAAAATTAGAAACTAAATGCAAAGTACAATACAAAGTAGATAACGAAAACTAAGACGCGTAAATACATTTCAGCATGTCTTTGAATGTATTCAAATATTCAATGATTACAGCGATATCGGGAAGGACGTTCCAATCCTTTGCAGTTCGTACCAAGAAAGACTGCCCGTGCCCATGCTCCGAGATATGCTCGTGCAGATATGCCCGTGCCTGCCCCCGAGAAAAGGCAGGAGATCTAGCCATAGTTTGCAATAATGAGAGAGAATCAACAAAACGTACATATTCAGCTTTCTTTACTAGGGATGCCCTGCTCAGTAATCAAGTTTTCGGATGCAGAAAAAATAATAATAAAAAGAATAAAATAAATAAAAAGGGGTCGCGGTTGCTAGCAACACTCTTGGAACAGAAGGGAGCAAGATATCAACTTCGTCGGGAACGCTAACAAGTGGAAAGGCTTCGAAACCTTATTGCAGCCAGTGCACATGCTTCAAGACTTGAGGAAATGTTCCCTTCGAGCTCGAAAATCAATGATAGAAGCAAAACGCAAAACAATGTTTCCATCCCACTTGAAACCATGATTATGTATATTCTATTGTTAACTTCCTTGTTTATTTCACCAGAAAATACCCGAGTATGCTCCTCAAGCACGATGTAATTTGCCTGGTTCATGGAGATCAATTAAAAGATTACCAAAACCCAGTGAACGCCTTCATTCCTGAAGACAATCGCAGACTTGTCTTTCTTTTTTTCTTTTTTTTTTCTATAGTATATCCCGCAGCAACATATTCATGACGCAGTTTCCCATTGCTTACGCCCAGCAGCGGTGGCTCGACTGCTGAAAAGAAGGATGCAGGATCGAATCCCAGCAGCGGCGGCCGCATTTCGATGGAGGCGAAAAGCGAGGCGCCCGTGCGCTGCGCGAAGTCGGTGCACGTTAAAGAAGCCCAGGTGGTCAACATTTCCGAAGTCCTCCGCTACGGCGTTTCTCACAGCTTGAGTCGCTACAAAACCAAAGTAAATGCAGAGGTGGTAATAGCCTGCCTGTAGTATATACTAAAATTTGTCGATGTTACCTTATCCGCCTAGCGTAGACACGTTGTAAGTACAAAGGAAGTAGTGCCGTAGGGTTACATAGCGATTGTTAAAATATGCAAGGATTAAAAAGGAAAAAAAGAAGAAAAGTCAGCAATGGAAACAGGCAAAGTAAAGATGCAAGTGAAATGCATAAAGCTAAAATTTACCCCCCCCCCCAAAAAAAAAAAAAAAAAAAAAATTGGAGCGGCAACCTACACGCCTGTTGCCAAGGCTGCATGCTGTGCAGATGCCGAGATAGACGTGCCGCTGAACCGACGGGAGACGAGAGGAGGCGACGGCAGACGCCTCGTCGGCAGCATCAGCTGTGTCAGCTTCGGCGAAACCATTGAGGCCGGCAAGGAGCCTCGCTAGAGCGTTCATCTCTTAACACTGCCCTGACGGCGGTTTTGGGGCATCCTGCTGTATGTACGAGAGAGGACTGAAGTACAGCGAACGACTCGGCGTTGAGTTTTATCGACGCAGTCAGCGAGGATTCGGGTTTTCTGCTTTCTCGTGGAAGTCTATCTTACAGCGCAGTCAGGCGTACTTTGGACGCGGTGGAAACTTTATAGAAGAAGGCGCGACAGTAGCCAGCACGTGTCGAGGGTTAAACAACTCTAAAGCAGGCTTCCTCGCTTGCTAGTCCCTCTAAGCGATTTGACTAGCGCGCTTACCAATGCAGTTCATATCAGTCTGAGGCGATGTAAATACGAGAGCATTGCCCAGGTTTTTCAGTTTTGAAATGGGAGGATATGACCGCTGTGGCAAACGTAGTGACCGGAAACATTTGAATATATTGAGGTGCCGATACCTATATATCGGTTTGTTTCCATTAATTAATTCGTTGGTCGAGTAACCCATTTTTCTAGTTCCTCATTTTTCGCATGTGGGACGTACTTCGTGTCGATGAACGACTCATTTTCTGGCCCTGCATTTCGCAGAACTCACGCAGTCATTAATTCGTCATATTTAGCTCATATGAGCTGAAATTCATTCAATCATTCATTCCGTTTCGATTCATTCATTCATTCATTCATTCATTCATTCATTCATTCATTCATTCATTCATTCATTCATTCATTCATTGTTTTTCGCTTTGTGCGTTCATTCACTAGATCTAAAGGCACACATTTTAGCGATTGCCCTGGAGAGCAGCCTCAGTCGGCTGCAGCTAGTTGAACCGGGCCAGTCAGAATGCAATAAAAGTACACACAATCGCCGCAAAGGATTGCGAAAGGGCGCGGATTCTCGGAAGAAAACGCGCGAAGAAAAACCGGTCGGAGGGCGGAATGCCGCAAAACGAAGCGGCGCGTTCCTTCTTTACATCGGCGACGGGGGACACACCTTTTCTTCACCTCGCAAGAAAACCGTCCTCAAGTAAAAGCAAGCAGCTGAACCCCCCCCCCCCCCCCTTCCCCCTTATACACCAAATCCAACAGTAAAAACAAAAAAGAACAGGAAAATAGACAAACACATTCTCGCACTGCCGTCGCCGCCGAAACAAAACGTAGGGAGGGCAAAATGATGTTAGGTGCGCATGCGCGGAGCGACCAGAATGGGGTCACGTGCGCTGGAAGACATAAAAGGGGTGGCTTTTGCTCCCATTGCTGCCGGGGTGGATTGTTTATTTTACGACACCATCCGCGAATCCGCCGCAGCAGCGCCGCCGCCAGCAGCGGCGAGTTACGCAATCCTTGGCTCGCAGCTAGAGCTGGTCGACGCAGGGGAAGGAACTCATAGTACGCAGACTTCTTAGCGAAGCTTGCAAGAGAAGGCGATAGAAGCCCGGCGAATGACCCCTGTCGTCGACGGCAGCATGAAGGCGGTTCTACTATAGGGGCGAACGGTGTAAGAGGCTTTCCGCTTTCGCCACTAGTTGCAAGCTCTGACGGCCGTGTGATTCTGCTCTATTCTTCGCGTGGTCGTCGAAAGTAGGCATACGCGTTGTAGCAATAAGTGAAGAGTGGAAGTGTGGGCATTTTGACTGAGCCGGTGAGTCGGGCTAGTCATGTGACTTTGGATGAATAAAAATAGAAGCACACACTAATCTCTGCACAGGTCATCAGCCTGCATTTTCTTAGAAATTAAGAAATGAATTTATTTTAAGAAATAATATAAGTTAGAAGTACAAGTCCTAAAAGAGTCATTTGGAGAGATAGGACAGAAACGTAGGATTAGTTCGGTCTCGTCTTTGTGCCACTGTGATCGTTCTATGGTATTGCGGGATGATTTAAGATTACGAGAGTGGGCTCGAGAAGTTCTACAGACTCTATATGCAGCTGCAAATTCAGTGCGAAATATGCAGCTTTCACAGGCCCTGCCCTCTGCTGCCATAAAGTGCTGGTTCTTCAACAGTAGAAAAGGCGTGCGCTCAGTTCACTTGTTTTCTCGGCACGCGCCAAATTATTCTTGTCTGCAGCTAAAAAGGCTGGCAAGTCAAATATTTCTCAATCAGTGTGTAAGCGCCCACAGGGTTCAGTGCGGTTTCAGACACAAGTTCAAGTTTCAAACTGTGCATTTTGCCAAGAAGAACGAGGAATTCCCAATACAGAAGTGAGAACTATGCTGACATTGCATTTCTGAAAGCAAATTAACCCTCACCAGCCTGGAAAAGGAATTAAAGAAGAATAAGAAGTGGGTGACGAAATACAGCACACTGCTTCTGCGTCGCGAACTCTTGATAGGTATCAATTTCTGCCTTTTCCAGTATGAATTTCCCGCAAAGGAATAGATGTACATTTTTTTTTTAACTTAAGAAATATCTTCGAAAACTGTTATTTATCCGGACAAACTTTACACTGTGAGCATATGCAGCTTCTGCTGCAATTTTTCTGCTGTTAATTTTTGGGCTCTCTCTAGATGTCGGAACGTTCCAAAAAATAATACATTTCGATTAGTTGTGCCATAAATTACAAATTTTAATCCTCCGGCATATCTGCGCGGCCTGCCGTATAGCTTAAAGTGGTCCCCATCAGCCTTGTAAAACGATGGAGTTCCACTCCAGGTGAGGACACGCGCATAGCACCTTCGCTCTCCTTCCTCACCCTGTTTAAACTCCAAACCATCGCCGGACGGTCGGTCAAAGTCCCCAGCGCGTCTCGCACGTTGGTACACCTATACGAGTTGCAGCAGCCACAAAGTTGCGTCAGAGACAGCGCTTTCTTTCACGTTTCGCTTCGCTTCTCAGGGGCCCTTCAACTGGGGTTCTCTGCGAGGATCCAGCATGCGCAGCTTCCCTTCCCGCAACCGACGCTGCTTTCGGTCCAAGTAAAAACAAATCGATTATTTTCTTTAATGGATTACGCTACTCCCAATGTATCCATCTAC